>NC_073396.1:17119157-17482907 GCF_028641065.1 Leucoraja erinaceus
AATTTAACACTCTACTAAACATTCAACAGGCGTTCCGACCGGCAGCGGCACAACAGTGGCTCTGCTGCAGTGTGGGGGTTTGTGCGCGATACTTGGCAGGGGGCAAAGTCCATTTAGCAGTCTTATAGCCTGTGGGAAGAAGCTGAGGAGCATCCTACTGGTTTTGCAGCTAATGCTCCTGTACCTCTTCCCAGATGGCAGGATGGAGAAAATGTCATGCGATGGGTGGTAAGGGTCTTTGATGATGGAGATGGCTCTGCTGATACATCTCTTCCTGTATATGTCCAGCAGGAAGGGGAGTGGAGCACCAATAATCCTGCTGGCGGTCTTCACTATCCTGTCTAGTTGGTGCCGTTCGTACGCCTTGCAGCTCCCGAACCAGGAAGTGATGCCGTAGGTCAATGTGCTCTCGACAGTCCCCCTATAAAAATGTCTTACTTCCTTATCCACCATTTCTCAGCCTATTTGACCAACTGGTCAACTTCACTATGTAGCATAAAACTACCCTCCACACTGTCAATAACTCTAGCAATCTTCTGGTCGTCTGTGAACTTATTAAACATGCCTCCGACATCCATGTGCAAATCATTTGTATAAATTTCAAACGGTCCCAGCAGCGATGTCTATGGAACATGATCATTCACAAAGCACCTTCCACCATAAAACCTTTGAATCCGAATGCCAATGTAATTTTGCATCCAACTTGCCAACCTGCCCTGGATCTCTTGGGCCCTAACTGTTTGGACTAGTCTCCCATGTTACATCTTTCAGGCCTCACTGAAATCCCATTTACTGCTCTACCCTCATCAATGTATCTTGTCACCTCCTCAAACAATACAGCAGATTGGTCAATCAAAGATCTGCTCTTGACAAAGTTATGCTGGCTGTCTCTGATCAGTCACACCTTTCCAATTCAAAATTTGACTTCTAGGAAACGCTGTGGGTTACTTACTGTAATCTCAGGTGCTGGTAGCATTCGCTCCACTATTACGATCAAGCAGTGTATTAATCAGAAAAGAGGAACACTGTGAGCAACACTGGATGGATAGTTCATCTCAGCTTCTGTCAAGGTTCCTAACAAAAAGCCAGTCTTTACTCAATTTAGTTCTTTCTTGGTGATGTCAAGAAATGGCTGAACACCTCTGTAACTGCCAGTCATTACAACCTTTTCAACATGCAAGCTGCATGGAAAGTCAAACGTTGCTTACCTGTAGTTGCCCACTCATCTCTGACTCAACCAAAGTCAGAAGTTGTAGATCTGCTCTACCTATATGCTCACCAATACTAACACACATATGTTACACACCACTCGGATCTATAATCTAGTCTGGGTTTTACCATATGGTCAGCATTTAATACTAAAGTTTACAGACACCAGCTGTCAGTTGAAATGCAGTTACAGTGATGTCAACATGCTGTGTAACTTTATTATATGCCAATAAACTTGTTGGATCTTTACTTGGAGTATGTGTTAGTAGTTCTACATGGTGTCAGAAGTGGGATTTGAACCTCCAATTGGAGACCAGAACTTTACTCGGTATTGATGCCTGTCAGGATCTGGGATTGGTAAGCTTTGCAGAAGAGGTGCATTAACTTTCCCCTGCCCAAGATACTACTGAACAGATTCTCTCTCAGTACAAGGAACTCTTTGATAACAAACTTGGCAAACAAGTATTCTATTGTAACTGATCCTGACATAATGCCCGTTGTTCAAGCCCCTCATAGAATCCCGCATGCCATGCGTGATCGCGCACAGAACGAACTTCAAAGAATGGAATCCCTAGGTGTCATCGCTGCAGTTAATGACCCGTCGGACTGGGTCTCAACCATGGTAGTGGCCACCAAGAAAAACAAAGACTAAATACGAATCTGTATCAACCCGAGATCTGAATACTACGATCTAGTGCCCGCATTATCCAATGCGCACAAGTAGAAGAGGTAGCAGCACACTTGGGCAAAGCGACTGTGTTCTCTGTTTTAGATGCCAAAAGTTCATTCTGGCAAATCCTGTTAGACCACTAATCATCTGAACTAACCATTTTTAGCACACTTTTTGGCCGCTACAAGTTTCTGTGAATGCCCTTTTTCATCAACTAGGCCAGTGAGGTTTTCCAGCGCACGATGGAATAGCTGTTCGCAGGACACCCTTGTGCCATTATTGTCGACGACATCCTCGTTGCTGACCGCGACATGTCAGAACACTGCCAATTGAAAGAAAGTATGGGATCGTGCCAAGGACATTAATCTCAAGCTCAACCCCCTAAAATGCAGATTTCGTGTCAGGGAAGTGAAGTATGTGGGACACGTTTTTACTAGGGATGGACTCAAACCTGATCCTTCCAAGACCATTGCCATCAACGAACTGCTGGTTCGCACAGACCTAACCAGTTTACAAAGATTCCTGGGCATGGTGAATTAGCTGGGTAAGTTCATCTTAATACTTACTCTCCCAGGTGTGTGTATTGGAGATAGTGCATCCAATTCTGCCATAGGGAATTCCATCCCTTTTCTCTTCAATTCTTCATAAATATGAACAACGCCAGTCAGATCTGGACTGCTTCTGAAAGCATCTGCCCAAGCCTGGGAATGAAAACAATACAACAGACCATTGCTGATATATGTGGAAAGTTTAAAAAATGTTGCTGTTCATTATCTTAAAATGACGTCACAGTTCTCTACTACTTTTAAGTTGCCTGGGAATTCCAGAGAGCAGAACAGGACAGCCCCTGTATTATATGCAGCCCAGTCTGCCTTTGTGAACATGAATATCCACAGTAGTGCATTTAACTTGTTAAGTATTTATGGCTCAGTGCTCAGAAATATAAAGCTAACGAAGCTGCTGGGTGTGGGTTTTCCACTCTGACCAACATCAAATTTACGTGCAGTCAATTTTAAACAGCACAACACACTTTCACTCCATAATTTACCAGTCTGACGCCTAGATAATGAAGTGGTTTGGTTAGCCTGTGCATGCATTTGGGGGATTGGGTAGGAAGATAATCACCTTCAGAAGATACAAACAGTATATTGCATATTTACTGACAAAGTCACTAATCCTGCATCTAGCTCATGAAATACCACTGTGGCTATTCACAATTTTCATCGTACTCATTGAAGAGACAAATGAATATGTTCACTGATGAACCATGTTTAAAACATGCCATGTTTGCGATTGTATTTATAAATATGGGTTCTGAAATGCAATTTGTTTGAAACCATTGATCTGTTTTCACCTCCACAAACAGTTCCCCTAGAGGGATAGCAAAGTTTAGGCCTAATATGTTCCTTTAAAACTAATTATCTCAGCGATGGCTGTTTGCTCTCTAGTTATTATCTTAAGTTGAATGCAAGAGCAAAATAACAAATGTATCTTCATGTTCTTTATGCTAGTTGTGATTTGCACATGCTTTGTACTATGCTGCCCAACAATACGGACAAGGAGAGTTTTTTTTAAACTGTTGGGACGAAGGTGTCTACACATTACCAAACGATCAGATAGAGGTCAATGACCATGCATAGTGATGTCAAGTTAACAGAATGCATATTTAACATATTTATGCAAAATTTCCAATCCATATGAAACCCACAAGAACAGCAATGGTCACATAACCATTACTTGAAGGCCGTCATCCCCCCACCACCTACCTGAACCAGAGCTGTTGCCAGCAATCCTCTGTACTGCTTCACTTTAAAAATATAAAAAGTATATTCAAGAGTGAAGAGTGTTTTATTGTCATACGGGCCGGATGGGACAATGAAATTCTTACTTGCAGCAATGTTAAGAGCCCGGTTGTTGTGCTGGCACCATTTGGTCAGTCAGGCGATCTCACTTCTATACTCTGACTCGTCCCCATCTGTGATTCGTCCATCCACAGCGGAGTCGTTGGCGAACTTGATGATGGAGTTTGCATTATGTCCGGCTATGCAGTCATGGGTATAGAGTGAATAAAGCAGGGAGCTGAGCACGCAGCCTTTAGGTGCTCCCGTACTAATTGTTACTGAGGATGAGGTGGTTCCTCCAATTCTAACAGACTTATGGTCTGTGGATGAGGAAGTCGAGTATCCAATTGCAGAGGGATGCACAGAGGCCCAGTTCCATGAGCTTGGTAACCAGCTTGGAAGGGATGATGGTATTGAACGCCGAGCTGTAGTCTATAAACAACAGCCTGACGTAAGTGTTTTTATTGTCCAAGTGGTCCAATGGAGTGTAGAGCCAGTGAATTTGCATCCTCTGTTGACCTGTTGTGGCAGTATGCAAACTATAGTGGGTCAAGGTTCTTGTCGAGGTAGGAGTTGATGTGCACCATAACCAACCTCTCAAAGCACTTCATCACCACAGACATTAGTGCCACTGGTTGATAGTCATTGAGGCACGTCACCTTACTCTTCTTGGGCAACGATATTATTGATGCCCTCTTAAAGCAGGTGCAGAACCTCAGACCTCAGAAGTGAGAGGTTGAAAATATCCACCATTCTTTGCAATGGTCGAAGATTGCAGAGAAAAAACATTAATTATCTAAAACTCCTTGGGCTGTGGGCTAAATTTGACCCCACTCGCTTTGTATGTCCCTGCTTTAGAACAAATGTAACATTTTGGGATAAAGAAAGCTAAGTTAACTTTTTCAAAGCAGCAAAAGTAAAAAAAAACAAAAAAAAACTCACCTGTATCAGTCCAAGCACTTTATCCTGTACAATAGCTGGCGGATTATTCTTGGGTAAGACAATTTTGACCAAAATGCCATCAATGAAGTCCCGGCTAGCTACGAGAACATGGAAACGATGACCACAGTTCTTAACACAGGTCTCCAAAATCTAATTATAAAAGTGAGAAAAATGAATATTTTTGATATAATTTAATTCTCCTATTGAAACAAAAAAATGTGAGAAAACAAGTGTGATTTAAGTTGCAAAGTGGGGTGGCAGGAACAAAAGAAATGTCCATGATCACATGCAAAATGAGATTATCAAGGTATCACAAATGTTGCTGATGCCATTTTAGAGAGGCTGGTGAAAGCTTGTTGATCATAACTAATCATAACTCAAGTTATGTTGATCATAACATTTATGCGGCTCCATTTATAACTGGAGCCGCATAAATGAGTGAGATGAATTAGGGCATCTAGAGATTTAAAAAAATCCTGGAAGTGCGAGATGCATTTCACTAGCACAAGAATAATCCTGCTTTTCCCACTATACCCTCCATATAGAACATGCAAATTCTCTCTTCTGATATTTTGTGCACTGTAACTGAATGTACCTCCACTGCTATCAAAATAGTGCATTCCAAATCCTAATTATTCCCTGAATAAATACATCTTTCCTTACGATTTTTTAGGCTCTTTTGCCAACATTCTACATTGGAAGACTATGGGGTAACTAGGGACAGTCAGCATGGCTTAGTACACAGCCAGTTGTGCCTTATCAACTTGATCAAGTTTTTTGAGAAGGTGACATAGAAACATAGAAATTAGGTGCAGGAGTAGGCCATTCGGCCCTTCGAGTCCTGCACCGCCATTCAATATGATCATGGCTGATCATCCAACTCAGTATCCCGTACCTGCCTTCTCTCCATACCCTCTGATCCCCTTAGCCACAAGGGCCACATCTAACTCCCTCTTAAATATAGCCAATGAACTGGCCTCAACTACCCTCTGTGGTTATTCTCAGAGTTTCCAACATCGGGAACATTCTTCCTGCACCTAGCCTGTCCAACTCTCTGTTGCAGCCTGAAAGTTTTTGTTAATGTTGGGGTGTGTGTGTTGGGGTGGGAGGGGGGGGGGAAACTTTTAAATCTCTCCCTGCACTGGAGACCCAACCTTTTCAAGAAGCCGGGGACTCTGGCGAGACCGGAGCGGGTTTGCTAAAGCTGCGGGTCTGCGGACGGCGGCACCGGGAGCCCGCGGCTCCCTGGAGGGAGACCGCTTTTCGGGGCTCCTGCAACGGCGACTTCTCCCGCCCGAGTTGCGGGGTCGAAGAGCTCCTGGAGCGGGGCCTAGCACCACTGCCCCGCGCGGCTTGGAATGGCCGCGGGACTGTGCGAGTGCACGCTGGGGGCTCTAACACCAAGGGGTGTGCGACCTCGCACCACCCGGCGTGGCTTTAATGGCCGCGGGACAATCGCCATCTTTGACTTTGACTCTGACATCGGGGGGGGGGGGGGAGAGTGCAGTGGAGAGATAAGTTTTTTTGGCCTTCCATCACAGCTATGTGATGGATGTTTATGTAAAATGTAATTGTGTTGTGTCTGGGGTCTATTTGTGTGTAATGTATGGCTGCAGAAACGGCATTTCATTTGGACCTCCAGGGGTCCAAATGACAAATAAATAGACTATTGACTATTGAAAGGTCATTAGGCGGGGCGGTGGTTGTTGGCTAAGTGGAATTTAGCATGGCATTTGATAAGTTCCCCCATGGTAGGTGATCCAGAAGATTAAGATGCAGGGGATTAATAATGACTTAGTTGAATGGATTCAGAACAGGCTTACTGATAAAAGTCAGAGGGTTGTGGTGGAAGAACAATATTCTGGCTGGAAGTCAGTGACCAGTGGAGTTCCACAAGGATCTGTGCTGGGACTACTGCCATTCGTGATATAAATGAGCTGAAAGTAGACAGGTTAGTTAGGAATTTGTTTAAGAAGGAACTGCAGATGCTGGTAAATCGAAGGTAGACAAAAGTGCTGGGGAAACTCAGCGGGTGCAGCAGCATCTATGGAGCGAAGGAAAAGGCAACGTTTCAGGCCGAAACCCTTCTTCAGACCAAGTTTGCAGATGTAAACAAGATTGCTGGGGTCGCGGTCTGTGAGGAAAGCTGTCAAAGTATACAGTGGGATATAGATCGGCTAGAAATGGCTGATAAAGTTTAATCCGACCAGGCGTTAGATGTTGCAGTGTGAGCGGTCTACTGCAAGGGGGAAGTATACAATGAATGACATGACCCAGCATTGATGTACAGAGATATCTTAGTTCATATCTCCCTGAAAGTGATAACACAAATAGATAGAGTGGTAAAGAAGGCATTTGGTATGCTTGCTTTCATAGGGCAAGGCATTGAGTATAAGAGTCAGGATGTCATGATGCAGCTCTATAGGATTTTGAGTTACTGTGCGGAGTTCTGGTTGCCCAATTACAGGAAGGATGTGGAAGCTTTGGAGAGGGTACAGAGGAGAGAGAAAAATGGACGGAAAAAATAGAACAGATACCAGTTGAGAGGGGGGTGGGAATGGAGATCGTGGAAAAGGCTGAAAGGTGATAAGTGAGGACAAAAGGGGCCGCAGATACTGGAATCTGATAAGCAAGGAAGGTGATTAATGGGATCAGATAAGGGAGGGACAATGGGCAAATGGATAGACACAAAATGCTGGAGTAACTCAGCAGGTCAGGCAGCATCTCTCAAGAGAGAAGAAATGGGTGATGTTTCAGGTCAAGACACCTTCAGTCTGCCGTGACGAAAGTCATGGATAGACAGATAAGTGTGGGAATGGGGAGTTAAAATGGCATGAACCCAGTAGCTCCATTGCTGACAGAATGCATGTGCTTCACAAAACAATCACGTAGTCTACATTTGATCTTATCAATATCAAGGAGGCCACATCAAGAACATTGATTGCATATACGATGTTGAAGGGATGAATCTTTGAATCTTTGTCCAACGTAGAAAGGTTGTTTGGTCTCAGGATGGTGGTAAGGAAGGAAGTGTAGGGACAAGTGTTACATCTTCCTTGGTTGCAGGGAATGTGCCAGAGGGCAGGGGGTATGGGTGGGGAGGGATGAGCAAACAAGGTCACAGAAAGAATAGCCCTTGCGGCAAGGAGTAAAATGGGTGGGTTAGATGTGACTGGTCATAAGATCCGATTGCAGATGGCAGATATGCCAAATCATGTGCTGATCTAGAAAATGATAGGATAGAAGATGGGATCCAAGGAATTCGTATCTCTTCTTTCTGGGGAGAGAGGAGTGAAAGCAGAGAGAGGGGTGAAAGCAAGTCCAGGAAATTGAAAATATGCGAGTGAGACCACCTTTAATCTAAATAGGGGGGTGTTATGTTTCCCGAACGAGGAGTACATTTCAGATGTCCTGGAATGGAAAACTTCATCTTGAGAACGGATGCGGCAGGGACAAAGAAACTGAGAGACCAGGTTGGCGAAGATGTAGAGAAGATAGCTGTCAGAGTTAGTGGGTTTATAGCGAATGCCAGTAGTCATAGTTTATCTACTGAGATGAAGACAAAGATCCACAAAAGAAGGAAAGGTGTCAGAAATGGACAAAGTGAATTTGGGAGCAGGGTGGAAGTCAACAGTGAAGGGCAATAAAATTGGCGAGCTCTGCAGGTAAACGTGCAGAAAGCAGCACATATACAATCATCAATATCACACAGAAATAGTTGAGGAATGGCGCATAAAAGATTTGGAACAAGTTCGGTTCAGCCTAGCCAACAAAAAGGCAAAGTTTAAATGATGAGAGGCATAGATAGGGTAGTCAATTGTTTTTCACCAGAGTTAAAGAGGTTTAAGGTGAGAAGGGGGAAATTTAAAGGAACATTGCAAGGCAAGTTGTTTTTAAATACAAAAAGTGGTAGATGCCAGAAACCACACTGCCAGGGGAAGTGCTAGAAGCAAATGTGATAGCAGTATTGAAGTGGCATTTAGATACATGATCATGCAAGAAATGGAAGGATACCAAAAGGTGTAGGCAGATGGGATCAGTTGGATTGGCATTATTGGCAGAGTCGACATGGTGCACTAAGGGGTGTGTTTTGTGCTGCACAAGTTCAATGTTTTATGTTCTATGAGTCATTGTCTGCAGCATAATGTCATCCTCGTAAAAGGGCCGTTGCTCGCTATGAGGCATGGTTCTTTCCTTTAAAAATCTGGCCCGCACTACAAGGGACAGGCTTCATCCTTTGTCCCTTACCAACACCCCTTGCTGATCCTTGCCGTACCTTAATCACATCAATTTAATCAGCCACCCGTGACTGCCATACGAATACTCACCATTGTGCCAACATGCCCATGAGATCTTCTTTCCACATGAACCCTCCTGCCCCACTTAGTTTCTTCTACTCACCGTAAAGCAGTCCCTTCTATAACATTTATTTACATCAGCTTATTAAGAGCCTTTCACTCTGCCTCTTTTTGCCTACTCGAGCGCGCCTCCTTTTCTTTGGTGTCTTTCCTTCTCATACAGGATGATTTTCACTAGGAAACACGTCCTCAAAAAATTCAAGTTTCCATCGGCAGTCCACCTTTGGTCTGCCTTCAGACGTCCCCATATCCCTGCACCCTTTCGGCGGCGATCATGACTTTTACACGAATCTACTTACGGCACCACCAGTCTTGCACATTTTGCCCTCTTTCACCCAGCCCCTCCCCCACATGTTCATTTCTGGATGCAAGGCGCCCAGACACCGCTCACTTGATTTTTTCCCCGTTCAATCAAAACACATTTTTCCCCTTCCCACGCGCACCCTTCTTCTTTCATTTGCTACAGCACTTCACTTTCTTCTTCTGTTTGTCTCCCCAAAAAATCGTTCTTCCCCCCAATTTTGGGACCTGCTGCGTCATTTGTTCATCTCGCCAAGTGGTACCCGAGGGTGGGTCGCCCGTATTTCGAGGGCCTAGGGACACCTTGCAACTGCCTGTGAGTGAACCGTTCTTGGAGGTGTTCGCGGGATGGTCTCTGCTACGTCCTTGGTCTGGACAAAAGGACCCCCTTGATGCCACCGATAAGCCCTCATGGATCTGGTCTGCTTGCCCCCCTCTGTGCTGAGACCAAGCTGTCTCCACACCCTGTTAGTTTTTTGTGCGCGAGCCGTTGTCGCGGGCAGGCGTCCGGTCGGGATTTCAACTATCTGGCTCTTTCCCCGCCCATTCCGCTTCTTGGACAAATCGTCCCCTAGGAGTGTCCTGCACCCGGCAGGGCTTCCACCGCGAACTGCTCCCTTGTGACCTCACCTACCCTCTGGTCCCTGAAGATCGGTCCAAGCCGCAGTTCGATGGTGAGGTTTAGTTTCCATCCCAGCACTGGGACAGGCCCTAGTCGTGCTGGCACCCGCCAATGATCAATGCTGGGCCGGGTGTCTGTACTACAGAAACAAGATTGGTCGCCTGTGTGAAAACCTGTATAAACGCCCCGCGGTGTACGTTGCCGGCGCATATGATCGACGTTGCTGGTTGCCTGAAGTGCCCGAGCCCACAGGTTGGTCCGGCGGTTTCCAAGTGCTCGGGGTTTCTCGGTTGCTCCCGACTCCTCTAACCTTCTACCAGATACGACGGTCTGTAGGTAATGGCTCGGTTTAACTTGTCCTAAGGTGTCGGCTAAGCACGTGATGGTGAGTGTTGTGGCGCGGCCTTGGTGACGAAGGGGACTTGCCGGGGTTTGGCCATTTCCTCTGTATCGATGTGCCGCCCCGTGCTTTTTCCGATTTGCCGCACTTGTGGCCCGGCTTCTCATGCTGACCAGTCTCTACAATGAATACTGCCCCACCTCGCGGCTCTCCCTGGCCACGTGTTGGGATTGTACCAATTAGCAGCGGGCTTTCATCGCTAGCTCCCCTCCGCGCTGCTCCTCGACTCCTTCAGGTTTTGATTACCTTATGGGTCGTAAACCGGGCGGTCCTTCCCGGCTGTGGTGCTAGAGTGCAAGCCACCCGGGGCATCCCCCAGGTTGGCTGTGGTCTCACTCCAGTCCGTTATTCGGTCGGCGCAATCCGGGTATGAGTTGCAGTCGTAACGCCGTTAGACGGCCTCAGAGGTATGGTGATCCGTATGCGTTCCTGAGGTCGGACCGCCCACCATTTATTCCGGCGCCTGTTGCTGGACCGAGGGCCCGCAGTACACTCGGGAGAGGCCTTCGTCCGGTATCGGCACTATTTCTGGCTTGCCACGTATGCCCTTGCGTGTTTCCATTGTAATATGCTCCCGAGGAGTACTGCTTCCGTTGACCCGATGGAGGCTTTTTCGAGTCGGCGCCGGGGACCATCCCACCCCTCGCGCCCTCGGCTTTAATCCTGGCGGGCCAGAGTTTCCGGGCTCCGCCCTCATCTTCTACCAGGTGGGTGTCTATGGCACCGATCGCCCGCGGACTTGTTGAGGCCCAGCCCGATACAATCACATTTCCCAGCCGCCTCGGAGAAATAACGCCCGGTTTGAGGGTATTCTTTCACCTGCCCCGCACCCATGGGCCACGTGCCCTTGGTAAATTTGAATTACAACGTGACCCCCCGCCCTTTCTTAGCGCACTACTGCTATACTGCCACACGGATCTGACTTTGTGACACCCTTTGTGACAATGAACTTACCCCACCGCCCTCTCACCGTAGAGATCATACTCCATTCCTTCGACACATGCTGACCACCATGAACTACTAAATATTCGAGCAAACGGACTCCACTTCCCCGTCCCGGTCCCCTCCTCCCTAGGCCGAACGTATTTATGGTCGTTCTTTCTTTGCGTTCGTGTCGGTGTCTGCAAACCCACGCTTGTTTGTTTCGGGTGTGGCAGACTTTGACAAATCCGGCGTGCCCTTCCCAGGGGCGGCGACGTGTCCCCGAGACTAACCTTGGCAGGGTGAGAGGGGTTGAGGTACCGCCTTACACCCCCCCACACAACGTTCGCTTCCTGGCTCTGCGTGTCCGTTCGCCCGTCCGGGCCCCACACCCCCCCCCCGGAGGGTGCTGAATCTTCAGACGCGACGCGCACGACGAACACGCTGCCCCGTGGTGCGCCACGAACCCCACCAGACCCACCCCGCCGGCCCGACACCCGGAGCCGCACCGGCAGCCACACAGCTACCCGATAGCAGTATTTCCCTACACACACCAATGAGGCCCCACTAAGCGATGCTCCGGCACAGCTTGCCTTCTTTTTCCGCAAGCTGCCAAGCAGGACAGTACCACCCACATCCCTCGTCTGGCCCCCCCCGTCGTGACTCGTGGCCAAACTGCTCGGGCGGCCCGCAACCATGTACAGTACCTGGAGATGAATGGTTCAGCAGGAATTAAACCCCTGTACTCACAAATTGTGCTGTGGTGTTGTATCGACTCCGGTGAGTGGGGGAGACACGGGACAGACCCCGAGTGAGATCTACCCCGACCCAGTTCCCATCACAACTTCCACCATCTTAAGAGCCATTGAGACTCCAGGTTGTTCGCGATTGCACCAGGCCGCCCGCTTCTCCATATACTTCTCGTCTGTAGAGATTCCTCCATGTCTGGATCAGTCCCATCCGGGTGTGTCTCGCCCCACCTATGAGACGCTGGACCCCTGGGACAGCCTCTAAGGGAGGTGCGTCGTCACGGTTGAAACCCTCGCCCAGACGCACGCTACGGCACCACCCGTCCTTTGCGCTTTTTTTCACACCCCGGGGGGGGACCCTCGGCCCACAGCACCATATTGATGATGATAGGTCATTTAAAAATTTGGCCGGCTTGATGCCGCCCCAAGCTCTGGCCAATTGGTGTTGGCATGCAGCAGATAAATACAACCTCTGCATAGGTCCCTGGCGGTCCTGGCCGGAGGATGAACCAACTCTCAGGCGCTCTAGGTTCGACCATGCCCCGCAGTCCTCCCTGATTATTTGCGGTTATGCCAACCTGCCCGGGGGTCCCGAGGGGGTTGTCCTCATTTTTCAGGTGGCCGACCCGCCACGTTCTTTCCCGGGGCCTACCCACTGACCTGGCCGCTCCACACTTATGGGCATTTGGTCAGCATGCTGAGTATGGGCCGACAACGCCCTTCCCACTCTTGTTCTCCCCCCCTGACTCCGGCCTCTCTTCACCGCCCCCCACCTTCCCTGCCTTTGCTGCAGATTCTCCACCCTGTTTCTTGTGATGCTCCCTCATTGTGGGACCCTCAACAACGCGCCACCTCTTTGTCCCTTCATACCATATAGTGTCCACATTGCTCACCGGTACTGCTTCGAGTCCCTCATGGTCGGCGGCTCCACCAAGATTACAACCCGCCCGTACACTTGCTCTAACGGACTTCACGACTGGCATTATCCTAGCCGACGTGACGTGGCCGGCCGCTCTCAGACTGGTGGCGGCCTCCATCAGGCCACCGTACCGCGTCACCGGCCCCCACTGGAACTATGCATTTGCGCCGTCCCGTGGCTGCTGTGGTGGTGAGTGTTACACTGACCCACCGCGCACCCACAGTACCCTAGGCGTTGCCGGACGTGCGGCAGTGCTCCGCCCCCCCCTTGGGATCCTCCCGATCGCCAGCCGCCCCTGGTGCGCCCTGGCCGCGGCGCGGTCCTCTGCCACGCCCTAGCTGTGCCACGGATGTTGCCCCCGACTCGCGACAGCCCGATTGCTGCTAGGGGCGCCCCCGAAACTGCCCACTCCTAGGCACAACCGAAACCCCCCCCCATCTCAGCAATCCCTGATGCCCCGCCTCTTGGCGTCCCCGTACCTCGTCCCGGCCCCACCCCACCGGCCAGGCGCCCCACACCCGCACCTGCTCGCGTGGTCAGCCGTGCTTCCTCGTTGGGCTTGGTACGCGTCGGCGCTCCCTGTGCTCCTAACATCAACCCTTGCTTCAGCCTCACCTTAGTGGGCCGCCCCTGCCCAACTGCCCCGTTCATCGCCACCTGCTCCCGTAGCTTGGCCCCACGCGGCGGGCGAGAGCAATCCGCCTGTCCGCCTCAGCTGGGTGTCGCCCCCCCCCGCGATTGCGCCCCCCACGCGCCTTGCTTGCCCATGACCTGGGCCCATTCCAGACCGCTTGCAGCCAATTTTTGTTTTCCGTAGCTTCCCCAGTGCTGCGCTTCGCGCTCCTACAGCCCGGTGTCGCTCTGTCCCCCGGCTCGCCCGTTTCCGGTTGGTCCCGTCCCTGGGCCCGCAGTCTCCCGGTGCGCGGGCGCCTTTCCTGGTGTCTGCGCAAGGCCCCTTCTCTTTTGGTTTCTGTGCGGGTGGGCACAGTGCCACCCGGGTGTGCCGCGGGCTCTCTGGTGTTTCTTTTTTTCCGCTCGCCCTCACACCCGCTGCGGGCCCAACCGAGGCGCAACGACTGGTCATCCACCCCGCGCGTCGTTTCCCTGGTCTTGTCTTGCGTGGCGCGGGATCTATGGAACCCCGCCGATGCCTTTTGTTGTGGCCTGCACACC
Source organism: Leucoraja erinaceus (assembly GCF_028641065.1). Lineage (NCBI taxonomy): Eukaryota > Metazoa > Chordata > Chondrichthyes > Rajiformes > Rajidae > Leucoraja > Leucoraja erinaceus. The sequence continues at coordinate 17,133,262 of NC_073396.1, forward strand.
CGGCGTACCATCCGTTTTTAGCCCAGTGCCCCCCGGACATTGTTTGGGCCCACCACAAATGCGGGCCACCCCTAGGGCTCACCGCACATCCCTGTCGCACGTTCACTTTGTGAGCACCGTCGACACCCCCTGCCCCCTCTTACGTCCCACACGCGCTGCCCCACCGCCAAGCAGCCCCCGTTGCCTGACCCGCATCCTGAACACAACACCCCGAAGCCCGGCCCCACGGCACACTCGAGTCTCTCGACTCCTTCACCGCAAACCCCTCCTACAGAACCCTCTCTTCGGCTTCTTCGTGGAGCACGACTTACTCCGTTTGCTCCAGTCTCCATGCCTGTCTGCCCCTGCCTAAGTGTGTCTCGATCACCACATGTCTGCAGTCGCACCACCGCCGAGCCAACCTACCCCCCCCCCCCACGGTCGGACGAGTGCCGGCTCCCCCCCCACCCCCTCCTCACCCGTAGACCGTCCCATGCCCAGTTTTTATCGCACCGCTACACCAAGTTCGTACCTCCTGTTCTATATGCACGCCCACCCACAAATTGTTAGCTACCACGTACGCCCAGGCGCGTCATGCTCGCAGAGCGCGGCCCCTCCCCGTGGCCTATGACACCAACAGATTTCCTGCGAGTTTTTTTCATGACTCACGCTCCACCCTAGTAATCAGTTCTTCGTTGGCCGGCCCGTAATCCTGGACGCACTATTGTCCTCCCACCTGACGCCATTTTCAGACATTAGGCTGACCCCGGGTCCGCTCGCCCCCTGTCGCACACACGCTTCAATCCTCCGCCGCCCCACCGCCTATCCCAGCCCTTAACCACCCATCCGTCCACGCACCCACAAAACAAGTTTGTGCCGCTCCCCCTTACTCCTTGGCCCTCACGCCTAGCACCCTCCTTTCGTTTCGCCTTCTCCCCCAAAATGATCCTCGTCCGTTTTTTTCGACTCCGGTTTCCCTGACCGCCACCCCCCGATCAAAATTCCCTACTACCGCCGCTCTCATGCAGACATCACTTTTCCACGCTTCACAAAACAACACAATACAACAACCACCCCGTTCGCACGTTTCTCCTTAACAACACACAAGCGACACCCCCCTATAAATAGTCGCCCACACAAACACAACAACCACCAACACACCCAAAACACCCCAACACCCCACCACCCTCACAACGACGCTCTCCATGTCGCTTCTGTCACTGCACGAGACTACCTCCCAGACATGCTCTGACTCCAAAAGCCCCCCCCTCCATAGCACATCCCTTGCCGACCACCCCACCACAGAGACCCTCCGACCCATTGCCCACAGCAAAGCCATTGGTTTGGTCGCGCACCAACGACTGAACAAACGTGCACCCACTACACCCCTGTGAAACGGTCACACCTTCAAGCCGCAACGGAACGAAGTAAAACAGATTCATCCAGACTACACACCGACCAAAACCACACCCGCCCCCAAACGCCGTACACAGCAACAAAAAAAAGACACCATACACCCAGCCCACAACACATGAACGCCGACACCCATACCCAACAGCTTTGGTGCTGACGGCGACCACCGTTCACCCGCTGAATCCGTGCCGATATGGTCCTTGCTACGCCCCCCTGCATAGCGCCTTTTCTGGCTTTGCGCCCCCGCCACCCACCCACCAAACTTCCCTATTCCCGGCCGACCCATGGTTCGCCACCCCACCCAACCGTCACTGCCCAGCCGGCCCTGCTACATCAACTCCTCTTTGTGCACGACCCCCATCCACTCGCTGCTCACCCCTCAAACACCTGGCTTGCCCCGTTCTGCGCCTTTGCCCACCAAAAACTGATCCGCTTTCCATATGAGCTACCCCTTGCTCAGATAGGCCAACCAAGGAACAGGCCACACACCCGGAACTGACCAAAACAAAACCACCACAAACCTCATAACAAAAAAAACACCCTCCTCCTCTTACCTCCGTGCTGGTACCAGACTAAAAACAGAAAAAAAACCACAACAGAACATACCATATGTGCCACCCTCGCACTCTCTCTCTATTTTTCCACCTGCCCGACCATGCAACGTTTGTTTCACGCCCGCTTACCCCAACCCTTAGTTCCTTTCCCCCCCACCCTTGTTTTCTACGTTTCTTTCGCCTCCCAAACACCCCCTCACCACCTCCAACCTTTCGCCCCCATCCTCAGCTCCTCCCTGCTCGCCACATCCCCCCCGGTTACCTCCCCTAACCCGCAACGGCCCCCTCCACGTTCCTTCTGTCTCATGGTCCTTCTGGTCCTTTTCATCCGACTCATTCCGTTCCGCAGCCACTCCCCGTTCTTCCCCAATCCCCGCCCAACCTTGCTTGCTCCTCTAGTTCCGTGGACGCGCCTCGTCCTCTAGCAGCCCTCTTGCTACTTTTGTTTTACCACCGATTCCTACCGGCCCCTGCATCTTACTACCATATTCTGTTCGAATCGTCTCTTCCTCTTCCCCGCAACTCCTGAAAGTGACTTTATCTACTTCTTTTCTTTATTCCTGCATACGCCACATGCCTTGGCCAAGCCCACAACCCTGCTCGCCCCCCGAACGCTGTCCCGCCTGGGACCCGCAGAGTATGAACCCCAACCAGTAACCACGGCACACAAGATGATAGTCATCACAAAAACCCCGCCCCCTCCAATTCTCGTGTACCCTGCAAACACAGGACACACCGAGCTTGTTTGGCCCATTCCCCCTGCCCATGAGGGCCATTCCTTGCCCGCTGTACCGTAGGCGGCGCCCACCCACAGGCCCAAACGGACAAGACTCGCGCAGCCGCCACTTTTGACACGCTCTTGTACCCACGCGAAACCCCCTCCCCTTCCCCCCTTCCCAAACATGCCCATAAAGCAGCAGAACCCAGACCACGACCGCACTCCCCAGTTGCCCCCCTCTGCCCTCGCTGACCTTCCGACGTCTACTGTATCTACGCACTGAAACAAGACAGTACACCCTCACTCCTGAGAGCCTTCATAAGCTATTTGTCATCTAATATTCACGACCCAATCTATCAGGAGAAACACTACCATGAGCTAGCTCATACTCACAGAACACAAAAAAAACCTTTCCACTACCCCAGTCCCCATGCCCGGTAAAAAACATGACCTACAAACCAACTTCACAGAACGAAGCAGACCAAAGCCTTATGCATCACATCTGGTTCTCAGCTCTTCAAACAAGTATTCATCCCCTGTGTTTACACATAGTCCATCCCATTTCAGGACACTGTGTGTGGGACACATGGCTTCACAGGCATTTGTAATTGCTCAGGTGTGTTTAATTGCCCCCTTAATGCAGGTATAAGAAAGTTCTCAGCACTCAGTCTTTCCATCCATCACCTTTGGAAACTTTTATTGCTGTTTATCAACATGAGGCCCAAAGTTGTGCCAATGAAAGTCAAAGAAGGCATTATCAGACTGAGAAACAAGAATAAAACTGTTAGAGACATCAGCCAAACATTAGGCTTACAAAAATCAAAAATGTTTGGAACATCATTAAGGAGGGAGAACTGATGATCTTACTAATCGCAAAGGGACTAGCAGGCCAAGGAAGACCTCCACAACTGATTACAGAAGAATTCTCTCTATAATAAAGAAAAATCCTCAAACACCTGTCCGAAAGATCAGAAACACTCTTCAGGAATCAGGCGTGGATTTGTCAATGACCACTGTCCACAGAAGACCTCATGAACAAAAATAGAGGCTACATTGCAAGATGCAAGCCACTGGTTAACTGCAAAAAAAAAAAAAAAAAAAAGGATGGCCAGGTTACAGTTTGCCAAGAAGCACTTAAAAGAGCAACCACAGTTCTGGAAAAGGGTCTTGTGGACAGATGAGACGAAGATTGACTATCGCCTGGGCAGCTAATTTCCATGATTCACCACCCTCTGGATAAAGACATCTCGTCTCTAGTACTGAGTAGTCGGCAATTGAATTATCTGTATTGGATTCGTGCCCTTCTACACTGTGCCAATGAGGCTCAGTACAAGCTTGAAGAAGAAGACCTAATCTATCAGCCTGTGTAGGAAAGATCTGCAGATGCTGGTTTATATCAAAAGTAGACAAAAAACACTGGATTAACTCAGTGGGACAGGCAGCATCTCTGGAGAGAAGGAATAAGGGGGCGTTTTGGATTGAGACACTTCTTCAGACTGATGTCAGGGGAGTGGGCAGGACAGAGATAGAGTGTAGTCAGAGATAGTAAGACTGGTGGGAGAAATGGGAAGGGGAAGGGGATGGAGAGAGAGGGAAAGCAAAGGCTATTTTGAAGTCAATGTTCATACCGCTGGGGTGTTATCTACCCAAGCAAAATATGATTTGCTGTTCCTCCAATTTGCGCTGGGTCTCACTCTGAAAACGGAGGAGGCCCAGGACAGAAAGGTCAGATTGGGAATGGGAAGGGAGTTAAAGTGTTGAGCAAACGGGAGATCAGGTAGGTTAAGGCGGACTTAGCAGAGGTGTTCAGCGAAACGATCGCCGAGCCTACGCTTGGTCTCGCTGATGTACAGTGGTTGACACCTGGAACAGCGGATACAATAGACCAAGTGCAAGTGAACTCACCTGGAAAGTCTATTGGGGTCCTTGGATGGAGTTGAGGGGGGGGGGGGGAAAAAGGTAAAGAGGAAAGTACCCAGGGAGGGGGTGTTTGGGTGGGAAGGGATGAGTCGACCAAGGAGTTGCGCAGGGAACGGTCTCTGCAGAAAGCAGAAAAGGGTGGAGATGGGAAGATGTGGCCAGTATTGGGATCCCATTGGAGGCGGCAAAAATGTTGGAGGATTATATGCTGTATGCGACGGCTGATGGGGTGGAAGGCGAGGACAAGGGGGACTTTGTCCTTGTTACGAATGGGGGGGGGGGGGGGGGGGGGGGGGGGGGGGGAGCAAGAACGGAGGTGCTAGATATAGAGACCCTAGTGAGAGCCTCATCTCTAATGGAAGGGGGGAATCCCCGTTTCCTAAAGAATTAGGACATCTCCGATAACCAGGTATGGAAAACCTCATCCTGGGTGCACATGCAGCGTAGACCGAGGATGGAGTTGAGGTATGGGGAATAGGATGTAGTCGAGGTATGTGGAAATTAATTTGGTAGGACATGAACAAGCAGAAATAATGGGTCTGCCAGGACAGTTCTGTTTGTGGATTTTGGGGAGAAGATAAAGTCAGGATGTGCAGGGCTTGTGAACGATAAGGTTGGAGGCTTTAGAGGGCAGAGAGCCGGAGTAATGAAATCGGAAATGATGTGTGATATTAAAGTCGGGTGCTCGTCTGTGATGTCATGGTCCAAGAATAGGTAGGAGGTGTCTGAGAGTTGTCACCTGGCCTCAGCCCGGTAGAATTCAGAGTAAGTAAGGGGAGTGGAAAAGTTGAGGCGGTTGATGTTCTGCCGGCAGTTGGAAATGAAAAGGTCTAAAGAAGATAGAGGGCCATCTGGGAGAGTCTAAGAGGAAAGCATCCAGTGGAGATGGGCGAAGGAGTCGTCACTGGGTGGCAAAGACTCCTTCCCATCGAAAAAGGCATGGAGTTGGAGGTGACCGAAGAGATGGACATCGTGGCAGACCCGGAAGACGTTGAGGTGATCCATCAGCCTTCTGGATTCAATGTTTCAAAACTGGCCAGTTCTGCTGTAGGTAAAAAAAAAAGTCAAGTGGACAAAGCTATGGCAAACAGAAAGCCGCCTTAGCTGGTGAGAGGGGAGGGAACCCAAGGTGGCCTTGCACGTCCTGTTGGTGGCAGCGGCGTGAAAAAAGCGCTGTCCCCGTGGGGCTACAACGTGAGCTGCAGCAATAGTAGTTTCAACTGGACCTTGCGGTGGGTGAAGAAGGACTCGCTGGTGCCCCTTGCAAGCCGGGGTGAGCACCAAATGCTGGGGCTGGGGAGGCGATGCAAGTCACAGGTAGGTCAGTAGGTCCGTCTGCTATTAAAAAACTCCATTATAAAGGGAGCTGGTAAAATTAGGGTTTACTAAACTCTGAATGCTTTCCACAGTTTTTACACTCCTTTGTTTTCACTCTCTTACCTCCCTCATTACCTGAATGCACTACAGCAATCCTGATCTCACTCTTGTTTCCTTTTTTCAAGCCATCCCTTCATACTCTTTCGCTAACTCAAAACATACTTGTTTTGCTTCTTCTCTAACAAAGGATCACTGGCTTGAAATATTAACTGTTTCCCTTCACTGATGCTGCCTCTCCTACTGTTTCCAGCATTTTCGGTTTTTGATTTTTAATTGAATTGCTAGTTCCCTTCATTATTTGACAATGGATCATGAGCAACAGCAGCTGATTCTTCTCTCCTTATTAAAAATATAAGATCAACTAATACAAAAAATAAAAATCACTTTGCACTCAGCTCAATCGCTTCAAAGTCGCAGCAGGTTGCCGAAAATTTTCAACATGTTTAAAATCCATCGGCGACCAGCAAAAGGTACGACTCTTTAGGCGAGTACTCATGACCATACATGTCGTACTGGAGTACGACATGTACTGTGCCCAAAGACGTACCTTTTTCTGGACGCCACTGGATTTACAAAATGTTGAAAATTTTCAGCAACCTGCTGCGACTATGATGGGTGCCGACAAGTTGCCGAAAAAAATCACGCAAATGGGATCCGGCTCTTTAGAAGTAAAGTCCCAATTTCATCCTACTATGTTTTTAAGCAGAGAAGGATCCATTAGGTATTCAGAGCCTAAGTGTTTAATAAACCATGTAATATCTATATCCACTTAAAATGTATTAAACAAATAGCAACAGATATATTGGCTCTAATGTAGAAACAGAAAAAGTATTATATTCACGAATTAAATTGATGTTGCTGACTGCATTCATGTCAGAGTCACGAAGCAATGGATTCAAGCTTCCTAATGGGACAAGAATGCTTTTTTCCAGGCTCAAATTGCTGTTTAGTATCAAGGGAATTTATCATTAACAGGGTTGTTATCACCTTGATGAGACAAAAGTGAAGGTTCGTCAATGCACACGATAAACACCTATTTTAAAAGGGTGTGGACTACATCTGAATTTGAGTTTAAGATCATTTGCATTTCTTTCTTAATGTTGGAGGACAGCTTGCAACAAATGAAATCCAAAGTAGCTAATTTTACCCTAATCACAAAATTATAAAACTCAATTAAAAATATGTTTTACCAGTAAAATTCAAGTACCGATGGCACTAAGAAACCAAGCCATGGAATTTCTTTGAAATAATTGGCATCTGTTCAAAAAGATACAGAAGCTTCTGTGGATGAATACCTTGTTTCCAATAGCTCAAATTCACATTTCTTTTAAAACAAATTCCAAAAGAGAATTTCTATCACAGAAATAGGCGTAAAACTACTATTCCAGCCAACGCACAACTATTAATTTACCGGCTTCTTTTCTCAAAGCAAGTGGGCACATTTACAGGACTAAAATCATTTTTATGGAGGAAACTTCTGCAGATTTGCATAGCCGCATTGTTGTATTATGCTGATCAGGTGAAGCTTACGATACGATATGAAGCATGCAGGTACAGCAGGCAGTAAAGAAAGCAAATGGCATGTTGGCCTTTACAACAAGGAGTTGAGAATAGGAGCAAAGAGGTAATTCTGCAGTTGTATAGGGCCCTAGTGAGACCACACCTGGAGTATTGTGTGCAGTATTGGTCCCCTAATTTGAGGAAGGACATTCTTGCTAATGAGGGAATGCAGCATAGTTTTACAAGGTTAATTCCCGGGATGGTAGGACAGTCATATGCTGAGAGAATGGAGCGGCTGGGCTTGTATACTCTGAAGTTCAGAAGGATGAGAGGGTATCTTATTGAAACATAAGATTATTAAGGGTTTGGACACGCTAGAGGCAGGAAACATGTTCCCAATGTTGGGGGAGTCCAGAACCTGGGGCCACAGTTTAAGAATAAGGGGCAAGCCATTTAGAACGGAGAGGAGGAAACACTTTTTCTCACAGAGAGTTGTGTGACTGTGGAATTCTCTGCCTCAGACAGTGGTGGAGGCTGGTTCTCGGGATACTTTCAAGAGAGAGCTAGATAGGGTTCTTAAAGATAGCGGAACCAGCGGCTATGGGAAGAAGGCAGGAACGGCGTAATGATTGAGGATGATCAGCCATGATCACATTGAATGGCGGTGCTGGCTCGAAGGGCCGAATGGCCTACTCCTGCACCTATTGTTTATTGATAGAACTTTATTTATCCCAGGAGGGAAATTGATTAGCCAACAATCATAAAACACAAGATCCATGAAATTAAAGTGACGAGTGGAGAGAATTGGGGATGTGCAAAGATTGGGGAGGGGGTCAGTCTACCCCCCCCCCCCCCCCCCCGACAGAAGGGGTAGAAATTGTACAGTTTGATAGCCACAGGGATGAAGGATCTCCCGTGGCGTTCTGTACTGCATCTTGGTGGAACCAGTCTGTTCCTGAAGGTACTCCTCCACAATTTGAGCAGCATCCTCCCCTCCAAGATGACCTCCCATGAATCCAACTCCACCAGCCTTCCTGACGAGTTTGTTAATCCTGTTGGCATCCATGGCCTTCACCCTGCTGCCCCAGCACATGACAGTGAAGAAGATGGCACTGGCTTCCACCGATTGGTAGAACATCTGCAGCATCTTACTGCAGATGTTGTAGGAGCGAAGCCTTCTCAAACTGTACAGCTGGCTCTGTACATCAGGCAGCTGGCCCTTTCCTCCAACTGAACGTCTATGTTTGTCGATTGTGCAAGCTGTAATGGATCAAGATTGTGTTCCAATTAGTACACAATCATGATCCATTACAGCAGAATCTTTTAGTTGTTTTGGAATTTTTATAAATATCTACTCCAAGGTCACCTCTAGCAGCAAATGAGACAGGTTTGACAACTATTATACTGTTACAGCAAGTTTAAAAACTTGAAATCAATTATAAAATCTATATGCAAAAAAGCAGGCCAACAGAAATCAGTTCCTTACAATTAAAAATGTTTCCTCTCTCTTCACATTTACAAATGGGGTACAATACATCATTCCAAAATACTGAATGGAGTAGTGATAACGTAACACAATGGTACCAGGTGTTCCTGCACTTAAAAAAATGTTATAGTTATCTGTGATAATCTGATAATGAAATAAATCAAACACCACCCCAGTTGATTGCTCCTTCCTATTAAATTAAGTAAATGGGAAATTTTCCCCGACTTGTGTAAGTACATCAGTTATTCAACCACCCGCTGCCCAATAAAAAAATATTTGCCATCCCCATCATATTTAGTGCCAAGATGATCCCATCATGGAACAGACACAAAAATCACAACAATTTAGTTGGCACTGGAAGCAGAAGATTTTCCTCATTTTAAAGTATAAGATACAATTTATTATATTTTCCTAAACTGACAATATTTTTGGTTAGTCAGTCGCCTCAGAAGAAGGGTCTTGACCCGAAACGTCACCGATTCTTTCTCTCCAGAGATGCTGCCTGTCCCGCTGAGTTATTCCAGCATTTTGTGTCTGTCTCAGATATACTCCACCTTGACAAACCAAAACACTGTGCTATCTCAGTGAACCTGTGGAAAAAAAATAATTTGAATGTTTGTTAACAATATACAGTAATTTCTAGGCCAGCGTATTATCTTCTTTGGAATTATTATGGATGATATTTCTATTTTGGTTTTAGAGCTCTAAGTTGAAAAAGAGATTCCCAATGGGGTGGGTAGTTGAGAGATATGACACTTATGTGTTCCTGATGCACAAACAAGGATTTCAATGTCATCATGCTCCTTCTCTATTTTGAGCAGTGATAAATTAGGAATATTAGGGATTCCAAGAAATCACTGTAGATGTTGAAGGTTTTGAGCAGATACCTGTCCAGATATGACCTTGATAAGGCCATCAGAAAAGCTAAATGGGTCCGCTCTAAGCAAGAGGATGATGCGGATGTTCATCAACTGTGTCAGGGTTTATATGCCATCACTTCCTCCAAGGTGAAATTAGGGGTCAGCTCAAGCGACAGTGAAGCATCATGACGAGCTCAACGCTTTCTACACAATCTTTGATAGGCAGAATGCTGATGTGCCTACCCGGGCCCCCATAGCCTCCAAGCTATTACAATCACAGTCACAGAGGCTGACATCTGAAGATCCTTCAGGGTGGTGAACTCTTGGAAAGCAACTGGACCCGATGGCATACCTGGTCGGGTTCTTAAAACCTGTCCAGGCCAACTTTGGAGTTTTTGCCATCATCTTCAACATCTCATTATTGAGTTCCGAGGTTCACATCTGCTGTAAGAGGGCATCAATAATAACAGTGCCCAAGAAGAGTAAGGTGACATGCCTCAATGAATATCGATGGGTGGCACTAATGTCCGTGGTGAAGAAGTTCTTTGAGAGGTTGGTTATGGCACATATTAACTCCTACCTCATCAAGAACCTCGACCCATTATAATTTGCCTACTGCCTCGACAGGTCAAGTGAGGATGCAATCTTACTACTTGGCACTGGACCAGTTGGACAATAAATACACTATATCAGGCTGTTGTTTTTGGAATACAGTTCAGCGTTCAATACTATCATCCCCTCCAAGCTTGCTATTAAATGCACAAAACTGGGTCTCCGCACATCTCTCTGCAACTGGATACTCGACCTAGTCATGAATAGACCAGTGTGTATGAATTGGGAGCAACACTTCTTCCCCGATAACCATCAGTACGGGAGCACCTCAAGGCAGCCTGCTCAGCTCCCTGCACTACTCACTCCATACTCATGACTGTGTAGTCGGACACAGTGCGAACTCACTACATCTTCAAGTTCCCCAGCGACACCATTGTTGTTAGATTAATTGTTGTTAGATCTACCTTCTAACAACCATTGTTGTTAGAAGGGAGATTGGTCGACTGACCAAATGTTGCCAGCACAATAACCTGAATCGCAATATCAGTAATGGGCCTTTCCCACTTAGGCGATTTCTCAGCGGACAGCCAGCGACTGTCAAGTTGCCGGCAATCACCTGAAAAACCGGGAACTGGAACGGCGACTGTCTGAGTGGAACACACACACACACACACAAACGCATCGCAAAGGCGGGGGCCAGGGCAAGCAGAGGAGCGGTCTGAAATTCACATGGTGCAAAGCCAAGGTGATACAGACACACACCGCGATGAACAGGAAGGTTGGCGCTATAGTCAAGACGGCTAGCACAGTGTACAGTAAGTCCTTTAAATGAGGGGAGGGGAGGAGAAGGAGTGGAGACACTTTTGAGAAGCCAGACAACTTTTAATAAGCCAGAGATACACAGCTGTGAAGTTCAGCAGACATTTAACATTACCGGTTGGTTATCCTTGATTCTGAAAACTTGTGCTTACGTTTTTTTTCCCTCAATGAGCCAATGAAAATGACCGGTTAGCAAAGGCGATTAACTAAAACTACCTACAACTACCTATAACTACATGGCGACCCCACTACAACTGCACATTCGACTACAGGATTATCGATTTTCTCCATGGCGACCAAATTTTGGTCGCAGAAACTGCTCGTGACCATGAAGGAGACTCACCAGAGACCACCAGCGAACCATGTGGCGAGCGCAGTCTTCTGCACTCGCCTAAAAAGTCACCTAAGTGGGACAGACCCATAAGACCAAAGAACTAATTGTGGATTTTGGAAAGGGATGAGGACCCAAAAATCTGTCTATATTGACGGGACAATGGTGGAGGGTCAAAAGCTTCAAATTCCTGGGCGTGCATATCTCAGAAGATCTTTCCTGGACCCAGCACACTGATGCAATTATAAAGAAAGCCCATCAACGCATTTACCGTCCCAAAAGATTGCCGAGATTTGGTATGTCAGAGAGGACTCTCTTGAACTTCTACTGGTGTACATATTGACTGATTGCACCATGGCCTGGTTCGTCAACACAATTGCCCAGGAGCGAAGATTACAGAAAGACGTGAACACTGCCCAGTCCATCACGGATTCTGACTCCTTCCCCAAAAGGATTTATAGGAGTCCACTGCCTCAAAATGCACTCCTGCCATCGTAAAGAAGATATAGTGGCCTGAAAACTGTAAAGTTCAGGTTTATGAATAGCTACTTCCCTACAGCCATCAGGCTACTAAACGCTACAACCTCCAAATAAGCTATGAACTACATAGATTTGGGGGCATTGGTTTAATCTTTTGGCACTATTATAGTTTGTATATGTGTGAGTATATGTACACACACACACACACACATATATATATAAATTCTCATTATTTTGTTTACAGTATACCATGTTTACATATTGTCTTGTGCTACTGCAGTAAGAATTTCATTGTTTTAGGTGGGATATATGACAATAAAACACCCTCAAAACATTTTATTACCATTATGTTTGCATATTGCTGAAATTTAACTGCATACAATAGCCAACCTTGAAAATTAATTTCAGGTATTATTTAACTTGTTTTAAATGCCTTAAATTTTGTTAAGGGGAAAATCTGATACATATGAGTTTGCATCTTATATTATTGTTTCAGTACTCATCCAATCAACCAAAGTTGATAGTACCTGTGGGCAAGCAGTGAAAATAAAGCTGTCAACCATTTTAGCTCTGGTTTTCTTTAAATCTGTTCTTAATTTTACATCCAAACAAAACGTTTTACGTGTGTGTCATCAATTGTGACTAAACCAGTTTACAACGATTCATGATTTCCCAATCCTGGAAGCAAATGGATCACGCGTGTTGAAATGCTCAACTGCAGTAGCACAAGAGAATATGTAAAATTACACAGATTTTTGAATGGATTTTATTTTGTTGTTGTTCGTATATAGTTAAGACAAGTAAAATAAAACACCATCGACACAAACGGTCCAAGCTGGCGTCAGGAGCGTCAATATCCAACAAGGGCCAAGGATAATAGGGCAATCTAATTGTTTTTAAACTGCCATTCCTCTTAAACATTACGGCATAGACAAAACTCAATAAACGTATTTATGAAATCAAAATATAAATGAACGAGTATGGTCTATTTCGTTTTGCAATGACTTTGCATAAATGTAAACAAACATTTTTCTTTTGGGCGGAAACCTTTAACCTTACGCCATTCGTTATTCACAAAAATACTGCTTAATTAATCAAGGGCTTTGTAGTTACTTTACAAAACTCTAAGTCAGTAAAGGTTTTCAAGCAAATTAAGTGCAAAGATGACGCGACACTCGCGTGATGAATGATTTAAAGCAACAAACGCGTATTTCACCATGGATGAAGCATGAGCAATCACATACAAGGTAGAAGCAAGGAGTTAAATAAGACGGCTGGATGTGAAACACTCACCTACACATTGTCCTACTGGAGTACTAAAAGGGTTCCCAATGAAGAACTCCATCTTGGTGCTTACCCTCCCCCCCTCCCAAACATCAGTGAGACCCGAATGTCGTTGCCTCGGCCTCAACCTAACTTAATGGTCTGAACAAGCTTCTCCCCTTCTATATTGTGATTGGCTCGCTCTCCTATTGTCCCGCCTACAGCATTGCCGTCCTCATCTTCTATAGGCCAATATCCATATCAATCAATGTTGCCATCAAGTTTGTTCAGTTTCATCGAGGACGGTAACGACATTGCCCGGCCCCATTCACGGATTATTTTATTTTAGATCATTTTTCACTTAAAAAAATAAAACAATTTCACTTATTAATTGCCTTACGATACAGTGGTGGCGATGACGATAGCGCGAGTACTGCGGTGGAGGTGGGACGAGCTAAGATCACGTGATATTTATCCTAGCAACCAAGAGAAGCTGGGCTCAGGCAGCATTCACTGGATGAATACCCGATGCTAGCGACGAAATATATTAAAATAACAGGAGGTATGTATTGGTTTAAACGTTATCATTTCTGAATATTCCGAAGGCATTCATTATCTTTCAGTTTAAAGCTGGGAGGCAAATGAGAAAAGAAAATGTGTGGATGAAGGAACTGCAGATGGATGAAGTTGGACACAAAATACTGGAGTAACTCAGCAGGACGGGCATCATCTCTGGATAGGATAATAGGTCAACCATTCCTTCTATCCAGAGAAGCTCCTGCCCCGCTGAGTTACTCTAGCGTTTTGTGTCTATCTTCCAATAAAATGTGTGACTCGTTCAGAATACAGTATTCGTTATGCCCTCTTAAGAATCTCTGAATAAATCAAAGTGCTTCACAGTGTAGGAAATATAGTCAATACTAGACCAAGTGCAGACCCGTTGGGTCTGTTTCCCCAACATGCGGTTGTGTGGGGGGCGGCATGCAGCATTACACACTAACTACCCCCCCCCCCCTCCCGCACTCACGCTAATAGAGGGGAGGGGGAGAGAGAGGGGGGGGGAGGGAGAGAGGGAGGGAGGGGGAGAGGGGGGGGGGGGGGGGAGGAGGGGGGGGGGAGGGGGAGAGGAGGGGGAGGGGAGGGAGAGGGAGGGGGAGGGGGGGGGGGAGGGAGGGGGGGGGGAGAGGAGGGGGAGAGTGAGAGGGAGAGAGGGGAGAGAGAGGGGGGAGGGGGGGAGGTGGGGAGGGGGGGAGGTGGGGGGGGGGTGGGGAGGGGAGGGGGGGGGGGGTGGGGGGGGGGGGGGGGTGGGGAGGGGGGGGGGGGGGGGGGGGGGGGGGGGGGGGGGGGGGGGGGGGGGAGGGGGGGGGGGAGGGGGGGGGGGGGGGGGAGGAGGAGAGGAGTGGAGGGGGAGTAGAGGGGGAGGAGAGGGGGGGGGAGGGGGAGGAGGGAGAGGGGGGGGGGGGGGAGGAGGGGGGGAGGAGGAGAGGAGGAGAGGGGAGAGGGGGAGGGGAGGGGGGGAGGGGGAGGGGGGAGAGGGTGAGAGGAGGGGGGGGGGGGGAGAGGGGAGAGGGGGGGGGAGGGAGAGGGGAGAGGGGGAGAGCAGAGAGGAGAGGAAGGGGGGAGAGAGGAGAGGAGAGAGGAGAGAGGAGGGAGGGAGGGGGGGGGAGAGAGGGAGGGGAGGGAGGAGAGGGGGGGAGAGAGGAGGGGAGAGGGAGGGGGGAGAGAGAGAGAGAGTGCCTTTTTACTTCAACCCAAATCCAAACAACCATTTCCAGGCAGTGCTGTTTTACCTCTAACCATATTTTCATTTTCAAACCAAATTAAGGGTACTCACAGTGCTGTAAACATTTGCCAGTTTCATTCAAAGCTCTGTGTTTAAGAGGGAACTGCAGATGCTGGAGAATCGAAGGTTGCACAAAAAAGCTGGAGAAACTCAGCGGGTAGCAGCATCTATGGAGCGAAGGAGATAGGCAACAAGGGTTTCGGCCCGAAACGTTGCCTATTTCCTTCGCTCCATAGATGCTGCTGCACCCGCTGAGTTTCTCCAGCTTTTTTGTGTATCATTCAAAGCTCTGATTGAGGCACACCACTTGCAGAGACTGATTGAGGCACACCACTTGCAGAGACTGATTGAGGCGCACCACTTCCTGGTTTTATATTCCCTCCCTCTCCCTCCAGCAGGGGCAGCAGAGAGAATGTGGAATGTTGTAAAAACATTAATATCTCTGTCAATTTTCATCGACGGGAAAAATCCTCGGCACACATGGGGCGGAGGGGGGCTCTGAGCGAGGTGGCCAAAAATAACGGCCGTAGGTGGCGGCGTACTCTCGGAAACCGCAGCACAGAAAGCCAAAACCGGTCAAGAACAGAGTTTTAGTAATATATATAATATAAGATAAGATGTGAACTAATGCCACCGCGCCAGAGTAAAATTTTTTAACATCGTTGACGGAGGATAACTGGAAACAAGGAACTGCAGATGCTGGTTTACAAAAGCATCACAGGAGAACACGGATACGATTGTTTTTTTTGTCGGGACCATTCTTCAGACTGATTTGGGGCGAGGGGGGAAGAAAGCTGGCAGAGGGGAGGCATGAGAAAGTGTGGCTGGACACAGGCGAGGGAGGGCTTTGATAGGCAGATGGTTGGAACAAAAGTCAGAGTTAAAGGCAGAAGAGTCGAGAGAGTTTATTGTCATGTGTCCCAGATAGGACAATGAAATTCTTGCTTGCTGTAGCACAACAGAATATTGTAGGCATAAATACCGATCAGATCAGTGTGTCCATATATATATAGAATATATTTATTCTCACCACAGTGAGGAGGTGTTTGGAGGATACACTGTGGTGGATGTTAATTTGTGTTTAGTGTTGTTTATTATTGTATGATTGTATGTATGACTGCAGGCACGAAATTTCGTTCAGACCGTAAGGTCTGAATGACAATAAAGGAATTCAATTCAATTCAATCTACACACAAAAATAAACAGATAAAATGCATTAGGCTGTTATAGTTTAGAGTTTGTTTGAAGTTGTGTTTAATAGTCTGATGGCTGTGGGGAAGAAGCTGTTCCTAAACCTGGATGTTGCAGATTTCAGGCTCCTGTACTTTCTATCTGATGGCAGCAGAGAAATGAGTGTGTGGCCAGGATGGTGTGGGTCATTGATGATGCTGGCAGCCTTTTTGAAGCAGCGACTGCGATAGATCCCCTCGATGGTAGGGAGGTCAGAGTCGATGATGGACTGGGCAGTGTTTACAACTTTTTGCAGCCTTTTCCGCTCCTGGGTGCTCAGGTTGCCGTACCAAGCCACGATGCAACCGGTCAGCATGCTCTCTACTGTGCACCTGTAGAAGTTCGAGAGAGTCCTCCTTGACATACCGACTCTCTGTAATCTTCTCAGGAAGTAGAGGCGCTGATGTGCTTTCTTTATGATTGCATCTGTGTTCTGGGACCAGGAGAGATCTTCGGAAATATGCATGCCCAGGAAATTGAAGTTCTTGACCCTTTCCACCAGCGACCCATTGATATAAATGGGACTGTGGGTCCCCATCCTACCCCTTCCGATGTCCACAATCAGTTCCTTGGTTTCGCTGGTGTTGAGACCCAGGTTATTTTGCTGGCACCATTTGGTCAATCGGTCGATCTCACTTCTATACTCTGACTCGTCCCCATCAGTGATACATCCCAGATCAGTGGTGTTGTCGGCGAACTTGATGATGGAGTTCGCACTATGTCCGGCTACGCAGTCATGAGTATAGAGTGAGTACAGCAGCCTTGAGGTGCTCCCGTGCTGTTTGTTATCGAGGATGACACATTTCCACCAATACAGACAGACTGTGGTCTGTGAATGAGGAAGTCGAGGGTCCAATTGTAGAGGGATGCGCAGAGATCTAGATCGGAGAGCTTGGTAACCAGCTTGAAGGGGATGTTGGTATTAAATGCCAAGCTGTAATCAATGAATAACAGCCTGACACATGAGTTTTTGGTGTCTAAGTGGTTCAGAGCGGAGTGGAGAACCAGTGAGATCGCATCCACCGTTGATCTGTTGTGGCGGTAAGCGAACTGCAGTGGGTCCAGGTTTTTGTCGAGGTATGAGTTGATTTGCGCCATGATCAGCCTCTCAAAGCACTTTATCATCACAGACGTTAGTGCCACTGGTCGATAGTCATTGAGGCACATCACCTTACTCTTCTTGATGCCCTTTTAAAGCTGGTGGGAACTTCAGTCCTCAGAAGTGAGAGGCTGAAAATGTTTGTGAAAACTCCAGCCAGTTGGTCTGCACAGGTTTTTAAAACACGCCTGGGTATCAGGTCCAGGCGCTTTCCGAAAATGATAAGGATGTTGCCAGGGACTGAATTATAGGAAGGAGTGGATAGGCTGGGATTGTTTTCCCTAGACCAAACGAGGCTAAGGGGAAGACCTTATAGAGGTTTACAAAATCATGAAGGGCTTGGGTAAGATGGATGGTGGTAGTTTTTTTCTGAGGTAGGGCACTCTAAAAGCTAAATGGCATAAGTTTAAGGTTGAGGGGAAAGATTTAAAATTGATCTGAGGTGCAACTCTATCATACACAGGACGGTGGGTGTATGGAACAAACAGCCAGAGGAAGTGATATAGGTGGATACATTGATAATGTTTAAAAGATATTTGGAAAGATTTGTGGGCAGAACATTTTATGAGTTGAGCCAAAGCACCTGTTTCAGTACTGTTTGCTCTGACTCTATATGCCTTGGTGACCATTGGTCACAGGCTTCCAAGCACAAATTTGGATCCGATTGGTCTTAAATGGGTAAGGTTGTAACTGTACGTTCGCGAAAGCACAGCAATGTCTGTTGTTTTAATTTTGTCTTATGTATCACTCATTAACTGGGCTAAATATGACAGTCATTTTAAATTGCTTGTTAAACATCGCAGTAAAAGTAATCGGAGCTGAAATTTCAAATGTTAAAGCATAACGTCCTAGTCTAAGTCCAATGGATAACTTATTTCCGTGCATTGAACTGAGTCTTTTCGATGACATAAAGGATGAATGTTAAAGCATATTTTAAAACTTCAATATTGCCTTGTCTACATTCTGAACTATAGTTGATGGTGATCATATTAATAATTTAGCTTCAAACTTCAGTGCTTTATTAAAAAGTAAAACATTGCAGAATATGAAAGTCTTAAATTAATGTGTCAGATATACTGAACAGGCCAGGCAGCATTTTTGGATTGAGAAACAGAGTTAACATTGATCAGCTAGAAAATGTTATAAATAAAATACCACATTAGACTGTACGACGGTGGTACAGGCGTAGAGAAAATGGTGATGGCTTGTTAATCCTTTATGTGAGGTATGATCTGATTCATTGGTGTGTTTCTTCTTACTTTCTATTAATTTCAGTTTTACCAGGTCTCCTTCATGCCACATGTGGCCAAATACTGCTTTGATGTCAAAGGCAGTCAATCCTCAGGAAACTATATTTTTAGATGTGCTGTGAGAAAGTCCAGAGCCAGGTGTTCTTGGAAAATCCAATTTGGGCATCAGTGAGCAGATTGTTGGTGAGTAACTGCTGCAGATTTGTGTAATGAGAGGTATGTGAGAGCAGCTGAGGGGCATCCATCTTTCGCTTTTGCTGAGAAGCACTGAATATATCCTGTGTGACAATCTCTGATGATCATTGCAACATCAGAATTTCAATTTCATTGATAATATTGTTGAAGAAATATTAATATTATTCCTATGTTTTCCTTTTAAGTGAATACAGCCGTTTAAAATGAGCCAGCCTTATAAAACAATTGAACCCAGTGTCATTGATGATAAAATGCTTGAAGAGATGGTGAAGAAACAGGGACCATCAGGAAGAGCAGGACAGATAGCCCAACTGGAAGGAATTGACTTCAAAGATGTTGACCACCTTCAACTTGATTTTCAAAGTATGTTTTACCAGTGGCTTAACTTGTGTGAAGAAGATACTTAGTGGCATAAATACTACCTATGTAATGTTAAAGGATTTATATTTGATTGCCGGATAATGTGCTCTTGCATTTACTTAAATATGAAAATATATATTCCTGTGTACTGAAAGTTATTTGAATCTGAATGGCCAGTGATTACCCTGTGATTGTTAATGACAATGTGTATTTCACAGGAAACAAAATAGGAAATGTGTTAGATGGGGATGAAGGCTTGAGAAAGAATGAACAATAAGTCTGAATAATAGTCATGCTGTAAAAAGTGGTGATACAAAGATTGATGTGAGAAATTTTTAAGAAGCCTTTATAAGGAAGATCGGCATAAAATCTGAGCTTTTTCCCCCTGGTATAGATATACTGAAGATTGACAATATGTGGCAGTTCACATCATTGACTAAACTCCAGTTAGACAATAATGTCATTGAAAAGATTGAAGGACTGAACACACTGAGCAACCTGATATGGCTAGGTAAGCTTAAAAACTCAGAATATTGGTACATCTATTTTAATTTAATTTAGCTATAATTTTGTAATATTAAAATTGATTCATTCAGTGAAATAACATAACATTCAAGAGGAGATTGATGAGAAACCTACACGAGTCGGGTCAGAGAAGGTTGCAGGTAATGGCAGACATTTTAGAGAATGATGTGTTGAATGCAGAGGCTAGTGGGGTTGCAGATAAGGACCAGAAGAACAACATCCTTGTTTCGTCTGGGGGAGGGGGTGTGAGCAGAACTGCATTGACACTCCACATCCAACACATCATATGCCGACATTCCCTTTACCATCCCACCCCTTTACACTTCCTTAGAGACGACTCCTTTCAGAACTGCTTGGTTCGCTCATCCCTTCCCTCCCAAACCATTCCCTCCCCAGGTACTTTTCCTTGCAACCACTGGAGATGCAAAACCTGCCCCTATAATTCTTCACTCACCTCCTTTCCACATCCCCAATATTGACTGGGACTTACTCAGGGCAAGAGGATAAGATGGGGCAGAATCTGTTAGGTGTAGCCAAGAAAATCTCCTTAAACAATGTGTGGATAGTCCGACACGAGTAGGGATCATAGTGGACCTTGTATCGGGAAATGAGCCTGGCCAGGTGATTAGTGTTTTGGTGGAAGAATATTTTGGAGATAATCACAACTCCATAAGTGTTAACATTTGTTTTGAATAGGGACAGGTTTGGATGTTGGGGGAAGGTACTTAATTGGAGCAAGGCAGATTACAATGTCATTGGACAGGAGTTAAGGAGGGTGCATTGGGAGAAGTTGTTATTGGGTAAATCCACATATGACGTGTGGGAATTATTTTAAGGCCAGCTGATCAAAGTGCAGGATATACCTTCCACCACTATCTTCTAATTATAATCTAGTTGTGAATACATTCGACCAAGTCATTTTGAAACCCATGCATCTTAATCACCTGGATCAGATGAGGCTTGAGGAATATAAAACGAGTAGGAAAGAACTCAAGCAGGCAAAGGGGTCAGGAAATCCCAGGCGAGTCAGATTAAGGAAAATCCCAAGGGTTTCTATGCGTATGTTAAAAACAAGATGGTGACCAGGGAGAAGAGGAAGTGGCCAGGGTGCGACTCATCCTTGATTATGCTGCTGGCCTTGCCAAGACAGCGTGAGGTGTAAATGGAGTCAATGAAAGGGACTGAGGCGAGTATGTGTGATGGTCTGGACTGCATTTACAATTCCGTGCAATTTATTGCGGTCTTGGATGGAGCTGTCTGAATCCAAGCTGTGAGGCATCCTGATAATGTAAAAACATTTAAACTAATTCTTAAGTTGGGGTGAAGCTAACAGATTTATATACGATTACCACTCACTTATTAAAACCTGCAATCTGAATATGGTAAGGAATGAATAATTCAAAAAAGCACTTTTTTTTCCTAGATTTATCCTTTAACAATATTGAAATGATTGAAGGCCTGGATGAACTGGTTAAACTGGAGGACCTTAGTCTGTACAATAACAGAATTTCCAAATTTGAAAACATGGACTCATTAGTAAACCTGCAAATTTTCTCCATTGGAAAAAATCATATCAGTGACCTGGAATCTGTAAGTGATTTTTAACTGGAGTTCATTTTGTTGTTTACTTTAAACATTTTCAGTACATTATGTTTCGATACAGTTTTCTAAATTAGAATAGTTATTTTTGCAGGTTGTCTATTTAAGAAGATTTAAGAGGCTGCGGACTCTGAATTTGGCTGGAAACCCTGTTAGTGAAAGTGAACGGTACAGTCTGTACATCCCTGCCTTTCTGCCTAATTTGATGTACCTGGACTTCAGATTAATAGATAAATTGACAGTAAGTATTACATAAGAGTGGATTAGTGATAAAAATGATATGATGATGAATTGTGCAGTTGTTAAGGAGATGTATGATTGAATGTTATATTATGTGATGCACCCAGCTTTGTAATTGTAAAGTTAATCAAACAATAATTTGCAGCAAGATCTTCATTAATAATTTAACTGTCCAGTGTTCTGTGAAACACAAAGATATGGAAGTCTTCATGTGCTTGCCTTTTCATGTGGGTTTCAAACGTAACATTGTGAAAATTATGTGAAATCTATAAGAGGAATATCCTTTGTAATTTTTGATGATTTTGCAACATAATTTGATGAATCTGTGTGATCCAACACTTAGAATTAAAAAAAAAAACATTTGCAGCTTAAAGCTGCCACCAATTTTCTCCCCTTCCTCGTTATTGTGCTGAGTCCTTGTTGAGTTATGCCCCTGTCCCACTTAGGAAACCTGAACGGAAACCTCTGGAGACTTTGCGCCCCATCCAAGGTTTCCGTGCGGTTCCCGGAGGTTCCCGGAGGCTTTTGTCAGTCTTCCTACCTGCTTCCACTACCTGCAACCTCCGACAACCACCTGCAACCTCTGGGAATGTCCTGATGTACAAGGACATCCAGGTCTCGTTGCACCACCCCTTTTCCTAATCTAACACCATTCAGATAATAATCTGCCTTCCTGTTCTTGCCACCAAAGTGGATAACCTCACCTTTATCTATATTATACTGCATCTGCCATGCATCTGCCTACACATCTAACCTATCAAGTCACCCTGCAGCCTCATAGCATCTTCCTTGCAGCTCGCACTGCCACCCAGCTTTGTGTCATTCGCAAACTTGGAGAATTCCCTTGTCTAAATCGTTAATATATATTGTAAATAACGGGTCCCAGCACTGAGCTTTGTGGCACTCCACTTGTCACTGCCTGCCATGTGTTTTTTGTCTTCAGTCACATTAATGTGGGAAATTATGAAATTGTCCATTTTGATAAAACAAAAACATCACCTTTGCTCCAGCGGTGGTTTCTTTTTCGGCCCCGGTCACGCTCCCACCCCAAGCCCTGGGTTCGGCCCTCACTCCAGCTTCAGCACCAGCCTCCCCACCGGGCATCGGGCGCTGGCAGCTGGCAAGCGCTGGAGTGACCCTCCTTCCCAGAGTGTCCCGTCCTGCCTTGCGAGTGCATTGTGACATCACTCGGGTTTTTTTTACCTAAATATATAGAGAGAGATAGATATATAATCTATTTCTATATATCTATCTATATCTATCTATATACTATTAAAAGTTTCATCTTGTTTCTGTGTGTGTGTGTGTCTGTCTGTGTGATTGTATTTTCGCCACATCAGTACATGGTAACGTATATTTTTTTGCAGACTCTCACTCGGCTTTTCCCCGTTGTCAGACGAATCAACTTTCCTTCAGATTTGATGTTATATTTCACGTTATTGATGTGTAAAGGTTTTAAAAAGCCAACTTTAACAAGAATTTTATTGTCAAAATCCTTCCTGCCAGCTTCCAACAAACTTTGATACAAAGTTGCGATACAGGAACACTCTGCTTCCGCCAACTTTTCACCTGAATTGGATATCACAGTCCTCCACCCGACATTTGCAACAATGTTGCCATCATACAACACTTGCTCCAGCTCCTGGCAGGACAGGAGGGGGAGGGTGAATTGGTATTGCAATTGGGGAAATGCAATTGGAATTTTTTTAGAGTCCAGTGCTGGGGGAGGCAGGGGAGTGCTGGACTATTACATTTGGCAATGGGTTGAGTTGGGGGACCACGCCTCCCGTGTGGGCTACGGGTTTGAACTTTGAACATGGCAGTTGCGCTTGCGCAGTGCGGGCCCATCAGCTGTGTATGCGCAGGTTAGTCAGGACTCGAAATTAACGGTTGCCCGGGTGCCAATGGTCATCTAAAATCCCGCCGGGCAACCTAAAAGCCGTGCCATTTTGCCCAGCTTGGCAAGCACCTGGGACTCCTGCCGTTCAACTCTGAACGGGGGCCCCCTCTCTATCTCTCCCTCTGTCATTCTCTGTCTCCGCTCGCCATCCTTATCCGGGGCCCCCGGGTCTCCGCTCGGCCAGCCGCTCTTCATCCGCCGGCATAGCCGGCCGACTTACACATGCGCACTGCCACGGCCTGCACATGCGCACAACCATAGCCAGCACATCATCGGCCGCACGGCACATGTGCACTGCCACGGCAACTGGTCGGTGCCAGGCACTTTCCTCCTCCCTTTGCAGTGCGGGAGATCTGGCCGCCATTGCTGCCTCACTGCGACCGCTGAAAACCAACACCGAATCACTTCCTGGAGTTGGAGTAACTCCCTGGAGTAACTCTTGCTTTTTGGTTTCCTGGTCCTACAAAAATATTCCAAATGGAATTTAAACTGGAGGTGTTGGAGGGTCCACCAGCAAAGTCCAAACTCTGAACTATAACAGCCTATTGCACTTTATCTGTTTATTTATTGTGTATATATATGGTCTATGGTATATAGATACACTGAACATTTATCTCCTGTTCTGTATTATGTTTACATATTCTGTTTTGAAATAATTAGGGGGAATAGAGGGAAGAAAGAAAACAGTAGGGAAAAATGGTTTTGCAATCGTCGTAAATAAAACAAATGTCTATTTCTTAAAGAAAGAACTTGCTTTACAAATGCATAACTCTGACATTGCATACCTGGTACACCAAGAAGGTTTTGAATTTAAATCCCTTGAAAAGATGAGATTGGAAGAAGAAGAATTGGCTTTACATCAGGTAAACCTCTTTCACCATAATGTAATACAAACAACCGTCAAATCTTCACTTAAGTATTTATATCAATGTAGATCAAAAAGTTTGGATTTAGCCAGTTTTGGTAATGGAGGAATGGAAATTGCATGAAAAGAGAAGATAACATCAAATGTAAAAATGGAAAATGCTATTCTGTTGGAGGGTGCCTAACCCAAAAGGCTAACACATTTCTCTTTCCACAAATGCTACTGAACTGATTGTGTTTTTCCACTGCTTTGTGTTTTTGTTTCAGATTCCAGCATCTGCCGTTGTATTTATTTTCCAGAACATCAAATATATTTCTTATGTTTAAGCACTGTTCACATCTTTGCCGGTAACATTTTTAGTTTTAAGATGTACTAGGTCAAGATCAGACAATTCACACCCTCTTTCCACAATTAAGAAACCTGTCAATGCCCAGTTCAGACTGATTCATCAATCGTTTGGAAAATCCGACTACCCAACCATGATATGGCAACAGAAAAAAAAGTATATTTCCCCCCTCTTTCTCTCCCCCCCCCCTCCCCCTCTCCCCCCCCTCCCTCTTTTCCAATGTATGTTGTGTTGGCACAGTAGGTTCCATTGTGGTGGAATTGTATTTTAATTGAGGAAGCCCCAGTATGGAACTGCCAACAGTTAAAATGTGATTCATTATTTACCTCACTGTACATTCAAATGATTTGCAGTATTTGTGTGTGGTTCCCCTTGTAGTGCACCAAGGTTCTTGGTTTAATAATTCCATTCTGCAATTAGGACGCTTATGTGGAATATCTGAATGGACCAGGTCTGTTTGACAGCATGTATGCAGAAGATCTTGAAGCAGCAAAGCTTTTACTGCTTCCTGGAGTGTCTGAATTTGTGGAACAATATCCTTTCACAAGAGTTATGAATATATTAAGCACTTTAAAGTACACCATTCGTGCATCTAACTTTGCGTTTGTTCCAACTTTACATCTGTTAGTAATGTACTGGTTTTCCAGATTTAAACAAAATAACATTTTTGTGTAGGTGTTTGGTAAAGACTATTGCCATCAGAACAATCCCATGCAATCCCCCTGAGGCCAAATTTGCAAGCCTGCCATTCAATGTTGATTTCAAATGGGACCTCATTTCACTTTTCCTATGCAGCTTAATTGTCTAGTTTTTAGTTCAGTTTTGAGATACAGCATAGAAATAGGCTATTTTGACCAGTGTGCCCATGCCAACCCAACTATCAGCCTAGGAACAAATACCAGAAGCCATTTAACCTACAAACCTGCATGTCTTTGGAATCTGGGTGGAAACTGGAGCACCCAGAGGAAACCTGCCGGGTCACTGGGAGAACATACAAACTCCATACATACAGACAGCACCAGCAGTCAGGATGAAACCCAAACCTCTGGCACTGCAAGGCAGGAACTCTACCACTACGCCACTGTGTTGCCTGCCCTAAGCCAGTACTACATCAGTAGTTAGACAAAAGTGCTGGAGAAACTCAGCGGGAGTGGCAGCACCTATGGAGCGAAGTAAATAGGCAACGTTTCGGGCCGAAACCCTTCTTCACACCTGAAACGTTGCCTATTTTCTTCGCTCCATAGATGCTGCCACACCCGCTGAGTTTCTCCAGCACTTTTGTCTACCTTCGATTTTCCAGCATCTGCAATTCCTTCTTACAATACAATACCATTTATTTGTCATTTGAAACTCACATGAGGTTCAAACGAAATTTGGTTTCTGCGGTCATACAAGAAAAGAACGAAGACACACACCAACACAATTTACACAAACATCCATCACAGTGAATCTCCTCCTCACTGTGATGGAAGGCAAAGTCTTGTCTCTCCCCTGCTCTCCATTCTTCTCCCGATGTCAAAGTCAAAGCCCCCTGCGGGCGCTAGCAAGTCCGCGGCCATTTAAAGCCGCGCCGGGCGATGTAAGGCCCTGCTCCGGGTCACTTTCAACCCCGCAATTTGGGCGGAAGAAGTCTCCGTTGCCGGTGCCCCGCAAAGCGATCTCCCACCGGGGACCCGCGAGCTCCCGGTGTCACCATCCACCGGAGTCGGGTCGCCACCGCAGCTCTCCACGCTCCGAACTCTCCACGCTCCGAAGCTGGCCAGCTCCACGATGTTAAGTCCGCAGCTCCGCCAGCTCCGTGACTTGAGCCCCCAGGTCGTTCCGGTTGGAGGCCGCTCCACGGTGCTAGGCCCCAACGACAACGGAGACCCGACAGGGAAAAGGACAGGTCCCCGTGCAGGGAAGAGATTTAAAAGTTTCCCCCACCCACCCCCCGCCCCCCACACATACACATTTAAAAGCCCACTACAAACTATACCCTCAACGGAACAAAAAAAAAAAGACAGACAGACTGCAGAGGCCGCTGCGACGTCGGTCGCGCCACCCACCCACTTAAACACTCTCCCTCAGTAGTTGTCTGCATTCAAACTTTCTGATATTCTTCAGATGTAAAATATTTATATTAGGAAGAAGCAAAATGAGGAACCATATCTATTTTTAATGTTTAAACTTGCAAAAAGTCAGTGGCATTTTAAACTTGAATGTTACGACATTGGCAGGTTAAGACGAAAGACAGTGTAACATTACCAAACAAGATGCTTCGTAGGGAAAAGCCACCACGTGGTGATTGTTGCCTACGGAACATCTGATCTTTGGGTTAATACCCTTGATTGTTGGTGTGCTTTATGTCTGACAAATCAGTTCTGATAACAGCAGTTGGGGAATGAACTGCAGCATCCAATGCCTCAACTTGGATGGATATTGAAAGATGAATGGCAGAGACAAAATGAAAGGAGTGAGATTGATTATTAGTGAAAGCCATATATCAGAAATGTACATACCACCTTTCTAGTCTGTACATGATAGTATCTTTGACAATTTGCCACATACAAAATTGAGTTCACCGAGGTTTGCCAGAAACTCTTTAAATATGGACTCGAAGGGTATGACGCACGCAATAAAGAAGTGGAAGGTTTTTTGGAATGCTTGCGGGAAGCAAACGAAAATAATCAGCAAACTGGAGTAAAAATGATCAAGGACTTTGAGGATAAGAACAAAGAGGTAAGTTGAAAATTAATCCAAAAAGTAAAGTAAATCCCAAAAATGATGGAAAACCAATATCAGCATATATAGAGAGTTTCTTGATGTTGGAGTTGATGTTTACAGTATTTGTTAAAGAAATGAAATAGCTGATGAAAAGAGAGACCTTGAAAATATGTCAAGCAGGGCAATGATACTCTTATAGTCATAAAATATGTACAGCATAAAAATAGATCATTTGGCTCAACTTATCCAAGCTGACCGTGATGCCAATCTCTGCATTAGACATGTGTCCCTCTATTCCATTCCTAGCCAAGTACTTGTCCAAATGCCTTTAAAATATTGTACTTTGCCTTGCAAATTCAAGTTTATGACATGTTGTTATCCACAGTATGAGCTTTCACAAGCCTACTTGTTTGATAAGGTATTTAATTAAAATATTAATCTTACTGAAATATTGCAATTCTGCAGGAGTCTTTGATGGCTTAGTGTACAGTAATGAAATACTGAGCCATAGAAACCAAGTAATTGTAGATTTCAAGCAAGGTAGCAATATCAAGATACCTATTGAAGGATGACCACTGGCTTTGAATCAGGACCACAGCCTGGTTTAACCCTCCCCCCCCCCCCCCCCCCCCCCCCCCCCTTGCTTCACCTGATGAACAACAGTACGTGTTTACATTCATACTGTGAGCGATTTATTTGTTATTTAAATTAATATTCAGCTCCTTTTTCTGTGAGCTGGGGGCAGGAGGGTAGAGGGTGTTGGTCAATTAGATGGTAACAAACCTCATTAATGCAGAAATTTCTGGTAGCTGTCAGCAGCATTTATGGAAAACATACATAGTATGTGAAGGAATGAGCACTCAGCACTTTTGGTCCAAGATAAAAAGTTGACGTAAAGGTTGTAGTATTTGAAAGTTCTCCAAAATCATGGTTTAGGTATGGCCTTAATAATAGTTTTTCCTGTGAGACTTTTCCCATGATTTAAATATACATTTGACCACGAGGACAACATTTATAAGAATGGAACTATTGCTGAAGACAAGCTAATGCACAATTAGCTCCATGACTTCCATGAATCTTGATGAGTCAGTTGATTATTGCCAATCCGTATCCATCAATTGAGTCTCCTACAATACGAGTTCATTAAATTACTGCTTAAGAGATCTATTTTTAGTCACCATTTAATGCATTGGGTAAATTTACGCTAAAGCTTTGCATCAAACAGAAAAATCATATAAAGGCATGAAACATTGACCCTTACCTTTGCCTCCACAAATGCTAGCCGACCGGCTGAGTTTCTCCAAAAGTTTGTTTGTTGCTCCAAATTTCAGCATCTTCGGTGTTTTGTGTCTCCACAATAGATCTTTGCTGTAATATTGTATGGTAACCATTTACGTGGTAACTAATTTAATACCTTTACAAATACTCTTCCTAGCCATTCCACCATTCCATGGCTAATGAATGAAATAGAACTTAAGACAGTTAGCAATTGTGGTGTCATGTGTAAGCCTGAGCAGCTAAAATTTCCAGATCAACATCACATTTTTTTTCTACCTGGGCCAACTTATCCAATTCCTGTCCTGCATTGTTATTGTTGAAATTCTCATCTAGAAATTTATGACCTCGACATTGACCAATTGAATGCAGTGTTGATCAGCTCCTCTTAGTATTTTCCCTGTAAACCGAAGGTTATTCAAAATACTGCTGCCTCATTTAAGGTACATTCGTCTTTAAATTCTATTTCACGATATCAGCTCTATCAATCGTCTTGCCTATTGCTATCTTTGTAATTTGCTTCAGCTATATCTTTTTTAGATATGTTCATGTTATAGGAGCTGTATTAGGCCATTCGGCCCATCAAGTCTACTCTGCCATTCAATCATGGCTGATCTGCCTTTCACTCTGTCCTATTCTCCTACCTTCTCCACATAACCCCTGACATCCCTACTAATCAAGACTCTGTCAATCTCTGCCATAAAATTATTAATTGGCTTGGCCTCCACAGCATTCTGTGGCAATTAATTCACCATCATCTGACTAAATAAATTCCTCCTCATCTCCTTTTTAAAGGTATGTCCTTTTATTCTGATGCTATGACCTCTGGTCCTAGACCGCCCCACTAGTGGAAACATGCTCTCCACATCCACTCTATCCAGGCCTTTCACGATTCGATGTTTGAATGAGCCCCCCCCTCATTCTTCTAAACTCCCGTGGTTACAGGCCCGGTGCTGTCAAACGCTCATCATATGTTAACCCAATCATTCCTGCGAGCATTCTTGTAAACCTCCTCCAAAACCCTCTACAATGCCAGCACATCCTTCCTCAGATATAGAAAAAAATAGCAGGCGCAGGCCATTCGGCCCTTTGAGCCAGCACCGCCATTCAATATGATCATGGCTGATCATCCAAAATCCTCGTTCCTACTTTCTCCCCATATCCCTTGATCCCATATGGAATATATGGGGCCCAAAACTGGTCACAATTTTCCGAATGCAGTCCAACAAGTGTCTTATAAAGCCTAAATTACATCCCTGTTTTTACATTCTTGTCCTCTCAAAATAAATGCTAGCATTGTATTTGTCTTCCTTTCTACTGACTTGCAAATTATCTTCTTGGAAATCCTGTACCAGCACTCACAAGTCCCTTTGCACCTCTGATTTCTGAATTATTTCCCCATTTAGAAAATAGTCTATACCTTTATTCATACTACCAAAATGCATGACACCACACTTTGCAATGCCGAATTCCATCTGCCACTTCTTTCCCCACTCTCCCAACCTGCCAAATCCTTCTGCAGTGTCCCTGATTTATTTCCACAACCTGTCCCTTCACCTATCTTCATATCATCTGCAATCATTGTCACAAATAATTCAATTCTCTCATCCAATTCTATAATTCTGCTAAATTCCACATTGCCAAATTAATGTTTTTAGCTGTGAAAACCTGAAGCTGTGGAATTCCATTACTAATCCTGTCAGCCTCTCTTTCTGCCTTTAAAATGACTTGGAGTTCTTAGACAATCCCTTCTAAACCCTTGGCCTCTACCAGTTAAGAGAAAAGGACAGCAAAAGCATGGCACCATCACCAACTGGATAATGTCCTCCAAGTCACACACCATCTTGACTTGGAAATGTGCCATCACTGGATGAAATCCCTAACATCATTGTAGGTATACCCACAACTTGGAGACTACAGTGGTTCAAGAAGGAATCTGACCATATTCTCAAGGGTAATTGTGGATGGGAAATTAATTGCTGGCTCATCCTGTGAAGCCACATTAAAAAAAAAAGCTGCGTAGAATTTATTTCTTTGATGAAGCTTTTGCTCGTCTTCCCTGGTATTGTCTTGTGCGATCTGACATCAATTATTTTGTTTGAAAATGCATCTCAGAACATTTTTGCTGCAGTAAAGATGCTATAAAAGTTGGTTATTGAAGGCAAAAGAGTAGGCATTGTATTTAGTAGCAAGTGGTTATGTTTAAACTATTGTATCCATGCAGGCATTGAATGAAATGCAGCACATTTCTGACAGTGTGCTCATGGAGAGTAAGACTCGACATTTGCGGGGGAAAATCAACAAATTATGGAGTAAACTGATGAGCCTGGAAATGCAATTGGTTGACCAACTGGAGGTAAGAATTGATGACATCTCATTGCAATTAAAACTATATATCTATTCCCCACATAATTATTTTTTAAATGAGAACGTAAAATGTAGTAATCTCTTAGCAAGCCAGTCAGCATTTGTCAAGATGGAAGCACAGTTCATGTTTTGGTCTGAACAAGATAAATGTCACATTTAATAAGCCAGTTCAGCGCTAGAGCGAGTGTTTGTGCATGAGTAGAAAACAGGGATGACAAAAGTTGATCACTCCCTTCAAAGTGCTGATTGTATGCTCTATTGATGAAGGGCCATTCCTCAGCACTACAGGTACCAGTAAGTCTCTAGTACCAGATTCATATGCACTTTTTACAAGTGTGAAGTTGGATAGATTGAGCAGCTAACAGCGATTCAACAGTATGAAGGTCTCAGCCACCTCTCCACCTTTACCCTATGTACACATGCCAGAACTCCAGAAAAAATTGTATTCTACATTTTTCTTCCCCTCTCCAGCTCAGGATCAGTCAGATGATACTCTACACACTAGGATTAGTCATGAAACTAAAAGATTCTGCTTCCACCACTATTTGTGGAAGAGAGTTCTAAAAGCTCACTATCCTTTGTCAAAATGTTTAAGATGCTGGAGGTGACATTGGAGAAACTCGGCGGGTGAGGCAGCATCTATGGACCGGGTCGAGACCCTTCTTCAGACTGGGGGGGGACAAATATGCTGGAGAAACTCCCCCCACCCCCAAATCAGTCTGAAGAAGAATCTCGACCCGAAACGTCACCTATTCCTTCGCTCCATAGATCCTTTGTCAAAAATGTCACCTGAACTTTACTTAAATGGGAGACCCCTTATTTTTGAATAGTGTCCTCCAGTGCTAGATAATCCCACAAGCAAGGGGCTACATCCTCCGTAGATTCACCATCAAGTCCCCTCACCATCTTTCATTTTTTTTCAATCAAACCAACTCTCACTGTTATAAACTCCAGCAAAAACAAGCTTAGCCTTTTCAACATTTGATCATTAGGTAAACAATCCGTTCTATCAGTTCAGATCAAACTGCGGCCAAAGCATTAACATTATATATTTGCCATTACATGTTATATTGCATTTGCCAGATCTTTGCCCATTCACAATCTATTGCTATCCCTTTTCTAACTTCCTCATCACCTCTTATTTTCCTGTCTATCTTTGTATCATCAGTAACTTTAGCTGTGATACCTCCAGTGCCATCATCCATTTACCTAAAGTGCAAAGCTTTGAGGCCTTGACTGATCCTTGTAACCAGAAAATCATGCAATTATTCTTTTCATAACAAGATATTGTTTCCTATACAATGTGCTTTTATCTTCTAGAATACGTTTTGTTGCACCAGGTCACTGTTAACTCTCAGTCTTGTCTGAACCACCTTCTCATGAAAAGTTCGATGTTCACCATGTACCAGGTTTAGGGTAGAGTAATGATCTGTTCATTCCAGTAAATTTGAAACAAAATGGCATTTTTACCGCTCAAAGTTTATCATCCAAAGTCGGACAGGAAATTGTACACACAGAAGAAATAAAGGGGCTGTCCCACGTGGGCGACCTAATTGGCGAGTTTAGAAGAGTTTAGGAGAGTTTGCAAAAATGTCGTTGAAGACCTCCTTCGACTATGTAGACGACCTCCTTCGACCATGTTGAAGACTAGCTTCGACTAGCTACGACTAACTTCAGGAAAATTGGACACCGAATAGTGGAGAGTGAAGACGACCTCCTTCGAAATCCCTTCGACTATGATGAAGACTACGACAACCTTCGATTACCTTCGACTACCCTCAATTACCTACGACTAACATGGCGACCTACTACGAATAAACCTGCGAGTAAAAAAAGTATCGATTTTTTCCATGCCGACCATTTTTTACTAACGGGCATTTTTCAACATGTTAAAAAATACGCCGCGACCTAGCTGAGGCCAAGAGTACACGGGGACTACTCTCGAGCATGAAGGAGAGTTACAAAGACCTCCTACGACCTCGTGTCGACCATGCTGCGAGTATGAGTCGAAGGGAAACTCGCCAGAACTCACGGATTAGATCGCCCAAGTGGGACAGCCCCTTAAGGGAAATGACAAGATTTTGCTTAGCTTGGTTTTAATTTAGCTTTTTGAGATTTGTCTTGTATTGACATTTTTTTTTTAAACTTTTCACTAAAAGAAAGATTGGTTAGCAAAGTTCAAATCCCTACAATAGGACTAAATTACAAGATAACAAATAGGTTAGACCAGGCATGAATTTAAAATATATATGTTAAGGAGGGTGGGGAGAGGTGAAGAGGTTCCTCTGCATTGAAACTCTGAAGCAGAAGGAAATAGAACAGAAGATTGAACATTGATTTCAATGCAGTGAGGATGGAAAAGGAATAGGTGACGTTTCTGGTTGAGACCCTTCTACTGAAGACCCTTTGGTCTGTAGAAAGGTTTCAACCAGAATCGGCACGTATTCTTCACAGATGCTGTCTGACCCGCTGAGTTCAGCATTTTGTGTCTAACATTGGTATAAACCAGCATCTGTAGTTCCTTCCTACACAGTGAGGATACATGCCAGTCAGTGCTTTCTGGAGAGGATGGTCAAATGTTGGTTATTTTACACTATTTGCTTCAGCTGTTGGCTTTAATTATTTTTTTGCTTGGTTTTGCAGGAAGCATCCAGAGAATTTGAACGAAATATTTCAGAAATTGTATCAACTTACATTGAAAATGTACAAGCTCTATATCCTTTAATGTAAACACTTCCTACTTGGCACCCTAACTTGAAAGAGTAAGATAAACTTATTGATCCTATGAAAACAGGTAATTCCATAAACCAAGTGCATGTTACCTGTTATGGACTGTATCCATTCCAATTTGTTACCTTGGAGAGCACTTATTATAAATGCCTTTTGATGAACAAATGACATTGCAGCAAAACTTTCGAGTATTTATTCATGCTTTTATCTCACCACAAGAATCACCTAAATCTCACAAAATGTTTGAACACCTTAGCATGTCTTTACAGTTTTTAATCTTAATCAGATAGATACATTATTTTTCAGTGGGAACTCTCAATTGATTGGCTACATTGCCAAGTTGCCCTTAGTTGGAAACAAAACATATTTTCATCTCTTGTCATCCTTCAGATCTATTACCTTTCTGGTTGCATTCTTTACTGCTCACTGCTCAAAAATGTAAATGTATAACAACCATTTTCCCAAACTCTCCATAACTATTAAATAAATATATAGTTCAGATAACTACACTGTATTTCAGAAGTATTTTAGACTGAATGCTATTTTGTGTGGAGCATCGCATTCAGTTCTGATTCAAATACAACTTGGGAGGTATTTTAATTTGTTTAACTTCCAATAACGCTTTTTAAACGTTTATTCAATATAAGAGAATTTGAATCCGATGCCAATATCAATCTGAAAGAATGGTAAAAATATTTGATGCAGGCTTTGTCTTTACCCAGAATATAAACTATAAATACATTTATTTCTCTGTATGCTTGCTACATAGAAACGTTCTGTGGAATGCGACTTTTGATTCTAAATGCTGAAGCAATACAGACAAATAAATACAATTACATGAATTTTAGAATTCAAGAATCATTGGAACTCAAATGTTACTCCACTGTTCAAGAAGGGAGCGAGCCAAAAGAGGGGAAACTATAAGCTGGTTAGCCTGAATTCAGTGGATGGTAAAATTTTGGAGTCCTACGAAATGGCTTATTAGAGCAACTTGTGATTGAGCCTAGTAGAGAAAGAGCAATTCTGGATAGGTGTTGTGTAACAAACCAGATTTGATTAGGGGGCTTAAGGTAAAGGAACTTCTTGGAGATAGTGACTATAATATGCTAAAATTCAACCTACAGTTTAAGAGGGAGAAGATGAAATCAGATGTGTTGGTATTACTGTTGAGTAAAGGTAACTAGAGGTGAATAGGGGAGGAGCTGGCTAAAGTTGATTGGAAAGGGATTCTAGCAGAAATGACGGTGGAGCAGCAATGGCAGGAGTTTCTGGCAATAATTCTGATGATGCAGAATCAGGGGAGAGATTGCCTGACAAATCTGTTGGTATTTTTTGAGCAAGTACTAGCAGGATAGACAGAGAGTCAGTGGACATTGTAATGCTGAGGCTTTAAGGCATTGGTCGGACCACATTTGGAGTATTGTGAGCAGATTTAGGCCCCATTATCTGAGGATGCATGTGCTGGTGTTGGAGAGGGTCCAGAGGAGGACAATGATCCTGGGCGGGGATGATTGGGTTAATGTTTAATGAGCATTTAACGATTCTGGGCCTGTACATTTTGGAATTTAGAAGGATGAGGGTGACCTCATTGAAACTTACTGAATAATGAAAAGCCTGGATGGCGTGGATGTGGAGAGGATGTTTCAACTAGGCAAGAGGGCACAGACTCAGATTAAAAGGGCATATCTTTAGAGAGGAGATGAGGAATTTTAGTCAGATGGTAGTGAATCTGTGGAATTCATTGCACAGACAGCTGTGGAGGCCAAGTCTTCAGGTATTGTTAAAACAGAGATCGACAGGTTCTTGATTGGTAAGGGTTTAAAAGATCATGGGGAGAAGGCAGGAGAAAGGGGTTGAAAGTGAAAGATAGATTAGCCATGAAAGTGTATTTATCAAGAAGTTATTGTACTTTATCTTTGACCTGTGTGGATTTGGTCTCAACAATTGAGGCAAAGCATTTGACTTTCTCTGCTGAATGTGTGGATATTAGGATTTGGTTGGATCTGATACCCCATAAAAGTCTAATATTTACTTATGAATCAAATAATATTTTTTTCACTGGTAGATGTCTTTGCAACTTTAACACTATCTACAATAGCACAGTGCCGGGACCTGGAGAACCGTAACCACGAGAACATGTTGGAAATTGCTATGAGCAGTTATGACAAGATGGGAAAGACAGAAGGGGATGAGGAAATGCCAGAGGAACTCCGAGCTGTAAGAGCATTTACCGCTTATCTGTTCAGCTTTTGGTACTAATTGTTTTTCATAAAATGCCATGTTTGATATTTTCTCTTCCATTCCCTTGATCCGTACAGCAGAACAGGTGGGTTGCATTTACATCTTCCACTGGATGAGCGAATGCAACCCTAAAAAATTGCTCCATCTTGACCCTTTTCCATCTAATGGCTTCTGTCTTGTACCAGAGTCCATAAATTGGTGGGTTAATTCATCAGTGTATATTGCCCATAGTGTGCGGCTGAGTGGTAGAATCTCTGATTTAATGAGAATTGTGGGGGGCGGAGGGGGGGTGGAGAAAAAGTGGGGTTAATGTAAAAGTATTAAAAATTAAAGATAGACACAAAATGCTGGAGTAACTCAGCGGGACAGGCAGCATCCCTCGAGAGAGAAGGAATGGGTGACATTTCGGCCGAGACTTCTTCAGACCTGAAACTTCACCCATTCCTTCTCTCCAGAAATGCTGTCTGCTAAGTTATATTGTTGATATATTGCACGAATATACAGTGATATACATTAATATAATACTTTATCTTTATCTTTATAGGATATTTTACCCATTTGCACATGGCATTGTTCCTTCAAACATCATAACACTCACCTTTTTGTAGTATATGGTTAACAGCTGATATAAAACACAACCCTTCACCATAAGCAACATTACAAATTATCAACTAAGATAACATTGTATTCATGTGCTAAGCTTTGAGTGAGCTATGCTAACCATGCAAAGTAATAAATGTTGTTAATGTGATTACCAGTGATAATCAGCCCAGCAAACACCAAATAGCAAATGTCAATTTCCAGAAAAAGACCTGTTCATTTCTGCAGTTATCATTAATTCCTCCCGCACTTTTGTGAATCACTTGGGACTTAATGGTTAAAAACTAAAATGAAAATGCTATATATATATATATATATATATATGTTTTGTTTTATTTTTATGCAGCTCTTTATTGATAAAGATACAGTTATTAATACAGTCAATGCATCACATGACTTGCATCTACTTAAGATTGACAACCAAGAAGACAAAATGGTTACAAAGTCAAATGCCTGGGTCAGGGATGTTCTCGAGAAGGTAAAATGCTTTAGTTCTGTAATTTTATTTCATTGGGTACATTTTAGATGAATAGAACAAACTGAAGATAAACAGTTCTTCAAATTGTTGTAGATTCGACAGACCAAATGGCAGGGGGATGGGAGCATGAGCAGAGAGACAGAGGGGTGTAAAATGAGGGTAGAAGCAATAGGTAGCAAGGTGAAAAGTAAAAGTGACAGGCAGACAAATCCAGGGCAAAAATCAAAAAGGGCCACTTTTCAACATAATTGTATAAGGGGTAAGAGTGTTGTAAAAACAAGCATGAAGGCTTTGTGTCTCAAGGCAAGGAACATTCATAATAAGGTGGATGAGTTGAATGTGCAGATAGTTATTAATGAATATGATATAGTGGGATCACGGAGACATGGCTCCAGGGTGACCAAGGCTGGGAGCTGAACATCCAGGGATATTCAATATTCAGGAGGGATAGACAGAAAGGAAAAGGTGGTGGGGTAGCATTGCTGGTTAGAGAGGAGATTAACACAATAGAAAGGAAGGACATTAGCTTGGAGGATGTGGAATCGATATGGGTAGAGCTGCGAAACACTAAGGGGCAGAAAACGCTAGTGGGAGTTGTGTACAGGCCACCTAACAGTAGTAGTGGAGTTGAGGATGGCATCAAACAGGAAATTAGAAATGCGTGCAACAAAGGTAAAACAGTTATAATGGGTGACTTCAATCTACATATAGATTGGGTGAATCAAATTGGCAGGGGTGCTAAGGAAGAGGATTTCTTGGAATGATAGTTTTCTAAACCAACATGTAGAGGAACCAATGAGAGAGTAGGCTATTCTAGACTGGGTATTGAGTAATGAGGAAGTGTTGGTTAGCAGTCTTGTTGTGCATGGCCCCTTCGGCAAGAGTTACCATAATATGGTTGAGTTCTTCATTAGGATGGGGAGTGACGTTGTTAATTCAGAAACAAGGGTTCTGAACTTAAAGAAAGGTAACTTTGAGGGTATGAGACGTGAATTGGCCAAGATAGACTGGCAATTGATTCTTAAAGGGTTAACGGTGGATATGCAATGGAAGGAATAATTTAATGAGATGAACTACCACAATTGTTCATCCCAGTTTGGCAAAATAATAAATCAGGGAAGGTAGTGCATCCGTGGATAACAAGGGAAATCAGGGATAGTATCAAAACAAAAGATCAGACTGGGTGATGACAACTCTCACACCGAGAAGTCATTCAACATGAGTTGGACATTGAGTGTGGTGATGGTAAGAGAAATGTGGCATCTGAAAACAAATGTGAAGTCGAATAGCTTCAGTGGTTGATAGAAAAATTGGGGTTAGGGAAAGGAAAGAAAATAAATTTGCCAAAAGGGAAACTCAAAAGTTCAATAAAATGGAGTAAGAAAAGAGTAAAAAACAAAGTCCTGGAGGAACTCATCGGTCAGCCAGCATCTGTTGAGGGAATGGACGGATGATGTTTCTGGTCAGGATCCTTCTTCAGACTGTAGTAATGGGGAGAGACCTGAAAAAGAGGTGGGGTGGGCCTGACAAGTGATTGGTGGACACAGGTGGGGATGATTGGTAGGTGGGTGGAGACAGTGACACAGATTTGAGATAAAAAGGAGACAAAAGGGTATCAAATATGAAGGAGATGAAAGGTGTAAAGGGCCTGTTCCACTTTCCCGCATTGGATGAATTCTCCCGAGTTTTCCCCTTGATTCAAACTCGGAGAATGTCCGTAGCGAGTCCGTAGATATATCGTAGCGGCTGGTAATGCCAGCCGTAGGTACTCGGGGCATCAGGTAAGTCGCAACATTTTTTCAGCATGTTGAAAAATGTCCACGAGTAAAAAAAATAGCCCCGAGTACCTACGGCTGGCATCTCCGAGTTTGAATCAAGGGGAAAACTCGGGAGAATTCGTGATTAACTCGGGAAAGTGGGGTAGACCCTTTAGAATAGTTTATCATATGGAAAAATTATAA
Organism: Leucoraja erinaceus; assembly: GCF_028641065.1. Lineage (NCBI taxonomy): Eukaryota > Metazoa > Chordata > Chondrichthyes > Rajiformes > Rajidae > Leucoraja > Leucoraja erinaceus. The sequence continues at coordinate 17,172,264 of NC_073396.1, forward strand.
TCTGCCAAATTTGGTACCTTCATATCTTAGAGCCCAGACGGCTACTCTACCACCGTCTTATTCTGTTTTATGACAGAACCCTGGAATTTACAGATTAGTGCTCAACCATCTCCAATTGTTTTTACCCCCATGGGCCACTTAACTTACAATCTGAGTTGGTGCTGTTTAGATTGACTGATTGTACATATGTGCTTTCTCTGCTTGGAGAAGATAGTGTGTGTGTGTGCGTGCGTGTACAGTTATCAGTACATCACTGGATTTCTCTTACTAACTTATGGCAATGTTAGTAGTGCATGGAACTCAAGATAAATAAGGAGCATAAGATCTGATGCTTCATCACATCTCAGGTCGATTCCTGTCTTGACCCCATGTAATCTTCAAGAATAGGCAGAAGCCTCAGGGGTTTTAAAGCAAAAATTGCAAAGATCTCAGTCTAATAAAGCTCTGATCACCTTTTTAATTATAAGTATATTGATGAGATCGGAGAAAATTAGATAACAAGAATATACTTCAAGAAACAAGAGTGGGGAATATGCAGATGTTTAAATTTACAAGATTGTAACATACTTTTTGTTTGGCAGCTGCATACAGATGAAATAGCCCGCAATCGTAAGCGAGTTCTGGAAATTAACATTTACGTCAGTCATTGGCGAGATGAACTAGATTTCCTTGAGATTCAGGACACGTAAAGTGAAGTGAGAGCTGTGGTTTCATGAATTGTGTTGCTGTGGGAGTTTAACCAGAAACCTGGATTACTGTGACTTTTAAAGGTGGTTTCTTCTCTATGACATGTTTGTATACAAGATAGCTTCATGACTTCCACTATTGTCTCTGATTGTTTGTAACCCCAGCAGAGGGATTGGACTGCACTACTTAGCAGTTGGGTGTCCCCTGAACTACATATTTCATAGAAATTCCCAGACCTGGGAATGAACCTTTCAGCAGAGATGAAAACCTTATGTTTCAGCAAATATACATTTTCAGACCTAATATAGAGCAGGTGGTCAAGAGACCAAGTACTCCAACCTTCCTGCTGGGTTGCATTTTAAAAAGAAATGCAGGTTTGGTGTTTTTCCATTCACCACTTTTGTCCAATTTCTCTACCAGCCTTCACAGCCTTGGTGGTGATTTGGATGATGAACTTTGTTTTCAACTCTTTTTTAAATATTAGAATAGGATACACTCAATTATTGTTCTGAAGGAAGCAGATAACTTTATCGTACAACACCTTATCTGGTTTTCAGAATATGAAAAAGAAACATTATTTTTCATTAAAACTATACATTTAAAGAAAGTGTATTCGCATTCCTTACGTAACCTCATGGCATTTGCAATATTACTTGGCTCACTCATTTTTTAAATAATGCATTATTTAACAAATTTCATATAAATTTAAAATACATATTTGAAAATCATGTCCTGTCATTGCAGCAAATTCAAAAATGACCAAGTTGGCATACTAGGCTAGTCGCATTTGCCTCATTTGGCCAGTAGCCCTCTAAATATCTATATTACTGTCCAAATATATTTTAAAGGTTGTAATTATATCCGCTTCTCTAGCTTCATCTGGCAACTCGTTCCAGATAAAAACTACCCTCCGAGTTAAAAGTTGCCCCGAGGTCCCTCAAATTTATCCCCTCGCCTTAAGCATATTATGGCCTCTATTTTATAATCTTCTCCATTGGGAAGAAGATTGCAAGCATTCATTTTTCCCCATCTTGTATACCTCAATTAGGTCATCCCTCAACCTCCTATGCTCCAAAGAAAAAAATCTCAGCCTACCCATTGTATCCCTGTAATTCAATCCAGCAAGCCCAGGTAATATACTGTTGAATTTCCTCTGTACCTTTTCCAACTTATGGAGATTCTTCCTGTAGCTGAGTGACAAGAACTGCACACAACGCTCTCCCACAGCTGTTGTCTTACCTGCTGAATATTTCTGATATATTGTTTTGTACCAAGTTTAAGATGAAGGTTTGATGCCAAAAATAGTGGATGGACCAAGTCTAAAACATTACAATATTTGGAAGTAAAGTTTTAAATGTAGTTTAAATTCACAAAGTGGTAATCCTGAAATTCCCAAAAAATTGAGGACAATAAGAAACCAACAAATAATGAAAACAATTTATAATAACAAGGAACTGCAGATTCTGGTTTATACAAAAAAATGATAAAATGCTGCAGTAACTCAGTGGGTCAGGCAGCATCTCTGGAGTTAATGGATAGATGATGTTTCAGATCAGGACTCTTATTTATCCATGTTCTCTAGAGATGCTGCCTGGCCTGCTGAGTTACTCCAGAATTTTGTGTCTAGTTAAATAGCGAAAGCAGTCTGCATCAATAGTACTGATATAAACAGAGGAAGCGATTTCCTGATGTTAATGCCCTAATCATTAACAAAATCTAATCGCACTTTGGCCAAAATAAAGAATTATGAACCAATGGCAAAATTAACTACCTGCTACAGTGAGAAATTACAAAATAAACCCCTCCATAATGTTTGGGACAAAGACCCATCATTTATTTATTTGCCTCTGTACTCCACAATTTGAGATTTGTAATAGAAAAAATGCATGTGGTTAAAGTGCACATTGTCAGATTTTAATAAAGGCCATTTTTATACATTTTGGTTTTACCATGTAGAAATTACAACAGTGTTTAGCAAGTCAAGTCGAGTCACTTTTATTTATATAGCACATTTAAAAAACAACTCGTTGGCCAAAGTGCTTTACATCGGTGGAGGTAGTAACGTTATACAACAGTGGTTCATAGTTTAAATGCATACATATAGCCTTCACTCAGAGGACATCAAGAAAGGCTTGAGAAAGGCTTCATTTAAATAGTCCCACCAATGTAATGTAAATGAAAGTAGTCATGTTTAGTATTTTGTTGCATATCCTTTGCAGGCAATGACTGCTTGAAGTCTGCGATTCATGGACATCACCAGTTGCTGGGTGTCTTCTCTGGTGACTTCAGAATTCACATGCTACTACCATCAGCAGTTGTATCGTCAATGAAAATAAATGAGCGAGTACCTTCAGCAGCCATACATGCCCAGGCTATAACACCCCCACCACCATGTTTCACAGACGAGGTGGTATGCTTTCGATCTTGGGCAGTTCCTTCCCTCCTCCATACTTTGCTCTTCCTTGGCCTGCTAGTCCCTTTGCGATGAATAAGCTCACCAGTGCTCTCTTTCTTCTTAATGATGCTCCAAACAGTTGATTTTGGTAAACATAAGGTTTGGCTAATGTCTTTAACAGTTTTATTAATGTTTCTTAGTCTCATGATGGCTTATTTGACCTTCATTGGCACAACTTTGGTCCTCATGTTGATAAACAGCATAAAAGTTTCCAAATGTGATGGGAAGACTGGAGGAAAGACTAGGTGCAGAGAGCTCTCTTATACCTGCATTAAGGAGGCAATTAAACACACCTGAGCAATTACAAACTCCTGTGAAGCCATGTGTTCCAAACATTGTGGTGCCCTGAAATGGGGGGGACTATGTATAAACATTGCTGTAATTTCTACATGGTAAAACCAATATGTATAAAAAAAAAAACTTTAATACAATCTGGTAATGTGCACTTTAACCACATGTGATTTTTTTCTATTACAAATCTCAAATTGTGGAGTACAGAGGCAAATAAATAAATTATGGGTTTTTGTCCCAAAAATTATGGAGGGCACTCTGTAAGGTAAGTGATATTCCTAAATTACTATTGAGAGGTTGTAAACTATGACTTTTGCTGAATTAGAACAGCAACAGAAAACCATTCTCCAAAAAAATAATTTAAAACCTAAGTGTTCAAGAAGGAACTGCAGATGCTGGAAAATCGAAGGTACACAAAATTGCTGGAGAAACTCAGCGGGTGCAGCAGAAATGAAAATGAAATGAAATGAAATGATTCAATTTATTGTCATTGTCAGTGTACAGTACAGAGACAACGAAATGCATTTTTAGCATCTCCCTTGAAAGGGAGACACAGGGCGTCGCGGTGTGCCCGCGCCTGCCGCCGTAACATCATCAGCAGCATCTATGGAGCGAAGGAAATAGGCAACGTTTCGGGCCGAAACCCTTCTTCAGACGGCTAAAACTTAATATTGCTCATGCATATCTGATTTGTTAATGAGGCATTTTTTTTCCTCCTGTATGATTATTAATTCTTAAATGTATGAAATTAATGAATGTTTTTATAAATCAATGTTTGTAGTTATCAACACAAACATTTACAAGCGATTTAAAAAAAAATTCTCAATGGATAGAAATGTTCAGAGAAAAATGCTTTTAATTTTATATTTTTAAATTACAATCATTTATCCAATGCGGAAAAGAATCCCAGTTACAGGAAGGAACTAAATAAACAATCAGCTACTTCAGTCTTGCAGCAGTTTATGTTTCATGGTGGAACTTTCCGAACATAGATGGACAAACAAGGCTCCTGCTGCAGTTCGCGATCGTAGTTCGTAGAGATCGTAGTCGTGTGCCCATTCAACATTTCCCCAAAACTCAATCTGCAAACAAAAATAATCACCACCTTGCTTACAACAGAGCAGTTCTAGTGATCAGCACAATATCTATAAGGTTTTAGCAACCGAGTATACTTACTAGCTCATTTGTTTTGAGGTTAAATATATAGCATTTTCTACACAAAAACAAATTTGCAATTTGAACCTACAAGGGAGTCCTGCATCGAGGTCTGTTACCCCTCTCGATTTCCCGAAAGGAGTAAATTTAACAAGATCCCATTGTGGAAACTGAAAGTTTATACAAATGTATGATTTTTGTTTAATGACAGTTTCCCCAGTTTCAACATATTTGGACTAACTATTGTAGGAGTACTTTTCAAAGGCAGTGCCACCCGAGTAACATTATTAATGCACAAATCTAGGGAGCTGCTGATAATCTTAAACATCAGACACTTAAACCTTTACTGTTCTCTCGGGGCTTTTTCATGAAGGAGTCATAGATCAACAATTTAGAAGTAGACGAAATGTGTACAAAGAAACTGCAGATGCTGATTTACACCAAAGATAGACACAAAATGCTGGAGTAACTCGGGTCTAGACCTAAAACATCACCCATTCCCGATGTCAAGATCAAACTCGAGTCTCTGGCGCTGCAGGGTTGCAACTCTACTGCACTGCCACTGTGCCGTCCCAAGGTATTATGTATTTTGCGGTCCTTCACTGTTTATTGTGTAGTGTATGTTTATTGGCTGTTTTTCCATTAATACTGTACGTATTTACTTACTCCCTTATTCAGTTATAGCGGACCATTGGTAATAACGGACACCATCTTCCCCCGTGTTGTCCGTTATAGCAAGGGTTTACTGTACTTCAAGTACACCTCCTCCCAGCCTGCTTCCTGCAAGGACACTATTCCATTCTTCCACTGCAACTGTTCTGATGACAAGGCTTTACACACCAGCATCTTTAATATGTCTTCACTATGTCTTTAAAAATTCTTTCAGTTTAGGTTAGGATGATTATTGTCACGTGTATCGAGGTACAGCGAGAAGCTTGGTTTTGCATGCTATCCAAACAGATCAGATATACAATCAAGTCAAGAATTCATACCTCAGCCTGAAACTTCAATCCTATTGCCTGTTCTGCAAATGTCAATCCTATTGCCTTCAACATTGTGCTTATTTGTCAGCATCAGTAAGTAGAAGTTTATAGTGTGGAGAACATGAAATGGTATACTCTGTCAGCAACACATCTCCTACCTGATACTGTTCTTCCAGTCGAGAGAGCAGCACAGCATTTTCTGCACCAAGGTTTCGGTCAATTAAATTTAGTGAAAGAACTATAGATTTAAGCTGATGGATGACATACTCCAGACCTAAAATAATGGAAAAACAAGCAAAGAAATCATTTCACGATATTTTCAACTTTCAAATGAATATTTAAGTTACAAGTGAAAGACCAGCTGTATTATGTACCTGGTACTCAAATTACTGTTTTAATTATTTAAGAAATAATTTAAAAGGGAATTGCCAATGGTAGTTCAGGGAGACTACTTCCTCATTCCATGAGTTGCAAGGTTCCATTAGACTCACATGACACATTGAAGGAAACAATATGTAGGAAGGAACTGCAGATGCTGGGCAGAGAAGTAGTGATGGAATATAGTGTAGCAAAGCGTGGAGTCAAGCATTTTGGTCATAGGAATAAAGGCATAGACTATTTTCTAAATGAGGAGAGAATTCAGAAATCAGAGTTTCAAAGGGACTTGGGAGTGCTGGTGCAAGATTCCCATGAACCTAATCTGCAAGTTGAATCGGTAGTAAAGAAAGCAAATTCATTGCTAGCATTTATTTCAAGAGGGCTTGTATATAAAACAGGGATGTAATGCTGAGGCTCCAAAAGGAGCCGGTAAGGCTGTATTTGGAATGTTGTGGGCACTATATCTGAGGAGGGATGTGCTGGCTCTGGAGAGGGTCCAGAGGAGGTTTACAAGAATGATCCCAGGAATGAGTAGTTTGACCTATGATGAGTGTTTGTCGTCACTGGGCCTCCACTCGCTGGAGTTCAGAAGAATGAGGGGGGGCCTCATTGAAACATACCGAATAGTGGAATGCTTGGATACAGTGGATGTGGAGAGGATGTTTCCACGAGTGGGAGAGTCTTGGACTAGAGGTCATAGCCTCAGAATTAAAGGACGTTCTTTTAGGAAGGAGATGAGGAGAAATGTATGTAGTCAGAGGGTGGCGAATCTGTGGAATTCTTTGCCATGAAGGTTGTAGAGGCCAAGTCAGTGGATATTTTTAAGGCAGAGACAGATTCTTGATTAGTACAGGTGTCGGAGGTCATGGGGAGATAGATCAGCCATGATTGAATACCAGAGTAACTTGATCGGCCAAATAGCCTTTCTTCTCCTACCACTGATGACCATAATTTACATCATATCTTAAAAGGATATTCACAAGGTATTATTGAATAAAACTTGACATCATGATTCACATGTTGAGAAATCAGATGAATGATCAAAAAATAATCCAGAGAGGAATGTCTTAAAGGAAGAAAAGAGAGAAAGACCTGGAAGGTACCACCAAAGGTGGATTGACTAAAATCACGGATTGCCCGAATTGAAAGAATGCGCACATGTCTAAGTGCTTTGAGCATGAAGGAAGTAATACGGATGAAGATATGAAGAAACTTCGAAACGGTAGGATTTGAAAAATAACAGCACAGCCAGACGAGAAGTGAATGCAGGAGTGTGGTGAATGATGCCTGGTAAGGGTCAGAATGTGGGTAGCATAATTTAGGATAATTTTAGTTTGTGAAGCACAGACAATCCGGCACTAAACTGGGAAACAAGGAATTCTTATATTAAGTTCTATCATTTGATCCAGAATATCCAGCTGCGACCAGGATTAACTGATCACATACCAATTAGTGCCCAAGAATTGTATGAGGAAAGATGCTGTTCGAAGGTCTTCTTTGTCTCCTTTGGAATATTTGGTCCCAAGATATTTGTGGAAGAGCCAATCACAACATTGTACCTGTTAGAGAAAACATCATAAATCAATTTTAAACAGAACGCATCAGAAAAATGGCAGAGAGCCCATGGCTCGGAGACATCACCCCACAAACCACCCACTCCACACTGCAGCCAGGTATCTCCCTCTCACAGCTAGTCGGTCACTCAAATGGGACTAGGTTAGAGGGGGCATCTTAGTTGTCATGGATGAGTTGGACCAAAGGGCCCGTTCCTGTGCTGTATGACTTTATGAGTCACGTTTTTTCTATCACAAATTGGATATAACATGATTGATGAATTAGGGATTACCATTTATATTATACAGGCCAAATTGGTTACAACGAGACGTTGTTCGGGTATAGAGAACTACTTCAAAAGTTTCATGGTCTCTTATTGTCACCTGTACCAATTAAGGTACAGTGATATACGAATTACCATACAGCCATACTAACACATACTAAAGAAAAACAAAAAACGAAGGACAGACAGACAGGCGAGGTAGCCATTGCTGACACCTCTTTGGAAATTAACAAGCAGAAAAAAAAGCTCTTGGGCGGAGGGGGGTGGGAAAAAACTATTTCCATGTAACCTCCCTGCAGTAATAAGATACTGCGGGAGGCCATTGAAATTAACAATGCAAGCTATCCTTCCTTTGACACGTGTGCGATTAAATAGTGTGATGTACAACCTCTAGTATTTTTAACTTGCATTAACAAAAATAATCTTATAGCTGTTAAGAACTTTTTATTTGAACATTTTGTAGGGAAAATAACGTTATTGTAAGTCTGAAACTCTCTAGCCCCAACCCCTATTTTCCTTATCAACACCATTGTTTTTATAACTTGATTTTCTCCAAAGCGAGGTTGCAAAGGAACGCAACTATCATCTTATAGCAGATTTACCTGTACACCAATTGTGCGTAGGTTTTAAACACCATCCCTCATTCCTTCAACACTCTGGGCACCTGGTGATACCATGCCACGTGAAGTGTTAAACTGGCCTGCTCCTATTCCAAGGAAAATACCCAGGATCAAACTTTACCTGTTTTCTATCCATTCGACCACAGGATCCCATTCATTTTTCTGAAGCTCCACTAAGCCAGGTGGCTCCTCCACTCTGTAACTACAGAAACAAACATCAGTGTGGATACAGGTCAGTTCAAACTCAGTGTTTAAGGAAGACCCTGATGTCACCCCCATTGCTCTATCCAATAGTTACTTTAACTTCTACGAGTTGTGCAGCCTTTTCGCTATTAAAGTGTCAACGCAATCTTTCATCATTATAGTTCGCTTCTGCAGCTTCAATTTCCTCCTCCATCCCAAAATCATTCCGGTCTTCTCAAACTTGTGGCTGAGGTTCTATTTTCATTTCCTAAATCCTGTTTACTCATCTTCCTGAAGATGATGATGATGATGGATCAACCAGTGAATCTAAATTAGGCCTATAGTAGTAACAAATTAGTTCCACTGAGAGGTCATCAACTGTCTTTCCCATCACAGATGCTATCTGACCTGCTATTTCCAGCATCTGCCTTCATTACACAGATGTCCATAGGAAAAGTGATGATTTTTTAGCCAATTTGCGACTGCGAATTGGATTTTGGGATTTACATATCAATCAATATTTATCTTCTGACAGAAGAATCTACAACTACAAATAGCGCAGGACAGTGTAATTCTCTTTCAGCAATCAATACCAAGATTATAGTGATGGAAAATGAATCCAAATCAAGTTGCCAAAGTTTGTGTTTGCCCAAAATCATACATCCAGAAAGATTTGGTACAGACTGCCAGAGGTGAACCATGCTGAAGGGATTATTTCCATGCAGTATCTCTAAACCAAGTTCAATGATTGAGCTATAGTTTAAAAAAAAGACCAATTGGCATTTTAAGTTGAAATTATTCATATGAGTGATCAACTACCCACAAACATTTCATTTCCTCATGAAATTCCCAAACTTTGTTCTTCTTCATCTCATCATTGAAAATGTACTTGCTGATGACGGGCATGAGGAACATAGAAGAAAGACCAACAGGACACAGATAGACCTAAAGAGCATGAAATGATAGGTGGCCTGCCACCATTCCTATGAAATTGCATTCCCAATTCTTTCAAAATGCTTCAGTGACATGCCGTTTCATCCACGTGGCCACCTAGTCACTTTTACCCTGTTTTCCCCAACGATATTGCCACGATCCATCAACCCAACCCAACCCAACATTGGTCCAATTCCGCTCACCCCAACCCCACTCAACACACCTCAATATGAGTGTCCGAAGCCAATGTTAGTAGATTCATTCATTAATTGAATTGGTATAGATTGAATGTTGAGTCTGCATGCACATGCACAATTTAACCATCTCACCTATAGCAAACATAACTCACCACACGGTGTCTGTGTCCAGGAATTTGAGAGCTGATCTAATCAACTGTTCTTTTGTTCTGTGTGTTGGATTATCCAGTGCAGTATTGCACAAATTTGTCTAATTAAAAAGAATATTGCCTGATTTAACTAACACTGATAATAAATGAAACAACAGGGAAAATCAAAGACATATGAAATGAGTTGCCATGCTGGGTGAGGTGCTGGAAGACTGGAGAGTGGTTAATGTTGTGCCTATATTTCAGAAGGGCTGCAAAGAAAAGCCCAGGAACTATAGACTAGTGAGCCTAACATCCATGGTAGGCGAGTATTCAGAGGGAAAAGATATATAATCGCTGGTTGTAAGACCAGCAAGCTGAGCGGCCAGACTTCATAAGACCAGTGGCCGTAGTCTGTCGAAGGAACTCGGCCCTGCCCATCCCCGAAGACCTGAGGAGACACCGGCGATGATGAACACAGGGCCACACGGCAGAAGCTCTCAGAGGGCTGTGCGGATGGTTGCCAAACCCCCACAGGCAGCCAGCCGCAGAACTGGGGGAGCCCGTCTAGAATGGGTCTGAGCACCAGCTTGCCCCAGAGGGCCGGGAGCCGAAGGATAGTCTCCGACACTGGCGGAAATTAGACAAAAGGCCGGTAGGGGAACCGGGGTCTAATCTTCTACATCAGGTCAGCTGGCGAACCAAATGAGGTGATGGCTGTAATGGGCCGTTATGGCCAGCTGCAGCTTGGACTATGTAAAATGGTGCCAAACTCTGGTGACTGTTGCACATGGACCCAGTAGGTGGTTTCTATGCATGGGGTACTTAATTAGGGATTGTCTTTGTGTATGGCAATAATATCACTGATCTATACGCAAAAAACTCATTTCACTGTTCCTTTGGTACACGTGACAATAAAAGAATCATTGAACCATATGCATTTGGCTAAACAGGGGTTGATTAGGGATAGTCAGGTTTTGTGCATTGGAGATCATGTCTCACAAATCTGAGTTTTTTTTGATGAAGTAACCAAAAAGCTTGATGAGGGCAGAGCTGTCTATATGGATTTCAGCAAGGAATTTGATAGGGTTCCGCATGGTAGGCTGCTCTGGAAGGTTAGATCAAACGGGATCCAGGGAGAGCTAGCCAATTGGATAGAAAATTGGCTTCATGAAATGAAGCAGAGGATGATGATAGACGGTTGTTTCTTGGAATGGAATCCTATGACTAATGATGTGCCTCAGGGATTGATGAGGCCTACAATATTTGCCCCCAGTCTCCAAAGTTCCAGAGAGAACAATCCAAGTCTATCCAACCTCTCCCAGTAACCAAATTACTCCAGCACTTTATGCAATTTGTCTATTAAATATTATTGGTCGCCATTGGCAACAATGGACACCACTTCCCCGGCTATGGTCAATTATAACAAGAGTTTATTGTACATGGACCATAGCAGAGGGAGTGGTGTCTGTTATTGCCGATGAAGGTTAATAGACAAAAGTACGCAAAGTGCAAGAGCAATTCAGCCGGTCAAGATCTTTGGAGGACAGGGATAGGTGGTGTCAGGACCCTTCCCATTGAGTTATTCCAGCACTTTGTGTCTCTAAACCAGCATCTGCAGTTCTTTGTTTCTATACATTCTCATTTTATTTCAATCTCATTTGCCTACTTGAAATGTTTAACATTTTTGGTCCATGTTAAAAAAAAATGAAAGACACATATCTACCAGATGCATGGTAAAGTGCTGTAGTACATCTCCTTGGGTCTCCCATTCAGTGGCAACTGCAATCGCCAGGGCTTCATTTGGAACTGTGAACAACTTGCCCTGAGGAGTCTTCAGCTTTCTGCGGTCAAGGTTTATCTCGAATATTCCTCCTGCAGCAGCCAGGAAAACAAAACCAGAGCATAGCAGCCTTCAAATAAAGGAACACTTTACATTTCTACCAAGAAAATTCATTTGCTGTTTAAAAAAAGTCTGGTCAGCACAAGCATATCTTTTCGGCAATCCTTGAGACATGCACTCAGACAGTTTAACAAAGACACTATCGTAGTAATAAAAATACTACACAATCATATACAAATTTCAATTTTTCAAATAATTCTATGTATTGGCACCAATTATGTTGAAATTATGTAAATATTAAAGTAGTTTAGCAATATAACTGCTATCCAATGCATTTGAATTATTTCAAAAGACATGAAATACAATGTTAACATTAGGTGAAGTAAAATAATTTCACTCTGTCTCAGTTTTCAAAGCGCCAAGTTGAACACCAAAGATTTCAACTAAAACATTTCCTGTTAAATGAACGTGTTATCGAGCATCACAGAGCAGCAAAGTGACATAGGAAAAGGGATAAGGTTGGCAAAAGGGATAGGCCATCCAATAGCCAGTGGGAACAGAGGATCAGATATGTAGACAGATTACCGAAGGGTGCAAAAACCACAGGATTGATGTTCTGGGTGACCTTAACTTCATCAATATATATATATTTTTTTTATATATATATATATATTTTTTTTTAATCAAAACATCCCCAATATTGACTGGGACTCACTCAGGGCAAAAAGATTAGACGGGGTAGAATTTGTGTGGTGTATCCAAGAAGGTTTCCTTAAACAGCATGTAAGTAGTCCGACTTGAGGAGGTACCATACTGAACCCTGTATTGGGAAACAAGCCTAGCCAGGGGATCGGTGTCACTGTGGAAGAAGAATTTGGAGATAGTGCTTACATAGAAACATAGAAAATAGGTACAGGAATAGGCCATTTGGCCCTTCGAGCCTGCACCGCCATTCAATATGATCATGGCTGATCATTCAACTCAGTGTCCTGTACCTGCCTTCTCTCCATACCCCCTGATCCCTTTAGCCACAAGGGCCACAGCTAACTCCCTCTTAAATATAGCCAATGAACTGACCTCAACTACCTTCTGCGGGAGAGAATTCCAGAGATTCACCACTCTCTGTGTGAAAAAAAGTTTCCCTCATCTCGGTCCTAAAAAAATTCCCCCTTATCCTTAAACTGTGACCCCTTGTTCTGGACTTCCCCAACATCGGGAACAATCTTCCTGCATCTAGCCTGTCCAACCCCTTAAGAATTTTGTGAGTTTCTATAAAATCCCCCCTCAATCTTCTAAATTCTAGCGAGTACAAACCGAGTCTATCCAGTCTTTCTTCATATGAAAGTCCTGACATCCCAGGAATCAGTCTTACAATTCCATAAGTTTTAAGATGGTTTTTAATAGGGATATGTCTGGATGTTGGGGGAAGGTATTTAATTGGGGCAAGGCAGATTACTATGTCACTATGCAGGAATTAAGGATGGTAGATTGGGAGCCGTTGTTATTGGGCAAGTCCGCAGGGGACATGCGTGAGCAGTTTTAAGGCCAGCTGATTAAAGTGCAGAATCAGCATGTTCCAGCAAGGAAGAGGAAGGCAAAGTAAAGAAACCATAGATGACCAAGGAGATTTGATCAGGTAGAAAAAGGAAGGTTGATCAGGTTTAAGAAGATTACAGAGGATCAGAGGAATATAAAGTGAGTGGGAAAGAACTCAAGCAGGTGAGATCCCGGAGGACTGGAGAGTGGCCAATGTTGTTCTTTTGTTTAAGAAAGGATGTAGAGAGAATCCAGGGAACTAAGCGCTGGTGAGTGTCACATCAGTGGTAAAAAAAACTATTGGAGATAATTATTTAAGATAGGATTTATTCCCATTTGGAAGAGAATGGGCTAATTAGGGATATCCAGCATGGCTTTGTACTCACTAACTTGATTTGAGTTTTTTGAAAAGATGACGAAGGAGGTTGATGCTGGTAGGCGGTGAATATTGTATACTTGGATTTTTGTAAGACTTTTGATAAAGTCCCTCATGGTAGGTTGATCCAGAAGATTAAGATGTACGGGATTTACGATGACGTGTTCATCTGGATTCGAAAACTTGCTTATTCATAGAGAGCAGCGGGTTGTGGTGGAAGGAAGACATTCTGGCTATAGGTCTATGATCAGTGAAGTACCGCAGGGATCCGTGCTGGGTTCTCCGCTGTTTGCGATATGTTTCAATGACCTAGACGTAAATATAGATGGATTGGCAAGCAAGTTTGCTGATGACACCAAAATAGGAGGAGGAGCAGACAATGAGGAAGGCTGTGAGATGTAGATCGAGTGCAGTAATGGGTAGAGAAATGGCAGATGGGTTTTAACCCAAGCAAGTGTGATGTGTTGCACAGTGGGACGTTGAATGTAAGAGAATATACAGTTAATAGCCAGGCTCTTAACATCATTGATGGACAGAGGGATCTTGGAGTAGAAGTTCATAGTCCACTGAAGGTAGCACCACAAGTAGATAGGGTGGTTAAGAAAGTGTATGGTATGCTTGGCTTTATTGCTAGGGGCATTGAATATCAGAGTCAGGAAGTCATGATGCAGTTCTATAGGACTCCGGTTAAGCCCCATTTAGAGTATTGAGTGAAGTTCTGGTCACCCTATATAGGAAAGACATGGAGGCTTTGGGTAAGGTACGGAGCAGGTTTACCAGAATGTTGCTTGGATTAAAGGCTTTTGGCTCCAATTTTCTCTGGAACAAGTTGAGGAGAGACTTGATAGAACTATATAAAATTATGAGAGACATAGATAGGGGAGAGTCAGAACTGATTTCCCAGGGTGGAAATGTCCAACTCTAGAGTGCATAAATATAAGATGGGAAGGAGAAAGTTTAATGGAGATGTGCGAGGCAGGTTTTTTTAATTTACACAGCGAGTAGTGGAGGCCTGGCTCGCACTGCCAGGAATGGTGTGGAGGCAGACACAATAGTGCCGTTTAGATAGGTAGGTGGAAGTGCAGGGAATAGAGGGATATGAATCATGTGTAGGTAGATGAGATCAGTTTAACTTGCCATCATGTTTGGCACAATCATTGTGAGCAAACGACTTGTTACTTTGCTGCACTATTCTATGTTCTATATAAAGTTCCCACAATGGTTAAAGTTGAAAAAAACTTTCAAAAGTCTGACAGACAAATTTTCAAAAGTTCACAGACTGCCCAATATCAATAAGCATCTACCATTATACAAGCTACATTTACATAGAGCCTTTTACAACATCAAGATATCCCATAATTCCCTAAATTTCCAATACTGTTGGGAGTTTGGGGATTTTGAACTGACAATGCAGTGTATTAGCCGCAAGGGGAATTTGTACGGGCAGATTGTGTTATGCCCAGACACCAACCACCCCCATCCCTCTTGATGGTAGAAATGGAGAGTTTTGTTGAAGAAGCCTTTGCATCAATCAGTGCTGAATCTTGATGCAGTGGTAGAAAGTTGAGAAACAGAATACCAATCAGGAGGGCTGCATGATGCATAGGATTTAACTTTTAAATGTCAGCAGAAAGACATTCATCCAATGACTGGATAAAAACTAAAACAAAACAGAGTGGAATAATCTCAGAAAATCTCTCAAAAAGCATCGTGGCAAGAGAAACAGAGTGCATCACATGCTTGAGCCAAAAACAAACTGCTGGAGGCCCTCAACGGTTCAAGCAGCACCCGTATTTTGAGTTGGAACCCTTCTTCAAACTATCCTTTTCTGGCTCTAGATGCTGTCTGACAGCCAGAGCTCCTTGTTTATTTGCTCAAGATTCCAGCATTTGCAGTTGCTTGTCTTCCTGGATCAGGCACATGACCTAACCATTGGAGATGATGGAAGGGTTTTAAAGAGTTAGGAAGGGATTCAATCACAAAAATCTTACCTTCTCCTTGTGAAATACTCACATTCTGATAAAACTTCTTTCGTTCTACAAAATTTCAGAAAATTTTGAGAAATCAGACAATTTATTTGCAAACAAACATCATGCAAGGCTTGTATCTGCTGTGAACCAATACAGGGGGGGGGGGGGGGGGGGGGGGGGGGGGGGGGGGGGGGGGGGGGGGGGGGGGGGGGGAAGAGGGGGAAGGGGGGGGGGGGGGGGGGGGGGGCTATCCGACTACTGAACCAATCTCTCTTTTACATCCCATTCCCAGAGGTGTTACTATGTTCTCTTACTCTTAACTCTACCTTATTTGGTTATTCCTTTATTATACTTCAACATTTTTTTCACTATTTGCATTGTGCATGACAATCTTTGCATTATTCTGCTGTTTTGCACTCAGTGTCGTATTTATTGTTGTATTGATCATTCTGTGGACTATATCGGTGATGGAAAGTCAAAAGCTTCAAATTCCTGGGCGTGCATATCTCTGAAGATTTGTCCTACACGCAGCAAATTGATGGGACGAAGGCTCCGCCCTGAATTGCCACCTATCCATGCTCTCCAGGGATGTTGCCTGATCCACTGAGCTACTCCAGCATTTTGTATCTTTCCTTGGTAAACCAGCATCTGCAGATCCTTGTTTCCAGACTCCTATATACACTGCATCATTTTTGTCCGGCATACTATTAATTTGTTTTGTTTTTCTAGTCTATAGGTGAATTAAAGCCACCTATAATCAAAATACTTTTGTTATATTTTGTTTAATTTCCCTGATTTATAGAGCATCCCATACTGTGACAACATGTGTAGTCCTATGGGCAATTCCCATCAATGGTTCCTACCCCTTATTGTTTCTTAGTTCCAACTTTAGTTCTTACCTCCAAACTATGCCTAGATGGAAGAGGAGACCCTGTTCTAGCTCACTCCCACTCACTGTGTTTGATTTCCTACATTGTTCCAACTATGCTGAACACAAGCTCAAGGAACAGCACTTCACAGCCATGTTGATAGATATGAGAGCATGGTCAAGTGTTGAGAGTTCTTGATGATGCTAGCTTCCCTTTTGATATAGTGCCTCCTATAGATCGCTTCGATGGTGGTGAGGTCAGTACCTGTGATGGACTGGGCAGTGTTCACCACTTTTTGTAATCTACTTCATTCCTGGGCATTCGAGTTGCCAAACCAGACCCTGATGCAACCAGTCAATAGACTCTCTACCTCTCTAGAAGCTCAAGAGAGTATTTGTTGACAAACAAAATCTCAATTTTCTAAGGAAGTGAAGGCGTTGATGGGCTTTCATGGTGATTGCATCAATGTTCTAGGTCCAGGACAGATCTTCAGAGATATGCACACCCAGGATCTTTAAGTTGCTGACTCTCTCCATCACCAACCCGTTTATGGATCCTCGGCCTTTCTTTTCTAAAGTCAACAATCGGTTCCTTGGTTTTACTCTTGCTGAGAGCACGGTTGTTGTCCTGGTACCATTCAAATGACAGTTCTAGTAAGTGGTTTTTATTTATTTTCTCTATAGCGGCTCACATTGAAAGTAATTGGTAGCTATATCCCCTTCATCTCTACCTTCACAGACATTCTCTCTGTTCTTTTTGCCCTTCCTTCTTCCTGTAGCTTAATGCACACTTGTTTTCCAGTTATGATGAAAACCTGAAACATGGAGTATATCTTTCTCTCAAAGAAGCTTACTCTGATCTGCCAAGCATCTCCAGCAATGTTATGTGTTTGTTTCAGATTGACAGCAGCTGCAGCTTTCAGCTTCATTTATTCCATTTTGTTTTCTGATCTAGGACGTTCTTCTCTTTTTATTTTTAACTATCCTTTTTTATTGGGACTACAATTCTAACTTTTTGCTAATTTTTTCTAAAAGATAATTATCCGGGAATATTATATTCATATTGCAATAAAGTCTCTGTAACGGCTATTATATAAAACTAATTTGCTTGAGCCAATGTTCTTCTATCATGTTATGAATCCTGGATGCAACATTTCCATTACTCTGACTACAACCGGGGGTATATTCTTGCATGTTTTAATGCTCTCCCCATAGTGGAAGTCAGCATAGTTTGGAGAGAGCCTGGACTCTGAACTTTGGACCCAGAGGCTATGGTTTCCGCTCGCCAGCCTTGATATAATTATACAGTTGTGTAGGAAAGAACTGTAGATGTTGGTTTAAACCAAAGATAGACACAAACAGCTGGAGTAACTCGGCATCTCTGGAAAAAAGGAATTGGCGACGTTTCGGGTCGTGACCCGTTTTCCCCGGTTGAGTCAGAGTAGAAGAAATGTTGCAGACAGGATTCATAACATGATAGACAATTGGCTCAAGCAAATTAGTTTTACAGTTGTCCCCGCAGTTACTATTGCTCACCTGCGGTCGGGTATCGTCGCCTACACTCCACCGTGCCTCCCGTCAAGCGTAAACCATGCCCCAGTCTGAAGCCTGCGGGAGCCCGGGTCCAGAGGCGGGCCAGCATCCTCCCACTTTAACGGGAAAACCTGGGCACGGGTTACCTCTCACCAGCCGTACGACACTGGCAATGATCTTTCATTCCAACGTACATCTCCTTCTGGGCGCCGCCATCTTGCCGACCTTTCACCTCCACCAAACCCGCCCCACGTTGGCCACGGCGGATCTGGTGTCAATCATCTCGGAATGTCACTGTCAACCCACCCGTTCAGTGGGAACTGCAGATGCGGGTTTACACCGAAGACCATAGCTCTATGATCTTTGGTTTACACCGAAGATAGACACAAAAGTCTGAGCATTTGAGTTACCAAACCAGGCTGTGAATCAACCAATAGCTCATTGTTTCTTGAGCTTGTTGCGTACAAATATATTAAAGGATTTAATAGGATAGATGTTAATTTGTGAATGAGAACAGTCCAGCAGATCTTAATACTAGGTGGTATTTTGCCACATTTAGCCGAGGAAAAATTCTGGCTAAAATATTTATGTCCTTTTTGCAAACCTCTTTCAAATTCAGGCTGTCCGGGTCAGTCGCATCTTGCCTTTTAATTGACCCCTTAGCTGGGGTCTTAGGTCTCTTGAGCCAGGGCCAGTCTCTAAATTAAGGCTTGGTCAGTAATTGCTGATCTGAGGAAACATTTCTTTACACAGAGAGGACATTCTTTACACAATGGCTAAAAAAGCTCATTTGCTGAGTTAAGCCAGGTGGAGGTCAATAGGTTTGATGGCATTATAAAGGGTTAGTACAGGGAAGTGGTGCTGTGGTTAAAAAACAAATATATCACCTGAAGCTTTGCCGCCGCCTGGTGGAATTTCTGAAAATCTACAGTTTGCCATAAAATGAGGTTAACAAAAAATATATTTCTGATATTTAAATATTGTAAACCCCAGTTATCTGTGATGTTAAAACATCAGCCTTGAGCTCTATTATAAAAACATTTTTTAACACAAAAATATCACATTGCAAGCATCACATTTGGCACATAGGCGACCTTCACTATTGACTTCTAGTTATAGTCGAAGGAAAAACCTTGGAATCAGTTAAAATAAACAATTGGATGTCATAGTAAAGAGACCACCAGTCTTTCTGAAATATGAAAGACAGGCTTTATCGATTATTGTTTTGCAATCTTGCATTTATATCATCCCTGCAGTACCTAAAAATGTCAATGAATGATGCAGTTGTATCAGAGACCTGCAGCAGGTAGCTTTGTAAAGTCATCTTGAGGAAATAGGTGGTATTACAAATGTTATTTTAAAATAACTTGCCCTTATGTTTTACATACTTGCTATCAAAATTTTATTAAAGTAACTATGCATGCTGAATATTGCATAAATTAGTGTTATTGTGATGGACATTTGCCCCTTGGAACGCAGGAGGATGACGGGAGATTTTATAGAGGTGAATGAGATTATGAGGTTGATAGGGTAAATGCTCAGCCTTTTGCCCAGAGATGGGAAAATCGAGAACCAGAGAACATAGGATTCCGTTGTGAGGGGAAAGATTTAATAGGAACCTAAGGAGTAACTTTTTTTTTTACACAAAAGATGGTAGTTACATGGAACAAGCTGCTGAAGAAAGTAGTTGAGGCAGGTATTATCACAACATTTAAGAAACATTTGGATAGATACATGGATAGGATAGGTTTAGAGGTATATGGGGCAAACACAGGCAGGTGGGACTAGTGTAGATGGAGCATGTTGGTCAGCGTGGGCAAGTTGGGCCGAAGGGCCTGTTTCCAGGCTGTATGACTCTGATTATGGTGGAATTTGGCATGCTGGTTGAAAGAGCAAGTGTAACATTGAGTTTCTTTGGCACAATATTAAACTTATAATTAGGCCATGTTTCCTGGCCTGGTGAATTTCATGGAAAGGGAAGTACAGTTAATGTTAGATCCACGCCATGGTAGTATCCAAGATCCTAAATCAATTGCAACTGTCAAAGGTTCTACTTTTACGAAAACAAAAGGAAGATAAGGACCTAAGGAAAGCAGTTTTGCTACCGCTGTAATACCTGCAGAAATGACAGATGGAATAAAAGGAGATGCATATACTATTAAGCCACAAGGGTATTGTTTTTTTGTGTCATAAGGTGGTGTCGAAAATTCAAGAAGAAGGAATGTAATGAAAAGATGGATTTCTTAAAGGAGAAGGGAATCTGCTTTGGATGTTAGACGAAAGGACACATGGTTAAAGACTGCAAGAGTCGTATAACTTGTTATGTGTGCACACAAGATCATCCTGAATTACTTCACACTGAACAGAAGATTACAGAGAAGTCAGAGCAAGTAGAACAGAAGGAGAAGCCAACTATGAGTGATGCTGTTACCTCACCTCAGATAAATGCGCATATTGGGGCCAGGGTAGAAACCTGTATTTTCTCCTTCCTTCCAGTACAGGTAATGAGCAGCAAGGGGAATACAGTGCTGCAAACATATGCATTTTTGGATCATGGAAGTTCGGCTACCTTTTGCACAGAAAGCTTGATGAGAAGGCTGGGCATTACAGGAGAAAAGACTAAGATTCTCTTGCATACCATAAATGAAAATAAATGCTGCGGTAGTCATCATATTACAAGTTTAGAAATATCTAGTCTGGATGAAGACAATTTTATACAACTATCTGATGTGTTTACACATGGGACCATCTAAATATACCCAAGCAAGATGACTTGAAATAATGGCCTTACTTGGAGGATGTCAAGATACCTAAAATAAATTCTGGTATCAACCTACTTATCGGAACGAGTGTTTTGAAGGCATTGGAAGCTAGAGACTTTGTCAGCAGTCAAGTGGACGGGCCATTTGCTATGAGAACCTTATTGGGATGGGTTTTCTATGGCTCCTTGAGAAGGAAAAACAAAAGCAGGAATAAGAATAACTACCCCGCTGCTCTGTCAATCGAATATCTAACATAAAATTAGGATAGCTATTGATTAAGTAATACAATACCAGCAGGTCCAGGAACAGCTTCTTCCCTGCGGTTGTTACATTACTTAACTCTGTACCTCAGTGATTGCCAGTCACCCCTCCCCCCCCCCCCCCCCCCCCCCCCCCCCCCACTCTTTCCACCGGAAAACATTGCACTACTACGAGTGTATGTACATAAATATATTTATTGCTCATATTCTATGTCGCTCTTCTAGGAAGATGTTAACTGCATTTCATTGTCTCTGTACTGTACACTGCACAATGACAATAAAGTTTGAATCTGAATCTGAATCAATCACGACTTCAATGAAAAAACCAGCATGGAATCAGAAAAAATGTCCAGAGAGGTGATAAAGTTCTTGGATATTATGAATCACTCAGTAAAGATGACAGTCGGACACTATTGTCTAGACCTACCTTTAAAATAAGAAAGTGTTAGTCTGCCGAATAGTCGTTGCATTGCAGAGCAGTGCACCCAGAATCTGAAACGCAAGTTTGGCAAAAATACAAAATTTCATGATTAATGTACATCTTTCCTAAAGGAAATGATTGACAATGATTATGCCGAAATGGTAAACAGACCAGCGGAATCGAAGTGACAGAGATCTTTGGTATATCCGACACCATGCGATGTATCACTCAAAGAAAGGGACCTTGAGGGTGGTCTTTGACTGTGCTACAGTCTTCAAAGATACATCACTTAGCTGTTAACTACTGCAGGGTCCAGACCTTACCAACTCACTCGTTGGAGTTCTCATTAGATTCAGACAAGGTTGCTTTGATGGCTGATATTAAAGCTATGTTTCAAGTCAAAGCATCAGAAAAGCATATTGACTATTTGCAATTCCTCTGGTGGCCTGATGGTGACGCACAACAAGATCTCGTTGAATACTGGATGAAAGTACATCTCTTTGGAGCAGTGTCATCACCAATTTGTGCAAACTTTGCATTAAGGAAAACTGCCGAGGACAATAAAGCTCACTTTACAGAAGAAGTGATAAAAACACTAAAAAGAACAACTTCTGCGTGGATGATTGTTTAAAATCCATGTCTTCGGAAGATGAAGTAATTCAAATGGTAAAGACTTCCCTCTGCCAAAACGGAGGATTCATGCTCTCAAAGTGGATCAGCAACAGCCGTGCTGTATTGGAAACTATTCCACCAGATAATAGAGCCAAGGAGACCAGGGAATTGGATTTGGACAAAGCCAATCTGCCTATGGAAAGAGCACTTGGATTGCACTGGTGTGTTAATACTGATGTGTTCAAATTCAGAATCTCGATTCAGGAAAGACCATGTACAAGACGGGGCATCCTATCAGTGATTGATACGACTATTTGGGATTTCTTGCACCATTTACTCTGCTAGCCAAGTTAATTATGCAGGAGCTCTGTAAAAAAAACTTAGATGGGATGAGAGTATAACGCAAACCTTCTCTCGGTGATGGACAGAGTGGTTAGCAGATCTTGACAAGGTCTCAGAATTCAAAGTGGACCCGTGCATGAAGCCTACAAACTTTGGTCAAATCAGATATGCACAGCTGCATCACTTTTCAGATGCAGTTGAAAGTGGCTATGGTATTGTTTCACATCTAAGACTGAAGAATGATAACATAGAAATTAGGTGCAGGAGTAGGCCATTCGGCCCTTCGAGCCTACACCGCCATTCAATATGATCATGGCTGATCATCCAACTCAGTATCCCGTACCTGCCTTCTCTCCATACCCTCTGATCCCCTTAGCCACAAGGGCCACATCTAACTCCCTCTTAAATATAGCCAATGAACTGGCCTCGACTACCCTCTGCAGCAGAGAGTTCCAGAGATTCACCACTCTGTGTGAAAAAAGTTCTTCTCATCTCGGTTTTAAAGGATTTCCCCCTTATCCTTAAGTTAAATAACAACAAAGTACATGTTGCATTCTTAATGGGAAAGGCCAGAGTGACACCATTGCAGTAAATGATGATTCCCAGAATGGAGCTTACCGCGGCAGTCATAGCTGTCAAAATTGACATAATGCTGCAAAAAGAACTACAGCTTCAACTGGAAGAATCTATCCTCTAGAATGATAATACAACGGTGCTTAAATGCTTCAACAACAAAAACAAATGCTTTCAAACATTTGAAGCAAATAGAATCTCTTATGTAAGGAGTGCTACTAATGTATCACAGTGGAAATACGTTAACACAAAGGAAAATCCTGCGGATGAAGCCGGTGGAGACGGGAGAATGGGTCATCACTGGGTGGTGAGGACTCCTTCCCATACAAAAAGGCATGGAAGCAATGGAAGAAAAGCTCTACGTTCTTAATGTCATACTTTTGTATCTTGAGGCTCTGACCTCCACACATCAAGAACATCCTCTCTTTATCTAATCTGCCTTGTCTTGATGTAATTTTATGGATTGCTTGTTCCTCTCATTCTTCCAAACTCCAGTGAATTTAGGAGTAACTGATGCCGTCTCACATGCCAGACCTATCATTCTAAGATTCAATCTGGTAACCTGTTTCGCAGTCACCCCCCCCCCCCCCCCCCTCCCCCCCCCCCCTCCCCTGTGCTTCCTCAAATGAGGCAACCAACATCACGAAGATCCAGTATAACCAAATCCTTCATACCATTTGCTTCCTAACTGCTTGCTGCACCTAAACTTTTGCTTTCAGCAACTGGTGTGCATTGATGCACCTTCGCTTTTCCTAACCGATTACCTCCTAAATAATAATCTGCCTTTCTGTGGGCAATAATTTCCCAACCTGCTTTGCATCATTTGTAAAGTTGGTCATATCACATCCTTAATTTTCATTTGTCATTAACATAATGTATGAATTATGAGGATCAGCACAAATAGGTCAGAAAATTTGAAAACAGTCCGTTTTTACCCAGTTTGACGAAGGGTTTCGGCCCGAAACGTTGTCTATTTCCTTCGCTCCATAGATGCTGCCTCACCCGCTGAGTTTCTCCAACATTTTAGTCTACCTCTGTTTTTACCTAATCTCTGATTTCTGTCCTATAACCAGTCTATGCTAATGAGGTCAGCACAGTGGCTCACTGCCCAACAATTCCAGAGAAACACATTCAATCCTGATCTCAGGTGCTATTTTGTGTGGAATTTGCACATTCTCCCCGAGATTGCAAGGATTTCCTCCAGGTTAACAGACTCGGACAAAATGCTGGAGTAACTCAGCAGGTCAGACAGCATCCCTGGGGAACACGGAAATGTGACCTATTGGGTTGAGACCCTTCTTTACAACCACTGTAAATTAGGTGGATGGTAGAACCAGAGGGAAGTTAATGAGAATTAAATGGGACTAATGTAAAATTGGGTGGTTGATGGTTAGTTCAGACTCTGTGGCCTGTATTCATTCTGTATTGGTCTATACCTCAATGACAGCCCATGCACCCTTTAATAATGAATAACCTTTGTGTGGTATCTCATCATGTTCATTTTGAAATTAAATATATTGCATACATTTATTTTCCGTTTATCCTACTCACTGCAAACTCAAATGGGTATTAGATTTATCAACCATGCATCTCCCTTCAAAAAACCACATTGACTGGCTGATCTGAACACACAAGGAATCGAAGGCCACTAAATGACACAGCAATTGACAATGGTTTGTTACCATTTTCCCCTTCCTCTCTTAAACAGGGGCATTATGTTTGCTGCCTTCAAAGATGCTAAGACTGTTCCAATGTATCAGAAACGTTGAAAGATCATCATTAATGTATCCACTAACTCCTTAACCAATTATTTGAGCACACTAGAATACACAGTTATAGTTTACCAATATTTTCCCTATCATTAAGTGTCTGCTCCTCATTATCTTAAGAATCTCAATTTCCCTGCCATTTCTGTTACCAATATTTGCCTTCTATCAAGAAGGCGCAGAAATAAATATTTATTTTATGTTTCTAACAATGTTAGAAGGCGCAGTGACATTATTCCCGCACAATGGAGACTAACGTGATCAGTTAGTGGCCACATTGCTACAATTGAAATTTAAAACTGCAATGGGGTGGAGTGAAAAAGGCCAAAGTGGGCGAGGGCAGCAGATTTCCTTCCCTGAAGAAAACCAGTGGATTTTTCATCCTGTTCTTATACCGTCAGATGTTCAATAAAACTCCTGCCATGACAATATACCTCATAACCCAGTGACCCACCAGAATTTAGCTCACAACTTTTATACAAATCACCATGTTTAGTCATCATTGCTCCAGTAATCTTGCTGTGTATAAAGTACTTTGATTGCCTATGACAAATGGATACATTTAAATTAATCAGATCATCCTCTGGATTAGCAAAAATAAAATAAAAAAAAATGCAGGTCTAGCCAGCAACACCCAGTCCAAAAAGAATGAATTAAAATAAAAGTGTGTATGTGGGCACACACAATGTAAGTGTTCACACACAATGTCCGCTTCCTAAGCAGCCTGAATCATTAATACAGATCAGAGAGTGGAGATTGTGGGGAGAATACATACAATGAGACAATTTAAAGAGATTTAATAGGTGGCATAAATCACAAATGATTGCACGTTGGTTGCTGCTGCAGGGCGCGGCCAATCTAATGGACAGACGCTACCCGACACCACAACGTCCATTCATCGTGGTAAACAGGGTGTTCCTGGGAGGGGAGGTAGGTGGGAATGGACATTGTGAAAGAGAAAATGTTTACTGGGAGTGCGGGAGAAAGAAAAAGCCATTGACAACGGCCTAGAGCCTCACTACGCACAGCATCCACGGCCATATCTCCACGGCAACCGACAAAAACTGAACGTAAACGGAAAGGAAAAAATAGGCAATTATTATTTATCCCGCTTTCTGGTTGCCCCTAGTTAAAAGATAGACCAGAACCAAGCAGTTTTTCTCTCTTCCCCCCCATAACTGAAACAGCAACAAAATTATCCGCCTTTCCATTTACAGGAAACCCTGTCGCCAGGAACCGGAAAGAACGCACCAGTCCAATTCAAATCCAACTGCCCCGTCCCATATGCCGGGACCAGCCGATGATGGACAGGTCACTAGCCAATCGAGGAGGTAGTTAAACGAAAAGGAAAGGGGATTGTCCAATGGGGAAGTGTCTGGTCGGTACTTCCGGCGACACTGCCAGTTGGACTCCTCCTCCCGAAACTCGGAGCTCACCTGGACCGACAGTTGACGGACGGGTCTGCGGCCAATCAGCTGTGCGTCTGGGCAGAAGGGAGTTGGCGCTGGGCCAATGAGAATAGAAGGAGTGGGCGGATTTTCCGGCAGTGCGGCGAGTCTGCTCCCCTCCCCCCGCGGCGCTATCGCCTGACGACCATCAGCCTTTGCCGACACTATGGGCTTTTTCTCCATATAAATAATCGGAGCCGCGACGGCGGCGGGCGGCGCTTTAGGGGTGGAAAGTGAGGGTGGCGGTGGAGGAGGTGGTGGTGGCGCGGGGGTAGATTGTTGCCCGAGATTGCGCGGTGGTGGCGGCAGTGCTTGTGGTGCGGCTCCTGTCATGAGTCCGGCCGGGTGCTCCCATGTGAACAGTTTTAAGGCGGACAATTGGAAGCAGAGCCTGCGAGTGATTTACCAGTGCTTTGTGTGGAGCGGGACTGCGGAGAGCAGGAAGAGGAAGGTAAGCGCTGCGCCGGGCCGCGCCGGGAAGGGCTGTGGCTGAGGGCGGTCTCGATGCGGCTAGGGATTCTCCTGTTAGAACAGTTTCTCTACCCCGGTGAGTGATGGAGAGGGAGGCTTGGCCACTGGCACAAGAGTCGCTGCTCACGGGGACTGATACTGGCGTAGCCCTACCTGGAACGAGTTACAGTGGCGCACGGATCGATAGGTTGATGGGCAAATATGTATTGATGTCCTTTTGACTGACAGAGTGATGACCAGGTATGTAGGGATAACTCCTATTGACCCGGTGATGGACAGATGTACGGGATGCCTCCCTATCAATGATTCAGTGGTACATTTGGTGCCTCTCCCCGTTAAACAGGGATGGAGTTACAAGAGGTAGGGAAATGGGTGGAGTCTATCACTTCATAGTAATCGACCGATGCTGGGGGAGTTTTTTCATGTGCAATAAGTGACAGATGCAGAGGGACCGTTTGCCTCGTTCACTGAGGGGCAGGCAGAATGGGCGCCCCTCACTGGTGAAATAAAAGGCCTATAAGGCTGATCTTTTGTGTAAAACGCCTGAACTTTAAGGATAAAAATGTGTAAGGTGATGCATACGATAGGAAACTGGTTAATCTGCAACATTGTTTATTGGTAAAAGGGTCAAATTGGGATTAGTACTGGGGAACATTTTTGATTATAGAGGAGCTAATATTTTATTTTCTGGAATGGTGGGATGTTATTTAAAAGTAGTTTCTATGGAATGGTGATCTTGGTGGGATGTGTGGCCCCATTTTGTGCATTTTATAACTGATGACTTTATGTAACCAGCAAGACAAAGGAAACAATTTGTGATCATTAGATCTAGCACAAGGTGAATTGCTCTTCTGACTTGGTGGTCTTATTTACATATACCCCACCACACCCAAGAAAATTAATGTAATCTGCACTTGATAACATTCACTAAGATTGACTTCATGTCTTAGTGATGTTTGTATTTTAGAGTCTCTGTCTGTCTGACAAGAAGATTGCTGAGAAGTTTGTCAGTTTTACAATTTGTCAAACTTCATGTTCAGGTGAGGTAGATGCAGGAATAATGCGATAGCCCCAGAATATTGTTCACATGGAGATCAGTTTACAGTAGTGCAGCAGAAAACAAGGAATGTAACAGGGCTTCATCTTCAGGTAGCATTGTAGGGAGGGGGGGAGGTGTTCCTCTAATTGGTGATTGGATATGGAAAAGGTTGTGCACAATGTACATTTTTAATCTACATTTTGTATGTAATTACAGAAGGCTAATGCAGAAAGTAGAGAAGTGATCTGTTTGTGAATGCAGGAAGATTTGCCTCAAGGAAAATAGTTGCTCTTGTACAGTTGGGGTTCGTTTGGATGGAAATTTGATGTTTTTTTAATACCAAGAGGGGTAACCATCTGTTATTTTTCAGTATTACATACCAGGAAGTTGAAACATAGTCTATTGGAATCTTGGAATAGGAAAAATATAGCAATGAATAAGGGGGAAAATAGTTTTTGAATTTTTGCAGTTGAATACAAGATTAAAAGCTTTTAGTAATGTGCGTTCTGGACAATAATAAATTACTTTATTGGTTACTTTCATTTTTATTGCATTGTGGCAAAATCTAAACATGAATTGGGTATTGAATTTTGTCATGCAAGGTGTGTGCAAACATGGTGTAGAGAGCATCACTGCTGCACCGCATGTCCCCATCATGCCTTGCCTACATTGTGTCACAAACCTCCTTTTCTTTGCGCACTCTCTGCCACATCCCTTATAGATGCAGGTCTGTTCAGAGAATGCTTTGTACTGTACTCCATGATTAAACTTACTCTGTGATTATATTTGCTACACAATGTAATTCCTTTCTATCTCCTTTTTTATATCGATTGTACATTTTGCTATGATTTGTTTAGTATCTATTTAGGAAAAACTATTGTTTTATGAAGGCCACCCAACAACTTGTTCTGTAGGTTTTGAGGAAGAAAAGAAAGAACCATGCGGCAGGTATAGGCGACAGGAATCAAGAGAGTCTTTTGAGGAACATTGAATATGTTGGAGATAATATTTTAAAGTCAGATGGGAAATATAGGACCAAGTGAGATGGAGGAGAATCCCAAGATGTTCCTTGAATGTTAGAAGGAGCAAGAGGCAAGAGCTGCTCTTCTTGGGAGGCCAAAAGCAGAATCTATATGTGGGACCAGGCAATGTGGGCGTGGTCCCAAATGAATACTGGAACAGGGTAGTATACAAAAGGTTTTGATAGTTGTAGGATACAAGGAGATCTATCCAGGTTGTTGTGGGTACCAAGGGAGAAGATTGCTGGGGCACTGACAATGATTTTTGCATCTATCTTAGCCACAGCTAAGCTGCCAGGAGAGTGGGGAATAGCTATATTTGTTTCCCTTTTATTTAAGAAGGACAGCAGAGGTAAGCCAGATAATTTACAGGCCAGTGGTCAATCTTGTGTCAGTGGTAAGGAAATTATTAGAGCCAATGCTAAGGGATAGGATTTATATTGATTTGGAAAGGCAGGGGCTGATTAGGTATTGGCACATAGCTTTGTAAGTGGGGAAATCTTGTCTCCCTCATTCGATTGATTTTTTTTTGAGGTAGTAACTAGGAAGATTAAAGACAGGCCAGTAGATATTGTCTATATGGGCTTTAGTTTGGCAACGGACAAGGCCCTGAGTGGTGGGCTGATCCTGAAAGTCAAGGCACCTTGGATCCAAGGAATTGGCTAACCTGATCCGAAGTGTGTTTGATAATAGGAGGCAAAAGATAATGGAGGAAGAATTGTTTTTTGATAGGCAATAAAGAATGCATATGGCATATTTGCCAGTGCTGTTTTGTTCCAGCCTTTTCTATCTTTCAGTCTGAAGAAGGGTTCTTACCCAAAATGTGACCTACTTCTTTTCTCTAGTGATGCTGCCCGACGTGCTGAGTTATTTCTGCATTTTGGGTCTATCTTTGGTATAAACCAACATCTGCAGTTCCTTCCTACACATTTACAAAATATTGGTGAGACTACATATGGTTTATAACAATCCTTGTTTGAGGCATACTTTGGCCCTATCCCCGAACTCTACCTCCACTACATTGACGACTGCTCTGGTGCTACCTCCTGCATCCTCGCAGAACACACTGACTTCATCCATTTCACCACTAACTTCCATCCGGCACTCAAATTCACCTGGACCATTTCCGACATCTCCCTACCGTTTCTAGACGTCACTATCTCCATCGCAGGTAAAAGAATACTGACAAACTACTACAAACCCACTGACTCCCATGGCTGTCTGAACTACACTACTTCCCATCCTGTGTTCTGTAAGGACTCTATCCCCCTACTCCCAATTCCTCCGTCTACGCCGCATTTTCATCCAGGATGAGGTGTTCCAAACCAGGGCATCGGAGATGTCCTCATTCTTCAGGGAACGGGGTTCCCCTCTTCGACTATAGATGAGGCTCTCACCAGGGACTCTTCTATATCTCGTAGGTCCACTCTCACTCCCCATCTTCCCCCCCCCCCTCCCCCACTCGTAACAAGGACAGAGTCCCCCTTGTCTTCGCGTTCCACACTACCAGCCGTCACATACAACAGATCCTGCTCCGACATTTTCGCCACCTCCAACGGGATCCCACCACTGGCCACATATTCTCATCTCCCCCCTCCCCCCCCCCCTTTCAGCTTTCCGCTGAGACCACTCCCTCCGTAACTCCCTGGTCAATTTGCCCCTTCCCACCCAAACCACCCCCCCCCCCTGGTACTTTCTCTTGCAATTGCAGGAAATGCTATGCTTGTCGCTTTACCTTCCCCCCCCCCCCCCCCCCCCCCTCGACTCCATCCAAGGACCCAAGAAGTCTTTCCAGGTGAGCCAGAGGTTCACCTGCACCTCCTCCAACCTCATCGTGTAAAGATGGCGGCGTCTCGCGGCAGCGGCCTCTGCAGTCCATCTATCTTTTAAAAAAAATGTTTGTCCTGTTGAGTGTATAGTTTGGTTGTAGTTTATATATTGTTTTTAGCTGTGTATATGTGTGTGGGGGGAGAGTCTCTTCCCTGTACGGGGAACCGATCTTTTCCCTGTCGGGTCTCTGGTGTTGTTGGGGCCTAGCACGTGAAGCGGCCTCCAACCGGAGGCTCCAGAGGGCTTCGGAGCATGGAGAACTGTGGTGGTGTGCGGCTGTGACCGAACTTCAGAGCTTCGGAGGCTCCAGCCGCAGGCCTGGTGGACGGTTACATCGGGAGCTCGCGGGTCCCTGGTGGGAGACTGCTTTTCTGAGCTCCCGCAAAGGCAACTTCTCCCGCCCGAATTGCGGGGTTGAAAACGACCCAGAGCGGGGTCTTACATCGTCTGGCGCGGCTTTAACAGCCGTGGGACTTGCTGTCGCCCACCGGGGGCTCCAACATCAAGACCCGAGCAAGGCCTTACATTGTCACGCGCGGCCTTAACGGCCGCGGGACTCGCCATTGCCCGCCGGGGGCTTTAACATTGGGAGAAAAATGGAAAACGGGGAGAGACAATGACTTTGCCTTCCATCACCGTGAGGAGGAGATTCACTGTGATGGATGTTTGTGTTAATTGTGTGTCTTTGTTTTTTTTTTCTTGTTGTATGACTGCAGAAACCAAATTTCGTTTGAACTTCATTTGAGGTTCAAATGACAAAAAACGGTATTGTATTGTATCTATTGCATCCGCTGCTCTAGGTGTCAACTGCTCTACATCAGTGAGATCAAGCTTAGGCTTGGCGATCGCATCGCCTAACACCTTCGCACAGTTCGCATTAACCAACCTGATCTCCTGGTGGCTCAGTATTTCAACTCGCCCTCCCATTCCGAATCCGACCTTTCTGTCCTGGGCTCCTCCATGGCCAGAGTGAGTCCCGCCGCAAATTGGAGGAGCAGCACCTCATATTTCGCTTGGGTGGTTTACACCCCAGCGATATGAACATTGACTTCTCCAATTTCAGGTAGTCCTTGTTTTCTCCCTCTTTCCCAGTTCTCCCACAGCCCACTGTCTCCGCTTCTTCCCGCCCACCCCAACCCCACATCAGTCTGAAGAAGGGTCTCGACCCAAAATGCCACCCATTCCGTTGCTCCATAGATGCTGCCTCAACCACTGAGTTTCTCCAGCATTTTTGTCTACCAAGGTTTATAGTGTGCAGTCCTGGTTGCTGCACTAATGGAAGGTTCTTGTTGTGCTGGAGAGAATGCAGAGGAGATTAATCAGAATTTTGCCTCGATTAGTGGACTTTAGTTATGGGGAGAGATTGGATAGGTTGTGCTTGTTTTCCCTGGAGTAGAGTAGGTTGAGGGGTGACCTCATAAAGGTATAAGGTAAATAGTCACTAGCTCTGTTATCCCAATTTCGCATCTGTTCCCTATACATTAAAGCCAATGTATGGATGCCATGATACAAAGCCATGTTTCCCGCCAGATTGCCTCATTATCTTTCCTGTATGTAGAAGAGCAGTCATAGTGTATCCAAAGAAGTATAGTACCTCATTGCTTGAATTGTTCTAGTAAATTCCTTCCACTCGTTGGAACCTTTGAATCAGCCCTAAGTGTGGCATCTAGAACTAGACACGCTACTCCAGTTATGGACATAAAATGTTTTATTTTTGCCCATTCCATCAGCCGGTCTATATCATCTTTGTCTATTTCTATCCTCCACACGTATAGCCATCTGTAAACGAGGAAATTTAATCCATGCACATACTTTCAAATCATTAACATGTTTTATTTATTTTTTAAACATGGAGGTATTGTTATTGACCTGGGGGAAATCTTCACTTTATATTCTGTCCCAAAAGCCTTTTACTATTGCAGTTCCTGGTTACTTAGTCTGCAGTTTTTCTTATTCCATGCTCTTCAATCTTGATGGCAAGTCAACTATGTGACACCTTATCAAATATGTTTCTGAAAGTCCTTGTTACACTAATTGCATTTTCCTCAACAATGCACTTTGCCACCCTTGTAATTAAAAAGTCAATGATAGTTTGATATAATTTGTCTTTCAGAAGACCATGCCACGTTTCTCTTGTCTATGCACATTTGTCTTAGTGACACTGATTCTGTCCCTGATTGTTTCTAGAATTTCCCCATGAAGGTTAAGCAGGTTGTGCTCTGAAGTTACTTGATTTCCCCCTTTGAACACACAGATTTAATAATTGCCAATCTAGTCTTTGGGACTACCTCAGACTCTACAGATGCTTGGAAGAATACAGGGAACACCTCTGCAGTTTCCTCCCTTGGTCTCTTAGCAGGCTAGAATGCAAGGCATCTGAGTCATTTACTGATTATTGGGTATAGCTAGGTTTTCCATATTGCACTTGGTATGTTAAAATTGGTCCCTGCTTCCATGAATAAATTTCTTCTTTGGTTTCTGATTAGTCATGGATTAATCAGAGGTGATTCACTTTGGGAGGTTGAATGCAAGGGGAAGATATAGTTAATGGCAAGACCCTTAACAACATAGATATGCAGAGGGTTCTTGAAGTCCAAGTTTGTAGCTCACCCAATGTGGCCGCAATAGAAGATTGGGTGGTAAAGAAGGCATATGGTAGGCTTGCCTTCATTGCTAGGGACATTGAATACAAGAGTCAGAAAGTCACAATGCAGCTTTATAGGACTTTGGTTAGGCTGTATTTGGTGTATTACATGCAATTCTGGTCGACGCATTACAGGACAGATGTGGAGCCTTTGGAGAGAGTGCAGAAAAGGTTTACCAGAATGTTGCCTGGATTAGAGGGTTTCAGTGACAGAGGTTGGATAGACTTGGATTGTTTTCTCTGGAATGTGCGAAGATCGAGGGACTTGATCGA
Source organism: Leucoraja erinaceus (assembly GCF_028641065.1). NCBI lineage: Eukaryota > Metazoa > Chordata > Chondrichthyes > Rajiformes > Rajidae > Leucoraja > Leucoraja erinaceus. The sequence goes on from NC_073396.1 coordinate 17,205,697, forward strand.
AGTATATAAAATTATGAGAGGCATTGATGGGGTAGGCAATCTGAACCTTATTTCTCAGATTGGAAATGTCCAACACTGGAGGGCATAGCTGTAAGATAAGAGGGTAAGGTTTAATGGAGTTGTGCAGGGCACGATTTTTTACAGAGAGTGATTGACACCTGGAACGTATTGTTAGGAGTGGCAGTGGAGGCAGACTCGATAGTGTTGTTTAAGGGGTTTTGGATAGCCATATGGATGTGCAGTGAATAGAGGGATATGGATCACAAGTAGATGAGATCAGTTTAACTTGGCACAAATATCATGGGTTGAAGGGCTCGTTCCTGTACTGTTCTATGTTCTAGTCCCTCTCCTCTTACGTTTTATTTCCCAGACATATTTTTGTCTAGAATATTGTGTACTAAAATGATGGTAGTTTATTTCCTATAGTATTGACAGTTGCGTGATGTGTGAATCTTTAGTTTAGAGATACAGCGCAGAAACGGGCCCTTCGGCCCACCGAGTCCGCACCAACCAGTGACCCCGCACACTGACGCTATTGTAAATACTCGGGGCAATTTTTATATTTATACCAAGCCAATTAATCTACAAACCTGTACGTCTTTGGAGTATGGAAGGAAACCGAAGATCTCTGAGAAAACCCACGCAGATCATAGGGAGAATGTACAAACTCCGTTAAAACAATGCTCGTAGTCAGGACTGAACCTGGGTCTCTGGCGTTGCCCATTAGAGATACATTTTAAGGATATTCCTTTTCAAATATTTCTTAATTAACCACTGCTGGAAATCCCTGGCCCATGGCTGTGTTCAAAATAAAGGAGGTGGACTTGAGTTAGAACTGAGCACCAAAAGTTCACACATTAGGAATACACAGCAGGATAACGCAAACTGTGGAAGAGTGTGTCATATTCCAAACAGGTCCACCAAGGATCTTCTGCCCTACCTATGGCATGAGTCTGCAAATCCCATATTGGCTTCAGAGGTCATTTCAGAACTAATGGAAATGGAGTATAAGTAAGCATATTTGATCCTGAGTGACCGCCAAAGAAAGATTAGTGGCGGCATATATTGAATATCACAGCTCTGTTGGATGACTCTGAGAATGCTATTTTTTCTGATGCTGTTCACAGTGGGGAAAGTTGAGACTGGTTTTGAACCCTTCGTTGCTTTGAGGCAGGAGGACAGCAAGAAATGGATATTTGTATGTCAAAATTCCCAGTCTGCAAAAACCCCAAGATATTTTGTTTGTCTAGATGTGAACATTTATCGAGAAAATGCTGAAAATACTCTGGTGAGGCAGTAACGGTGTATGGAGAGAAATTTCCCCCATGTTTAAGAGGAGATTAGCATTGATCATAAAGCTCAGAATTCTATATGGAACATGTCTAAATGTTGGCTCAGTGACATGTATTGATTATGCCAAGGCTAGCCTGCTATAGTGGCCCATACAACTAAGTTGGGCAGAATCACTGGCCACAATTCACCTCTCTCCCCAATGAGCTCCTTGCACTCAATGCTTGTTTTGAATAGAAAATCAGTGAAATTATTTCAGTTGGCCAGATGGTCCTGTACCCATCACAGATGCCAGATCAGCCATACAGAAAGTGAAGCCATGGAAAGCATAGAACATGAACATCTCAACTGTTTATACACGATCCAAACCCCTCTATTCCCAGGAAATCCACATTCCTACCTAAAACATTCTTGCATGCCGTATTTGTATGCGACTCCACCACCATCCCGGGGGAAAAAATGTTATGACTGGATTACCTTGTCTATGCTTCTTATAATTGTACACTTCTATCATGTCTCTCCTCAACCTCTGCCATTCTGGAGAAAACAATCCAAGTTTGTCCAACCTCTTATTGCCTTTGAAAATCCCTAATCCAGGCAGCATTCTGGTAAACCTTTTCTGCACCATTTCCAAAGTTACCACATCCTTCTGTGATGGGGTGATCAGGCCTACACGCAGAACTCGAAACGTAGTCTACATCAACCTATATCAACCTGACTTGATGCCCCAACCAATGAAGGCAATCATGCCATGCATCTTCTCTACCATTCTATCTACTTGTAATGCCAATTTCAGGTGGCTATGGAGTTGGACCCCAAGACTTCAATGCTGTTAATAATCTTGCCCTCCTTTTATGTTCAACCTCCTGAAGTGCATGTTTGATTTAAACATGATCTGCCACTATTCTGCCCATTCCCGTAGTTGGTCTACATTCTGCTGTATACTTTAACAACTTTCCCCATGGTCTGCAACTCCAGCATTCTGGTATTTTCATCAAACTAACAAACAAATCTATCTACATTTACGTACAAAACATTTTATACATAACAAACTACAGATGTCCCAGCACAGATCCCTGTGGAACTCTAATAGTCACAGATCTTCAGCCAAAATAACATTATTCCGTCACAGCACTCCGTCTTCTATGAGCTAGCCGGTTCTGTGTCCATATCACTAGGTCTTGTGCATTTTAATCTCCTGGATTACTCTATCATGGGGAACATCATGAATTGCATTCTTATAACTCTTATAGACAACATCCTCTGCCTCATTATTTGCCTTTGTCATCTTGTAACACTATCATATTAGTAAGACACGACTTACTGTGTACAAAGCCATGCTGACTGTCCGTAATTAGCCCATTCCCTTACACATGGGAGCCAATCCTGTCCTGAAGAACCCTCTGCAATAGCTTCCTTACCACTGATGTGAGGCTCAATGGCCTATAATTCTGTGGATTCACTCTACTTCCCTTTTTAAACAAAATAACTGGTTACTCTCTGGTCTTCTGGGACCTTGCCTGTGGCTGGTGAAATTGCAAACATATTTGTCAAGGTCCATGCAATCTCTCTTGCTTTTTATCAGAACGTGAGATATATCCCATCAGACCCTGGGGATTTATTCTTCACACGTCTCCTCGGTATCCCGTAGTTCCTCTCTTGCCCTCGCCTCCCAGTCACAACTGGGACAGAGTCCTGCTAGTCCTTGCCTTTCGCCCCATCAACACACCCCCCTCTTTTTTGTCACCTCCATTGGGATCCCACCACTGATCACATCTTTCCATATCCGCCCCATTCTGCTTTCCGCAGAGACCGTTCCCTCCGCAACTGCCTGGTTCACTCATCCCTTCCGACCCAAACTACCACTTCCCCAGGGGTTTTCCCATACAACCCCATGAGATGCAACACCTGTTCTCATCCCATTCCCATACCTTTGTGTCCTGGGCCTCCTCCACTGTCAGAGTGAGGTATCATGCAAATTGGAGGAATAGCACCTCATATTTTGCTTGTGCTGTTTGTAACCCAGCAGAACGATCTCTTGTTCTCTCTCATTTCAAGTTACTCCTGCATTCCCTCCCCTCCCCTCTCTCAACCCTTCCCCCACCCTAGTCATCCTTGTATCCCTCTCGTTATTACACCTTTTGCAGCCTACAATCTGCCATTATAGACTCCACCCTTCCTGAGGTCATCTGTTGCCGACCCTGATTTGGTCAGGTCTTTTCTCACCTGCAGTTTATTTCCACCCCCCCCCCCCCCCCCACCCCCCCATCTACTTTCAGTTTAAAGAAGGTTTCTGATCTAAAATGTCGCTTTTTCTTTTTTCTCCAGAAACCAGCTGAGTTACTCCAGCATTTTGTGTCCATCACCAGGAATACCGCGCCAACTATGGTCCCACCTCACGTTGGATTATCCACATACTGCTTTGGGGAAACCCTCCTAGGATACACATAAAAAATTCTGCTTCATCTACCTACGCCTTATGCACCAAGTCCCAGTCAATATTGGGAAAGTTAAATTCGCAAACTGACAAATCCTGTTGCAGTTGCATCTTTCTATTTATCTGTTCATCTATCTCCTGTTGGTTATTGGGGCAGTTATAGTACAATCCCATTAGTGATTGCACCTTTCTTACTTTTCTGCACTACCCATATTGCTCAGTTGACAAACTATAATATCTGTCAGAGCTGCAGTGACGTTCTCCTTGATTAGTGGAGTAAGCGCCACCTCTTACCTCCCTCTCACTTTAGAAGCGTGAAAACTGTGGGGCCGTCGTTGAAGCCGGGTTCGGCAGTGATCACACAGCCATTTGCAGTACAGTAAACGTGCATGATATGTTTTATCTACGGTGACAAGAATGCCAAGGACTGTATGGGGGCGCTGTCCCTCATTGTCGGGCACATGTGCTGTGGCCCTGGCGATCTCTGCTTGTCCTGGCGGCTCAGTCCTTTCCTCTGTGTGTGGCTGTTGTTCGAGGGCAGGATGGGGCACTGGCACCTCAGGCTTGCCCCAGTCATTCAGTCTTAGCCTCAGTAGAGGCACTGGCTCTCTTGGGCTTCTTACTGCAGCCCAGTCTTGACCACATGGTGGTGCTGGTGATCTCCGGTTTGTCGCAGTGGCTCGGTCTTCCTCAAACCTGCAAAAGGAACACAGCTATTGAGTTCCCCCCTCTTTCTCATTTGTCCTCTTTCCTGCTTCTCTTACCTTCTGCCCTCTTTCTGGAATCTGCACTCTCTCCCTGCAAGGAGATGCCCTGTTACCACAGAGCCTTGGTGGTTGATTGGGGCACTTTTGGAATTCAGCTAGCTATGAATGTAGTTCATTTGAGGAGTTGCTGTCTTTATGGTTGGAATTACTCTTCAGTCATTGAGTTGCAGACTTTTCTGTATCCGAATCAGAATAATAATTATATAACTCTTGGGAATAAAGGGAGAGTGAAAAGATGAAATTTGTCTTGCACTTTGCTTATCTCTGGAGGCTGTGTGATAGTTTATAATTTTGATATTTTTTACCCTTCACTGACTCCCAACTCTTGATTTTCTTCTAAAAGTCTGCTAACTGCATTGCTGCTATTTTCTGGATTTCTTTTGGTACAGCATTAAAAAAAAATTTCAAGATGCACATGATTTGTAAATGCGTTTAGTGGGAAAATAAAAGCAATGAAGTGATAGATGCAAAATGCCGGAGTTGAGACTTTATCAGCTCTGTTTTGTTGTATGGTCCTTGAGGATTGCTGTCCTCAAAATCAATTATTTTTGGGCCAGCAGTTCAGAAAATAAGTTCTGGTGTTTATCTATTTCCTAGCAAACAAGTCCCAGACTAATGCAGACCTTTAAGTTATGGGTGAGCTGAATGATACATATGTTAGCATCTGTCACCTCTTTCTGTCACCAGAATTCACATAGAATTAGATGGGAGAAGCTGCAGGTTCTTGCCCATCTCACCCAAGTTCTTGTAGGTGTATGTGGATGAATTTCAGGTTGGTGGTTTGAAATTTTTGGCAATTCTTTTCAATTCTGCTGCTATGAGTCTTATTATTGTCTGATATATTTGATTAAAACTATGTTGGAAGGTCCTGGTTTATCAATTTCTTTCTGCTGAATAAAATATCCTTATGAGCATGAAACATTGTCATTATTACATATAATTGTGATTACATTTAGGGAATGGGGCTAGGCTCGAAGATTTACAGGAAATACTCATTCAAATTCTAATCAAGGTATTGTGATTTTGATTTATAACTGGTAATGGGGGGTTAATTTTTCCCTCTACATTTTTCTTTGCTTGAGAATGCTTTATTTTGTTCATTTCTTTGTAAAAGTGGAGAACATGTAGCAGGAAGGAATCGGATCGTTGGTGATTCACCTCTGACCTGTTTTGGCACAGTCCAGGAGCAGTGTTTTATTTTACTAAGATGTAGGTATCAGCTTTCCCCAGCTTTATGCCAGCCACACATGCCTTCTGACAGCTCTCACTTTCAACAAAACATCAGGATGATACATGGGAAGGAGCTTGTTATGAGAGAAACCTACGTAAAGGCTATTCTGTTTCATAGTATGGTTTAGGCAGCAATGTGTTGGGTTGAGGAACTGTGTAAATCTGGGAGAATAAAAAGATGTGATAACAGAAACCTCATCGTTTGAGGGAGGAGAATATGGGGCACATGCTGAATTGGATCATCTGAGGTTAAATTGAATTTGATATCTGGAATTTTGATCAGCAAAGTGTACTCCTGAAAGTACAATCTTGGTTGTTTGCTGCTTTGAGGGAGGTGTTTCAGACATGTCATTTGGAATTCCCATGGATGATATTTGACAGAACATGGGTGGGAGCGATGAGGTTTTGCCAGAACTGGTATCATCGTGAATTCCTGGTATTTGGTAGCAGTGAGGAGGAACTAAATGGGTCTGATTTGCATTTACTTGGACACTCTATTCAGCAATGTGCACAAATGTTGCATTGATTTTCTAAAATATCTGCATAGTAATTGCAAGTTTTTGGTGTGCTTCACTGGGTAACGTGACCGATGATTTCACTTTTTTTCTTGCCTTACTGAACTAATTTTTATGTTGTCATTTATCTTTTTATTTCCCCAACCACCCAACTTTTTATTTACAGCTGTGATACTACTAATCCCATCATGGCATGTTATTTTATTATGACGTGGTCTTTGTGTGTTACTATGCTTGCTTTCAGAGCCAAATCCATCAATCCCATTTTCCCACCTTCTTTGCAACCTACTTTCTGACTCGTGCCCCTCTTGATTCTCCCATCATACATTTATGCTCAGCTATTTACACTATTAAACAGCATGGTGCAGGCTCGAAGGGCCGAATGACCTACTCCTGCACCTAATTTCTATGAGTGGGGATTTGGGAAGAAGCGGGACCTGCTTTGAGCAACTAGCAACAGTCACAACTATATATCCACCCGACTTTCACAAATCACTCTACATAACTTCAACTTTATTTAGTTCAGATGATGTGGAATATTAACAATTGCAATATTTCTTACTCAGCGAATGTTGCTTGATTGCAGATCATTTCCAGTATTGTATGCCTTTATTTGATTTACAGCATTCCCTTATACATTTCATAAAATAATTTTGTTTTATCTTGCACATTTACCATTGCATTTTTCATATTTAAAGGCTGTCTGCATGACAAGCCCATCAAGGTGTCTAGGTTTGGGGATAGCAGAATTTCATTGTATAGTTGGCTAAATACTTTTGATATCCTTGGGATGTTGAAACAAAAATAAAATATGTTCTTCCTCTTTCGTGTGGCATGCACAGCTTAAAGTTGTAGGACAATTTGTTCTATTTGATCTTCTGTTTGTGCACGTCTAGTTGATTGCATTAGTCGAAACAGGGCGGACCACGTGAAGGTTGCAATCTTCCACCCCAATAAAATATGTTGGATACAACCAACAGATTGGGCAACATCAGTGGAAAGTGTTCATGTTAAAGTGTTAAAGTTAATGTTTTGCATACAAAAGACTTCAATGGAAGGATAAAATATGTGACTACGGTTGCAGAAGGAAATATCTGTGATAAAAGGTGGGGAGGCCAAGGGAAAGACAAAGAGAATATCTGATTGATAGTGGCTGGAAATAATATAGATAATGAGTTATTACAGGCACTAAAGCACAAAGTGCTTGAGGAACTCAGTGGGTCAGGCAGCATCTATGGAGGGAATGGATAGATGACATTTCGTGTTGGCACTTTGTGTTTTGCTCAAGATTCCACCATCTGCAGTTCCTTGCGTCTCCTTGTTGCTGGTGCTGATGGAGGATGACAAAGAGTGTAGGAAAGAACTGTAGATGCTGGTTTAAATCTAAGGGAGACGCAAAATGCTGGAGTAGCTCAGCGGAACGGGCAGCATTTCCCATTCTTTCTCTCCGAGATGCTGCCTGTCCTGCTGAATTACTCCAGCATTTTGTGTCTACTGAGGATGACAAAGAAACGTGTGCGATATGCTCCAAATTACAGCCAGGTGGTGTTGTGGGGTGGCAGCGGGGTTGGGGTGAGGTGGTGGCAGTAATAGTGAGTGAGTATTGCAGATGCATACCATGCCTCTTGACCGATAAGTCCAAGACCGTTTTCCAAGTTACATAAAGAGGCCCCGGAAGAAGATGTAATTCCTGCTGAAATAGTAAAACTTAATGGTTCAATAGTACTTTATACCAAAAGGAATTTCACTGTTTGATAATAAAGTTAGTAACAGTATTACTATATGTGTATAGTCTTAGTTAGGTACAAGTTTATAGGAATAAGTATACTGAGACCGTATACAAGAGTCGCTATGTTTTGGTGCCATTTTTCATGATTCAAGTCAAGATACAAGATACAAGGTACATTTAATTGTCATTTGGACCCCTTGAGGTCCAAACGAAATGCCGTTTCTGCAGCCATACATTACAAACAAATAGACCCAAGACACAACACAATTTACATAAACATCCATCACATTGCTGTGATGGAAGGCCAAATAAACTTATCTCTCCACTGCACTCTCCCCCCCCCCCCCGATGTCAGAGTCAAAGTCAAAGCCCCCAGCTGGCGATGGCGATTGTCCGCGGCCATTAAAGCCACGCCGGGTGGTGCGAGGTCGCACACCGGATCTTGGTGTTAGAGCCCCCGGCGTGCGCTCGCAGAGTCCCGCGGCCATTCCAAGCCGCGCGGGGCGGTGATGTCAGGCCCCGCTCCAGGAGCTCTTCGACCCCGCAACTCGGGCGGGGGAAGTCGCCGTTGCGAGAGCCCTGAAAAAGCGGTCTCCCTCCAGGGACCCGCGGGCTCCCGGTGCCGCCGTCCACAGACCTGCAGTTGAAGCCTCCGACTCTCCGGTCGGGCCGCAGCAGCAGCAGCAGCAGCGCTCCTCCACCGCTCCACCCGCTCCGGACTCGGCCAGCTCCGCGACGGTGAGGTGAGTCGTCGGCACCAGAGTCCCCGGTCTCTTCCTGTTGGAGGCCGCTCCTCATTGCAGCCCCAACGATAACGGAGACCCGACGAGAAAAGGTCGGGTCTCCCGTGCAGGGAAGAGATTTTAAAAGTTTCCCCCTCCCTCCCACCCCCCCCCCCCCCCCACACACACACCCCAACAAAAAATAACAAAAACTACATAAAAACATAGAGTCCAGTTATAACAATAACTGTAGAGTTCTTAACTTTACCAGAAAAGTCCAGTGTCCTGGTGGCATTGCAGGGTCAGCCTGGCCAAGTGAAGTTGTTGGTATCCTCCATCACTGCAGGCCACATCTGACGTGCACTTTGCTACCTGGAGTCGTGCCAATTGATCCATTTGATCCCCAGGCTGCTGCAGGGCCTCTAGGTCCACTCCATGATAACCTTGATCTGGACATGTCGACCAGCGAATCATCTTCCTTCGCTTCACCCTGCCACCATTTAGTCTTCATGCCCCGGGCCTCTCGCAGCCGACCTTGTCGCATCCAATGGGATTTTGAGGGCACTGGAGATGAGACTCCAATCTGCTTCCTGGTACATTGTTTCCTGCAGCAGCCGCCGTCACAGCCATCTTAGAAACACAGAAACATAGAAAAATTAGGTGCAGGAGTAGGCCATTCGGCCCTTCGAGCCTGCACCGCCATTTAATATGATCATGGCTGATCATCCAACTCAGTATCCCGTACCTGCCTTTTCTCCATACCCTCTGATCCCCTTGGCCACAAGGGCCACATCTAACTCCCTCTTAAATATAGCCAATGAACTGGCCTCAACTACCCTCTGTGGCAGAGAGTTCCAGAGATTCACCACTCTCTGTGTGAAAAAAGTTCTCCTCATCTCGGTTTTAAAGGATTTCCCCCTTATCCTTAAGCTGTGACCCCTTGTCCTGGACTTCCCCAACATCGGAAACAATCTTCCTGCATCTAGCCTGTCCAACCCCTTAAGATCTTGATGCTGAACTCAACAGTTAGTGGCTTCATCTACAAATATACATTGTTATTGCCTATCAGGGGGAGGATATTCCAGTGGCCCTTCACTCCTGAAAGATAACATTCACTTCTGGTGGTGTATTTAACATTGTTATTTATGTGGAGGCTTTCACCCCCCCTGTTTTTCCTTTTTCTATTTAAACCTTATTTGTGGACCCTGAAATAGCATTTTGGCATTCATGCATGGTATGCCATTCTTGGATGTTTACAATTTCCAAATGTAATTGTAATGGAAGTTTTTAAAGTTGATCCTAAACATTGACATGAATAGAATATGCAGAATGCTACAGTATTTTCAAGTCCAAGGAAGAAATGTTGATTTGGCAAAACATGTGGTATATGCAGGCTGCTGTATGATTCTTTATATTTGATTAAAATGTATAGCTCCAGTAAAATGTGTGATGAAGGACAAGAAAGATGGGATAAATGTTATTTTTCAAAATACCATCAAGGCATACCCCATTTGCTTTCAGCTAGTTATATTTTGCACACAAAACTGGAAGTAGATATCTTGATATGGACAGAGGCAGTTAGTTTGAGATTTTGTGGTGCTTTCACTTCCCTAAGAATGAATTAGTGTTTTAGTTCATTTTGAATTGGGTCAGAGGCTCAGACGTTGAATAGGGAGTTTCCTTTTTTCAGAATTTTTTTTTCCTTCAGAATTTTCAATGGAAATCTGGATGTAAATAATTTGTAAGGAAAACAGGTAATACTTCCATGCAACATCGAGCAGCATGATTTCCTTCTACAGCAATTGTTTAGTGTCCTTCATTTGCCATAACAGAATGGCAAGGTCTGAATATGATTTTGTTTTCATCAGCTACAGGCACTAAGAAATGTCCAGTATAATATATACACCAGTAAAAAATAGCAATTCAAAATTCGAGATGATATTTACAATTATCTCCTTACTTGTCTTTGCCACGATATGCTATTTTTTTTTTTTTAAAGCAGCAGTTCCATTCCCTCTGCTGGTGTATCCCAAGGCTCTGACCTGCTATTGTTGCAAGAGTATATATGTGGCTCATCTAGTTGAGTTTCTGGTCATTGTGATTCTTGCTCTACCCATCAGGATCTTTACTGTGTAAAACAATGTTAATAATGTTGTTATAATGTAATAACATTATTAATAAAGACAAATTAATAATGTTGATTGTTAAATGGGGACACAAGATAATGCAGATGCTGAAATTTTGTGGAAAATAAATTGTTGGAGGAATTCAGCAGGTCAGGCAGCATTTGTGTAGAGGAAAATGGACAGGTGATGTTTCGGGACCTTCAAGGTCGGCAGAGAAGAGGAGGTGAAGGAGTGAGTGCGGGGATTGGCTGAGAAGGTAATCTCCTGAGTTTTTCAGTGTTTTTTCAGGAGCGGGTGATTTATAAACTGGTCGGGGCCCGGCTGCAACACATACCTTCAAGGTCCCTTGTGAGAAAAGTGCGAGTATTTGGTTTGAGAGTCTTCGGCGAGGAGACTGAGGTGAGGAGACTACGCCAAAAGTTGGCGAGGGTGAGACGCAGTGAAGAAATGACAGGCAAGCTGATTCAGTGAGATGCTTGCAGGATGTGGGAGGTCAGGGATACCGCTGGTGCCTCTGGTTGCAACAACTGTAGAAAGTGAGTCCAGGTTCAGCTCATGAAGGACCGTGTACCTCTTGAAAACAGGTACACCCTCTTGGAAGCTGTCGGGATAGAAGACATTGCCAGTCTGAGCGGCAGACCCGTCTGCGAGTCAAAATGTTGCGCTGAGGCAAAGCCGACGAGACGGACATCAGGCAGAGCCGTGGTAGTAGGGGACTCCATAGTGAGAGGCACAGACTGGGGTTTCTGCGGCAACAAGCGGTATTCAAGGATAATGTGTTGCCTCCCTGGTGCCAGGGTCCAGGACATCACTGACTGATTGCAGGGCATAATCGAGGGAGAAGGGGGGAGCCAGAAGTGGTAGTACATATCAGCACACATGATGTCGGTAAAAGGTGGAAAGAGATTCTGCAGCGTGACTTTAGAGAGCTCGGAAGAAGGCTAAAAAGCTGGACCTCCTGGGTGGTTATTTCCGGTTTGCTTCCAGTACCTCGTGCTGGTGAGGGCAGGAACAGGGAGACAGGGGATATGAATGTGTGGCTGAGGAGCTGGTGCAGGGGGCAAGGATTTAGATTCTTAGACCATTCGGGTTTGTTTTGGGGTACGGGTGAATTGTACAAAAGGGACAACAGGTTGCACCTTAACAGGCAGGGGACCAGCATTCTGGCATGCACATTTTCCACTGTTACACGGGTGGGTTTAAACTAAATAGTTGGGGGGGGAGGGGGGAAGACAAATTGGAAATACAAGGATAGAGTTTAAGGGAAAGAGTATAGGAAAAGTTTATAAAGACACCAGAATTAACGGGACAGAAAGGTCACAAAGGGGTAGGAGAGTATGGCCAAGTGAAATTGGAATCTATGTGAAAGGTGAGGTGAGTAATGGATTAAAAGTATTATATATGAATGCATGAAGTGTAAGATGTAAGGTGGATGAGCTTGGGGCTCAGTTAGAGATTGGTAGATATGACATTGCGGGGATTACAGAGACGTGGCTGCAGGAGGATTGGGGTTGGGAACTGAATATTCAGGGTTATACGTCCTATAGAAAGGACAGGCAGGTGGGCAGAGGAGATGGGGTAGCTCTGTTGGTGAGGAATGAAATTCAGTCCTTTGCAAGGGGCTGACGATGTAGAGTCGCTGTCAATAGAATTGAGGAATTGTAACGGTAAGAAGACACTAATGGGAATTGTCTACAGGCCCCCAAACAGTAGCCTGGATATAGGGTGCAAGTTGCGGCAGGAATTAAAATTGGCATGTAACAAAGGTAATGCCACTGTGGTTATGGGAGATTTCAATATGCAGGTAGACTGGGAAAATCAGGTTGGTTCTGAACCCCAAGAAAGAGTTTGTAGAGTGCTTCCGAGATGGATTCTTAGAGCAGCTTGTATTGGAGCCGACCAGCGAGAAGGCAATTCTGGATTTAGTGATGTCTAATAAGGGAACTCAAGGTAAGGGAACCGCTAGGAGGTAGTGACCGTAATACAACGAGTTTTAATCTGCAATTTGAGAGGGAGAAGGCTAAATCAGAAGTCAGTGTTGCAGTTGAACAAAGGGGACTATGAAGGCGTGAGAGAGGAGCTCGCCAAGGTCGACTGGAAAAGGATCCCAGCAGGAATGACGGTGGAACACCATTGGCAGGAATTTCTGGGCATAATCCAGAAGATGCAGGATCATTTCAATCAAGAGGAGGAAAGATTCTACAGGGAGTAATATGCAACCGTTGCTGACAAGGGAAGTTACGCACAGTATAAAACTAAAAGAAAAGGTGTATAACGTAACAAACAGTAGCAGGAAGCTACAGATTTGGGAAACTTTCAAAGGACATCAGAAGGTAACAAAGGGCAATACGGGGTGAAAAGATGAAGTACGAAGGTAAGCTCGCCAAAAATATAAAGAAGGATAGTAAAAGCTTCTTCAGGTATGTTAAGAGAAAAAGATTAGTAAAGACAAATGTGGGTCCCTTGAAGGCAGAAACAGGTGAAATTATTATGGGGAACAAGGAAATGGCAGAAGAGTTGAACAGGTACTTTGGTTCTGTCTTCAGTGAAGACAGAACCAATCTTCCAGATGTACTAGAAGACAGGATCTAGGGTGACAGGAACTGGAAGAAATTTTCATAAGGAGAGAAATAGTATTGGGTAGACTGAAGGGACTGAAGGCTGATAAATCCCCAGGGCCTGATGGTCCGCATCAAGGAGATGGCTCGAGAAGTCGTTGACGCATTGGTGATTACTTTCCAATGTTCAATACATTCAGGATCAGTTCCTGTGGATTGGAGGGTTGCTAATGTTATCCCACTTTTCAAGAAAGGAGCGAGAGAGAAAACGGGGAATTATAGACCAGTTAGCATGACATTAGCAGTAATAATGGCACACTTGGATAGCAGTAAAATGATTAGTCCAAGTCAGCATGGATTTATGGAGGGGAAATCCTGTTTGACTAATCTTCTGGAATTTTTTGATGGTGAAACGAGTAAAATGGATGAAGGAGAGCCAGTGGATGTAGTGTATCTGAACTTTTAGAAAGCCTTTGATAAGGTCCCACACAGGAGATCAGTGGGCAAAATTAGAACATGGTATTGGGGGTAGGGTATTGACATGGATAGAGAATTGATTGGCAGACAGGAAACAGTAGGAATAAATAGGTTCCTGTCAGAATGGCAGGCAGTGGCGAGTGGAGTGTCGGAGAGCACGGCGCTGGGGACACAATTATTTACAATATACAGTGCCCTCCATAATATTTGTGACAATGACCTATCATTTACATGAGATTGCTGTGTCCCAAACAAGACCAGCGGCTGATCTTGGCTCACCTCAAAGCCAGCCTCCCCCCCCCACACTGGACCCCCATCAGTTTGCCTACCGGACCAACAGGTCTACAGAGGACGCCATATCGGCGGCCCTACACTCTGCCCTGACCCACATGGACTACAACAATTCCTACATCAGGCTGCTGTTCATTGATTTCAGCTCTGCCTTTAACACAGTCATCCCCGCCAGCTTGATCACCAAACTCAGCGGACTTGGCATCTCCACCTCCCTCTGCAACTGGACACTGGACGTCCTCACTAACAGACCACAGTCTGTTAGGGTCAATAACCTCACCTCCTCCACTATAACACTGAACACCGGAGTGCCACAGGGCTGTGTGCTCAGCCCTCTCCTCTACTCCCTCTTCACCCATGACTGCATCCCAGAGTACGGATCCAACGCCATTATTAAGTTTGCTGACGATACCACGGTAGTAGGACTGATCAGCGACAACGATGAGTCAGCCTACAGGGAGGAGATCCAGCACCTGGCAGCCTGGTGTGCCAACAATAACCTCGTCCTCAACTCCAAGAAGACGAAGGAGATTATTGTTGACTTCAGGCAGACCAGAGGAGGCAGTCATACCCCCATCCATATAAACGGGACTGAGGTGGAGCGCGTCTCCAGCTATAAATTCCTCGGAGTACATATCTCGGAGGATTTGTCCTGGTCCCTCAACACCTCCAAGCTGATCAAAAAGGCACAGCAGCCCTTTTACTTCCTGAGGAGGCTCAAGAAAGCCCACCTGTCCCCCCGGATCCTGACCAACATTTACCGCTGTACCATAGAGAGTATCCTGACCACCTGCTTCACGGTATGGTACAGCAGCTGCACTGCTGCGGACAAGAAGGCACTACAACGGGTGGTGAAAACCGCGCAGCACATCATCGGTGCCCCGCTCCCTGCCATGGATGCCCTCCACCGAAAACGGTGTCAGACGGGCTGGGAAGATCATCAAAGACCCCTCACACCCCAACCATGGACTGTTTGCCCTCCTCCCATCAGGGAGGCAGTACAGGAGCCTCAGGTCACGTACTAGTAGGATGAGGAACAGCTTCTACAATAATACAATCACATTGCTGAACTCGGAGTCCCGCCGATAGATTTCTCCGGTCCCTCCGTCCCCATTGTTTAATTATTCTGTATTTTTTGATTATTCTGTATCTTCTCTCTTTCTATTTTTTTTATTTCTTTATGCACAACTACTACGGACTGACGCAAAACTGCATTTCGTTGTACTCGTACTTGTATTTGTGCGATGACATTAAAGTTGAATTGAATTGAATTTATTTGCCTCTGTACTCCCCAATTTGAGATTTGTAATAGAAGAAATCACATGTGGTTAAAGTGCACATTGTTGGGTTTTAATAAAGGCCATTTTTATACATTTTGGTTTCACCATGTAGAAATTACAGCAGTGTTTATACGCAGTCACCCATTTCAGGCCGCCATAATGTTTGGGACACAGCAATCTCATGTAAATGAAAGTAGTCATATTTAGTATTTTGTTGCATATCCTTTGCATGCTATGACTGCTTGAAGTCTGTGATTCATGAACATCTGGGTGTCTTCTCTGGTGATGTTCTGCCAGGCTTGTATTGCAGCCATCTTTAGCTTATGTTTATTTTGGGGACTAGTCCCCTTCAGTTTTCTCTTCAGCATGTGAAAGGCATGATCAATTCGGTTCAGATCGAATGATTGACTTGGCCACTCAAGAATTTACCGGTTTTTAGCTTTGAAAAACTCCTTTGTTGCTTTAGCAGTATGTTTGGGATCATTGTCGCTGTAGAATGAACCGCCGGCCAATGAGTTTTGATGCATTTGTTTGAAGGAGCAGATAGGATGTGTCTATACACAGTAGAATTCATTATGCTGTTACCATCAGCAGTTGTATTATCAATGAAGATAAGTGAGCCAGTTCCTTCAGCAGCCAAACATGCCCAGGCCTTTACACCCCCGCCACAGTGTTTGATAGATGAGGTGGTATGCTTTGGATCTTTGACAGTTCCTTCTCTCCTCCATACTTTGCTCTTGCCATCACTCTGATATAAATTAATCTTCATCTCATCTGTCCACAAGACCTTTTTCCAGTACTTCTCTTTTAAGTACTTCTTGGCAAACTTGGCCATCTTATTTTTGCAGCAAACCAGTGGTTTGCATCTTGCAGTGTTCATGAGGTCTTCTGTCGATAGTGGTCATTTGACAAATCCACTCCTGAAGACTATTTCTCATTTGTTGGACAGGTGTTTGAGGATTTCTCTTTATTATAGAGAGAATTCTTCTGTCATCAGCTGTGGAGGTCTTCCTTGGCCTGCCAGTCCCATTGCGATTAGTAAGCTCACCAGTGTTCTCTTTCTTCTTAATGATTTTACTTACAGTTGATATTGGTAAGCCTAAGGTTTAGCTGATGTCTCTAACAGTTTTATTCTTGTTTCTCTGTATCATAATGGCTTCTTTGACTTTCATTGGCACAATTTTGGACCTCGTATTGATAAACAGCAATAAAAGTTTCCAAAGGTGATGGAAAGTCTGGAGGAAAGACTAGGTGCTGAGAGCTCTTATACCTGCATTATGGAGACAATTAAACACACCTGAGCAATTACAAATGACTGAAGCCATGTGTCCCAAACATTATGGTGCCCTGAAATGGGGGGACTGTATAAACACAGCTGTAATTTCTACATGGTGAAACTAAAATGTGACAAAAATCTGACAATGTGCACTTTAACCACATGTGATTTTTTTTCTATTACAAATCTCAAATTGTGGAGTACAGAGGCAAATAAATAAATGATGGGTCTTTGTCCCAAACATTATGGAGGGCACTGTATATAATGATTTGGATGATGGAATTAAAAGTAACACTAGCAAATGTGCAGATGACAAAGCTGGGTGCCAGTATGAACTGCGAAGAGGATGCTAGGAGGTTGCAGGGTGATTTGGAAAGTTGAGTGAGTGGGCAGATGCAGTATAATGTAGATAAATGTGAGGTTATCCACTTTGGCGACAAGAACAAAGAGGCAGATTATTATCTCAATGGTGTCAAATTAGGAAAAAGGGAAGTGCAACGAGACCTTGGTGTACTTGTACACCAGTCACAGAAAGTAAACATGCAAGTACAGCAGGCAGTGAAGAAAGCTAATGGCATGTTGGCCTTAATAACTAGAGGATTTAAGTGTAGGAGTAAAGAGGTCCTTCTGCAGTTGTACAGGGCCGTGATGAGACCGTATCTGGAGTATTGTATACAATTTTGGTCTCCTAATGTGAGGAAGGACATCCTTGCTATTGAGGGAGTGTAGTGTAGTTTCACAAGGATAATCCCCAGAATGGCAGGACTGTTTTATGAGGAAAGGTTGGAAAGACTGGACTTCTATTCGCTGAAATTAAGAAGGATGAGAGGGTATCTTATAGAAACATAAAAAATTATAGAAGGACTGGACAAGCTTGATGTGGAAATTTTGGGGGAAGTCCAGAACCAGGGGCCACAGTCTCAGAATAAAGGGGAGGCCATTTAAATCTGAGATGAGAAACTTTTTCACCCAGAGAGTTGTGAATTTGTAGAAACAGCCCTTCGGCCCTCTATGCCCATGCCGTACAGCAATCACACTGTACAGTAGTGTTATCCTACACATCAAGGACAATTTACAATTTTAAAAAGCCAGTTAGACGACAAACCTGTACATCTTTGGAGTGTGGGAGGAAGCTGGAGCACACAGAGACAACCGATGCAATCACATGGAGAATATACTAACTCCATATAGGCGGCACCTGAAGTCACGATTGTACAGGGTCTCTGGCGCTGTAAGGCAACAACTCTACTGCTGTGCCACTGTGCCGCCGAGCTATTCATGAGAAATTACTAGTTGATAATTCTGATGACATTGACAATCACTTTTGGTGTCGCCTAACCATGAAACATTTATTGTAGCTTTCCCCATTTTTAACAATATTGTGGCTGGTTGGCAGAGTTTTGATCTTATATGTTGGATTTTAGTTGTTGTGTGTGTCTTTTTTTTAGTGTGACATTGTTTGGTGCAGCTTTGCCATGTTGAAGCATCTGTGCTGCTCCCGGCATCTTGTAGAACTAGGATTAGTCCCCTGGTTGTGTTGGCACCAATGGTAATAGTCGTGGTGTAGATTTTATTGCTTTTGGTGATCCACTGAGCCTCTGGCTTAGTTTTGAACAGGTAGGTGTGCTCTGTATTTAGTCATATAGCACAATTATATTACTGTAAAGCGTGATGGAGGGTCTCCTCTGTGAAAGGGCTTCATTTCCACCTTTTACCGTTGTTGTCACGGACAGTTGAATCTGCGAGAGATGAATTGGTGAGGATAAAGTCTGGTAAGCTTATTCCTCGGGTTTGTTTTCAAATTACCTGCAAGTATGACAGCCATGTCCTTCAGGGCTTGGACAGTGCAAGTGCTGCCAAGTCACAATGCTGATGGATATTGGAGTCCTCCATCCAGATTACATTTGTGACCTTGCTAGTTTGAGTGAGTTTTTACCAAATGCTGCTCAACATTGAGGAGTGATGATTAATCAGCTTTGGGAGGATGTTGGTGATACTGCTCTGTTGTTGGGTCAGGTTGTGATGGAGGAGTCTGGCATCTTGCTTGCAAGATGTTATTTTGAGGATGATGACGTGATGCTTACATATTAATGTTACTCACAACGTTTTCTGTAAAATATAAAACTTGCATGTAGATACTTCTGAAGTAGGAATAAACTAGATCTGCGATCTGGATATCTTGGAGCTCTTTGTGGCCTCAGTCCTGAGTCAGAAATTTGATTTCCAGGTTCGTGCCTGTACTTGACCACACATTGTTTTTCTCCTTTCAATAAATAAACCTTGAATTGCCATGGGTGCTGTCTTTTAAAGTGATGTAAAATCAAGTCTGTCATCTATATGCCAATTTAAATATAACAGAACAGGATCTTCTTTGAACACTTAAATTAGTAATTACATTTCTAATTTAAAAAATCACCCATCCTTAATTTCCTTTTGAAGATAATTTATGACTAGGAGGGTGACGTGGATATATTGTTACCATGAGCATGCTAATGTTGTTCCCCTAAATATTCGGGCTGTGGGTTTGGAAGTGGTTGCCGTGCACTTTGTAAACTATTCAATTCCCCAGTTTCTGCTATATCAGTTCTGATATTAAGACTTTTTACACTGGTACTTTCTAAGATGCCTTTTTCTTCACCTCTACCATAGTTTATGGGTGTCTCTACTTTGCTTTCTCTAATTCTTACACTATTAATCAGAAGCTTTCTCTTTCCAGCTGGAGTCAAGTCAAGTCAAGTTTATTTGTCACATACGCATACGAGATGTGCAGTGAAATGAAAGTGGCAATGCTCGCGGACTTTTGTGCAAAAGACAAACAACAAAACAACCAAACAAATTATAAACACAATCATAACACACATATTCTTTTACATAATAAATAATGGAAGGAAAAACGTTCAGTAGAGTAGAGTAGGGATATTCCTGCCCTTAAAGTCTTAACAATTTCCATGTTCAAATTTTTAATTACTCCTGCTTTCAGTGAAATTGCACCACATTGAATATCCTTCCAGCAGCCTTGGGAGTTAAATTTGATCAGATATTTAAGTGTGTTTACGATGTGGTGTTGTTTTTAGTTTTTACTAGACGACCCGTTGGGTCCTCGTTGAGATGCCAGAGATCCTCGAGACATTCAGTTATTTCAAATCCCGTCTCTTCATTCTTCCAGACGCGCAGCCGCCGGGCCCGGCTACCCTCTCCCAAGCTGCATAGGCGCGGCTGACGTGTCCGTGGGACTCCGGCAGGACTGCTGCGTTGAAACTTGTCCCGTTCAGAGTATAAAGTTAATTAACGATTTTAAAGTGAATTACTTTGTAAAATATAACAAAACTTGATACTGCACACCGCAGGTGAATGGTGAGCAAGGCACCCCTAAAATTGTTGCTGGACGACCCATGGACCCGTTAGGTCCCCGTTGTGACGCCAGAGATCCCCGTTGTGACGCCAGTCAAAATAGTGATCTGAAAATGGCGGCGGGCACGGTAACCCTCCCCCAACTGCGCAGGCACGGATAGCGGAAGATGACCCGTGAACCTGCTGGGTCCTGGACACCTGAGCCCACTGCGCACGAGCGTGGAGACTGCATCATTTTGCGTCACTGCCGGGCCTCCCCCAACTGCGGAGTCGTGGTCGGCAAATTGGGGCTCTATTTTAAGTTATTTAAGTTTTAAATGTCAATAACTTGGAAAATATAACATCAATCTGAGCGAAACTTGGTACTGCACACTGCAGGACAATGGTAAGTGGGCCGTTTTGCGGAGTTTTGAAAACAAACAAACAAGATGAGAGTAAATTAAAAATATATATTTTGTATATATATTATACACGCACACGCGCGCGTGACCAAGTGGGACAAGTTGGGTCCCTTTCACACGGGAGGCCTGGTCCCCTAATGCAACCCGTTCCCCCAACGCAATATTTGACCACTCACCCGTTCCCCAAATGCAATATTCCACCACTCACCCATAGCCCCCAACAGTGCAGGTGGGCTCATTTTTAACGCAATATTCGACCACTCATCTATAGCCCCCACGGGAGGCCTGGTCCCCCAACACAACCCATTCCCCAGCATAAGATTCCACCACTCACCCATTCCCTCAAAGCAACCCGTTCCCCAATGCAATATTCCACCACTCACCCATAGCCCCCAATTGTGCAGGTCGGCTCATTTTTTCACCCTCCCTCATTTAAACTTAAAAAATAATGCAATTGCATTAATGTTTTTCTTATTCTTTAATGTGATGTAGGTGCCACAGACAAGGCCATTAAACTTTGCTGTGGCTTTGCAACCACATATGTTCTGGGTTAGGCTGACAGATTCTTCCCCTGAAGGACTCGGTGTCCTGGGAGAGCAACATTGTAGCTTTTATTGGCAGCTGATGTAAATGAGATCCCATTGTGACGTCATAGCTTCAAACTGTCAAGTGCACTGCAATGTTTGTCATTCTTTCTCAAAGTGGGATTTTGTAAAAATGTTAATAACTAGTAAAATATAACATCAATCTGAGCGAAACTTGACACAACCACCACAGGACAATTGTGAGAAAGGTAGTGCAAAAATGTTAGCGCTATCGTGTTCCGTTTTGGCGTAGTTCCGGGATTTCATACACGCCCATAGATAGATAAAAACAAACAAAATGAGAGTTAGTTACACACGTGCACACGCACACTTTTACTATAATAGTTATAAAGAAGATGGATGGATGACTCATTGTGTCACTGGAGATCCTCGAGACATTCAGTCATTATGGAAATATTATATCAAAATTGCGATCTGAAAATGGCACCGGATCCGTTATCCGCGCATGCCCAGTTGGGGAGGGTTCCCTCCCCCAACTGCGCAGACGCGGCAGATGACGACCCGTGGACCCGTTGGATTCCCGTTGTGACGCCAGTTAAGTAAAAGCAGAACTGCGTAGGCGCGGCTGACGGGCCTGGCACGTGGGAGCGCACTGTCCAGGTGCGACTGCCACGTTGAAACTTGTCCCGTTCACAGTATAAAGTTAAAATTTATAAAGCAAATTACTTTGTAAAATAGAACAAAACTTGATACTGCACACCGCAGGTGAATGGTGAGTAAGGCACCCCTAAAAACTGTCCCCCAGCGCAATATTCCAACGCGATGTTCAGTGAAAATGGCGATCCTGGCCCGGCAAGTCTCCACATCTACCCTGCTATACACTAAAAACATATATATGTTAAATATTTATTTTTATCCACATTCAAAATATTCATTGACTCGGCCTCCACAGCCTTCTGTGGCAATGAATTACAAAGATTCACCACCCTCTGACTTCCTTCCATGGAACCAATTTGCTATTCAATCGGCTATCGCTCCTTGGATCCCATGAGATCTAACTTTTCTGGCACCTCTCCTGTATTTAAGGACGACTCATAAATTTCAACCAGGGCTCCTGCATTTTCCTCTATAGTTTCCTTTAATATCTTTGATTATATCTGATCGGGCCCTGGAGATTTGTCTACCTTCAAACAACAGTACCTTCAGTTATTCCTCGATGGTAACCCAGACTGCTCTCCAGTGACTGCTCCAATTTCCTCCGTCCTATTGTCTTTTTCCTCTGTAAACACAGAGGAGAAATACTCATTGAGGACCTTGCCCATCTCCTGTGGCTCCACACAGAGGTGACTGCTTTTATTCCTGAGAGGACCCACTCTCTGTCTAGTTAACCTTTTCCCCCCTTATATGTTTATAAAATCCTTTGGGAATGTCTTTTATGCTACCCGCCAGAGCTATCTCCTGGTCCCTTTTTGCCCTTCTGATCTTTTTTAGTTTGCTCCTTAGTTCCCGAAACTCCACTAGGGTTGCACTTGATCCCAGCTGCCTATACCTGTCCCATGCATCTTTTTTTTTTAGACTAACGTCTCAATTTCCCTCGTCAGCCAAGCTTCCTTACATTTGCCTGCTTTGCCTTTTACTCTCATGGGGACGTACACATCCTGAGCTCTCTTCAATACATTTTTAAAAACATCCCACTTGGCTAGACCTTCTGTCATGCCCTCAAAGTTGGCCTTACCCCAGTTGAGCATTTTAACATGTGGACCTCGGTACATGAGACAATAAACTACCGTATTTCCCGGCAATGAAGACGCACCCCCATTTTGAGTTGCGAAATTTTGAAAAAAGGCTGGCGGGACATTGAATTTCTAACGCTCAAAAATAAAAAATTAAAATAAAGAAAGTAACAATTCCATTTGCCCAACGCTTCCAGATCTCCTCCATTCTGAATGACTGGGTGGGGAGTGGAGAGATGATGGGGGCAAAAACGGGAGGACACAGGGACAAGTTGAATCAGTTATGATCTTATTGAATGACAATACTAATTCAAGGGACCAATTGGGGGGAGAGTTCCTTTCACAGCGTGTGGGGAGTCCGGGCACGGAGCCACCACATTATGGCCGGGGAGCGATGTGGCTCGGGTGGCTACGAGCCGCTGCCGTTACTTAAATTCTGACTGCCACTGGGAGCAGGACACGGCCTCACTTGCTGCGTTGGGTGACACTGCATGGCATTCACTGCCCGGTCCGTAGACCGGACAGTGAGGGGACCAGCTCAAGAGCAAAGATCATAGAGCGGAGCGGGTCAGAGGGCGATGGATAACAGGAGAGCGGGAGGTGGAGCTTACTCCTGTGTCAGCGTGAGTAACCTCAATTGGTTCTTTGATCGCGCTAACACAGGAGTAAGCTCCGCTGACCCTCCAAATTGGGTCTGTTGCAGGTGGTGAGGGAATCAACAAAGGAAAAGGTGTCGGGGGGGGGGGGGAGAGTGTGGGCATGGGGGGAGTTGTGGGGGAGAGGGGTGTGTTGGCAGGGATGGGGGGAGTGAGCTCGAAGAAAACACAGGGAAGAGCCATGGGGGAGAGGGGCATCACGGAGCAGGGGGACCAGACGGGTAGTGGCTGGAGATCGGCAGTGCGATGGGGACTCGCAGCGGGTGCTGGTCATTCTCCGCCAGGATCAGAGTTTCCGTTTGGCGACATCTCCAAATCATGGCTGGGCTGGGTCTCCGACTTTGGGCTGGGTCTCCGACTCTGGGCTGGGTCTCCGACTCTGGGCTGGGCTGGGTCTCGGACTCTGGGCTGGGTCTCCAACGCTGGGCTGGGTCGGGTCTCCGACGCTGGGCTACTTGGTGCTGGGCTGCTTTGGGTCCCTCCGAAAATTGTGTCCGGTTGGAAGCTTCCGCCGGCCATCCTCAGCTCCAGTAAAGTCGTGATTGCGCAGGAAGGGGCGGACCATCACGGGTAGTGACAGGGGAAGAGACTAATCCGCACGGCGCTGACTGGCAGGAGAAGATGTCGATCTGCGCACGCGCGTTTTTTAAGATTTTTAATTCTCGACATTCAATCGATCAGAACAAAACTTACACAGAAAAACGATGAGTGAACTGGTGAAAAATCATAGCACTATTGCAAACCGTTTTTGTGCAAATAGAAAGACGGCCAAACCGGAAGATAACAAGATCAGAGTTTTAGTTATGTATAGATAGAAGATATAGATTGCAGCCTGCGAGATGCAATAAATTGATACAAAACTTAAAATTAATGTAATTAGTACAACATTGTCCAAAAGTGCTTCTGGAAATCAATTGAATAAAAAATTGACTATGCCATAATTATTAGAATGGTAATAAATTGGATTTCAATGTCTTATTTCACATTTTCTTGGTTGCCTCTCAGCATTGTTGTCAGTCCAACTCATCACACCTATTTCCCTGCAATCAACTTTCTTTCACACACCCATTGAACCTCCAATTCACCTTTCACCCGCTTTCACCCGCCAACTAACAAAATCTTGGGGAAACTCATGCATTCACGTAGAAAATGTGCAAACTCCACTTGGGTGACATCAGGAGATGTGATTGAACGCAGGTCACTAGAGCTGTGCCGAAGCAGCAGCACATTTATTTATTTATTTAAAGTTTGTCTGGCCCCACTTTTCTGGCTTGTCTTAAACTTCAACCTACTGCTTCAAATAGTCAACAATTCAGTATGTATTTTATATTCTCTAAATATTAGCAGGGCTCAAGCTTAACCTTTTTTTTTCTCTGTTCAGTTCAGGTGGTCATTTAAGACGTCTTGCATGACGCGTGCCATAATGTGCTCAGACGAAGTGCGTAGTTACCGGTCAAAATTATGCTCAATGAAGCATTCACATATTTCTGCTTCAAATAAAGTCACCAACTAAGCATTCTCCAATCAAGACATGATATATACCACAATGACATGCAGCAAAATTATAATACGATATCTCAACTCTTTTTACACGTTGCAATTAATGCAATTTCTATTATTTCTTTCCACTTCCAAACAAAAATGTGGTTGGATTATTCAGCGTATGATCAACCTTGGTGAGACCAAGCGAGGTTTGACAATCAGTTCGCACAACACCTCCACTCAGTTCGCAATAACTAGCCTGATCGCCCGGTGGCTCAGTGCTTCAAATCCTCCTCCCATTCCGAATCCGACCTTTCTGTCCTGGGCCTCCTCCATGGCCAGAGTGAGGCCCACCACAAAATTGGAGGAACAGCACCTCATATTTCGCTTGTGTAGTTTACACCCCAGCAGTATGAACATTGGGATCGGGTACTAAATTACAAGGCAGAAATGTTTTGGTTGTCAGTATTTTAAATACAATTTTGGTTCTATTAATTCAACACATTTCCCGTGAATACCATTTTAGATTAGTACTTTACATACCTCCTTTTAAAGAGCGCACTAATCCTTCGTGTAGGATGGGACTGCAGATGTTTATTTGCACCGAAGATACACAAAATGCTGGAGTAACTAAGCGGGTCAGGCAGCATCTCGGGAGAAAAGGAATAGGTGACATTTCAGGTTGAGAACCTTCTTCAGACCTGCTAATCCTTTGATGTTTTGCATCTAATGTTGATTGCAGCCAGCAAGAATTTTGTTTTGCAGGTACAAATCTCTTTTTTTCTATGAACAAACTTCCTTTTGGTCAAACAAATTTCAAAGCTTAATTGAACAGTGCAGACTAGTTCTTTGACTTCAGTCACACACATCAATACCAACTTGTTTTGGACCACCCATATTGAAGCAATGGCCAAGAAATCACACCAACACCTCTACTTCCTTAGAAGGCTGAGGAAGTTCGGCCTGTCCCCAACAACTTTTACCAACTTCTACAGATGCACCGTAGAAAGCATTTTATTGGGATGCATTACAACATGGTTAGGGAACAGCTCCAGTCTTGCAACAGACTGCAAGAATATTGCAGAGAATTGTATACACCCTCCCTTCCATTGACCTCATTTACACTTCAATCTGCCTCGGCAAGGCCGCCCGTATATTCAAGGAATAGTCTCATCCTGATCACTCCCTCTTCTCTTTCCCCCCCTCCCATCAGGCAATAGGTACAGAAGTATGAAAAAATATACCTCTGACTATCTTTAATTGGACTTTACTTGACTTTATCTTGCACTAAATGTTATTCCGTTATCCTGTATTTGTATAATGTGGATGGCTCGATTGTAATCACATATAGTCTTTCCACTGACTGGTTCGCATGGAACAAAAGCTTTTCACAGTACCTAAATTAAATCATTGGCTGGCCTGTCAGTTTCATTTTATTTCCCTTTGCATCCATTTTAATTTGCCATTTTGCAAGTAAGCTTCAACGATGTGGCCTGCTTTCATTGGGCCCTACAGGATAGACTGTAATACTGGCATTTTATTCCAGATCTTGTGCAGTAGAGAGGCTGTGACAGAAAAACATCTATTTAAAATAACATTCCTCATTAAGTATGGTGGAGTGATGGAAGTTAAGGCAGCGTGAGCCATAACATTGAAGTGGATGAAGATGTACGATTGACCACTTCCTGTGACATTTTACCTTACCCTTTCATTTTGTGACTGGATCACTAGCACTATAAATCCTTACTAGGTAACTTTGCAATAATATCCTGCTGCATCTAAATAGCTAGTAATGTCATATATTTGCTCTTAGAATTTACTCATGGCTAGTTGCTTGTAATTGCCAATTGAGTGTTAAGTCCATTCAAGTAAGGCATCATCTTGGGGAGAGAGAGGAACAGCATTTTGTATTATGGATTAATGAACTGCCAAAAGTGTCTGATGAAAGAACATTGACCTGAAATAAAACAGTACAGCACCCTTCTGCCCATAATATTTCTCTCTGCAGAGATTCTGCTGCTCAGTATTTCCAGCACTTTGCTTTTATTTTAGATTTCCATAATTGATTATCAAAAATATTCTGTTCTTTATCTTTTGTAAAACTAGCCGTATTCTCCAATTCTGCCACTAGAGGCTCTCGATGAACTACGCAGATTGGAATGAAAACGTTTGAAAAGAACACCACGATGTGCCTGCATGTTACAAGGCGTGTATAGTGTGATGTTAGCTAAGGTTCAACACTGACTTTCAATTCCTGTTGCTGGATTGTCAATTAAAAACAAATGGCATTCCAAATTCTGTTCCTCCTGCCTTGTTCAATGTAAATTTTAAATCCTCAGCCAGACTTTGGATGCAACTTTTAGTCTATGTATCCCATAATTTATATTGCAATCATGAATAGTTTGGGATTTTATACCACAATTGCACTTTTTGCTTTGCTGTTTTGCCTTGCAGCTTTGAAATGCAGATCGTTGTTTTGTATATTGTTCAATTCTTTCATTGTTATGAGGGTTTCGAGGATGAGATGGGTATAAAAGTCTATGCCAATTGATAAAATAAAAGGCAAGTCTTCATTACAAATAAATACATTCTTGCTGATTGTAATTATAACTCGAGTTCCCTGACTCAGTGTTAATTTTTTTTTGTGGCAGTCATAACTACACTTTGAGATCAGATTAGTATTATTGTCGTGTACACTATTGTGTTATGGATATCATGTTGTCAGGAAGCTCACATGAGTAAATGGTATGCATACAATTATGATAAATACTACATTAATACAACAGACACGAGACTGCAAATGCTGGAATATTAAGTAAAAACAAAGTCCTGGAGAAATTCGGACAGCGTTTGTGGAGGGAATGGACAGTTGACGTTTCAGGACCCTTCATATTGATGGAGTAGATGTGAGAAAGCAGAGTCAAAATTGCAGA
The DNA here is from genome assembly GCF_028641065.1 of Leucoraja erinaceus. Lineage (NCBI taxonomy): Eukaryota > Metazoa > Chordata > Chondrichthyes > Rajiformes > Rajidae > Leucoraja > Leucoraja erinaceus. The sequence goes on from NC_073396.1 coordinate 17,233,496, forward strand.
ATGGTGCAGTATTGCAGTGTAAAACCTGGGTAGTGCAGTAGAATATTAAATTACAAATGGAATAACTGAATGAGTTAAAGTTAAGAATAAGAGTAGGTGGCAGCAACTCTTCGTTCACTCGTGTGTCAGACGATGTTCTGCTACATCTGTGCCTCTGCGGAGATTGTCCGCAGTGCATGCCTCTCCACCGCAAGGCAAGAGGTGGGCCATTGTCTGTACCTCTCCACAGTTGCACTTGTCAGAGTTCGAGAAGTTCCTCTTCTTCAGGTTGAGTCTGCAACATCCCACTCCAGTGCGGAGGCTGTTTAGAGCTTTCCAGGTAGTATAAGACAGGTGGTGTCCTGCTGCCATCTGCTGTTTGATTTTGGTGCCTGGTACGGTTGGCTCTAGTTCCATGAAGCTGTTCCGACTCTTCAGGCGTTTCTTGGCATGTTGGTAATTGTGCAAGGGGTGGCGGGGGTCTGTGTCCGCATTGAAACGTTCTACTGCAGTTGCCCGATCGCGTTTTTGAGATGCTTCGTCGATGCCTGCCAGCTCGTACAGATGTTCAACCTTTGTCGGCATCAGGCATCCTGTAGTTTCCCTGCAGGCAGTGTTCAATGCAGAGTCCACATTGCGTGCATGTTTAGAGCGGCTCCAGACGGGGCTTGTATATTCTGCCACTGAGAAACAGAGTGCCAGGGCTGCAGTGCGGATTGTTGTTGGGTCACTTCCAAATGAGCTGTTTGCCAATTTTTCGATGACATTGTTCCAGGTGTTGACCTGTGCCTTGGTTTTCTCAACATCTTGGCGATATGATAACGTGCGATCGAGGACCACACCTAGGTACTTTGGAGTTTTGCAGTGTTCCAACAGGACATCATTCCATCACACTTGCAGTTGAAAGCTGTGCTTTCCACCTCTGGACCCAACTCTGGTAATGGGGTGTGAAAGGTTCATACGTGATAGGTGATATCCTGGGGGAAGAAACTGTATTTAAATCTGCATGTCTTGACCAGGTGGCAGGAATCCTTGACAATTCCTATCAAGGATGGTAATTTCCTTCCATCCAGTCCATCTTCACTGTGTGTTGCAGTAGCTTTCCTGATACGACACAAAGTAAAGATGGACTGGATGGAAGGGGTTGACAAGTCTAAGATGGATTGGACTGTGTTCACCACTCTCTGCAGGTTCAGGCAGTGAAGGGTAGAGCATTGCCATACAAGACTGAGATGCATCCCATCACAATAGTTTCTACATCAAATGTGGTGAAGCTCGAGAGAATCTTTGTGGACATGTTGAATCTTCTCTGGTGTCGAACAAAGTAAATAGGCTGATGTGGTTTCTTGATCATTCCATCATTAGGAAGGGATCAGGTTAGGTATAGGTGAATTAAGTTTGGGCTGACCTGGCTCAACCCAGCTGAAGTCTAAAACATACGTTTGGTGTCTGGTTGAGTAAGAACATTAAAAAAAAATTGAAATAGCAGTAGGTTTAAGTTTGCAGATGGCCCGAAGATTGATGTTGTTGCAGACAATGAAGATTATTGAAGGCGACAGCAGGATGTAGATTGATGAATAGTGTTGTAGGTGGAATTTAATCCTAACAAGTACGAGGTAGAAGTGAATTGGTGTTAAGGCGCACAATAAATGTTAGGACACTAAAGAATGTTGATAAAGAGCGATTTCTTGGGTTTCAAGTCCATAAATTAGGTCTGCAACTGCCTGGGTGGTATGTACACGGCGGTCATGATGATGGAGATGAATTCCCCTGGGAGGTAGAAGAAGGGGCGGCACTTCACCATGAGGTGCTCCAGGTATGGAAAGCAATAGTTGGACAGGACTGTGACATCTGAGCACCACAAAGAAATGTTAAAGAAAAGAAAGAAAGGAAAAAGGAAGAGGAGGAGCCCAAGGGCTGAGGGAAAGCTGAGAAGGGGAGGAGACAGCAAGGGCTACCGGAAATGGGAGAATTCAATGTTTATGTCACTAGGGTGTAGACTGCCCAAGCGGAACATGAGGTGCTCTTCCCCCAATTTCCGGTGGTGCTCACTCTGGCCATGGAGGAGGCCCAGGACAGAGAGGTCGGATTCGGAATGGGAGGGGGAGTTTAAGTGCTGAGCCACTGGGAGGTCAGGTTGGTTAATGCGGACTGAGCGGAGGTGTTCGGCGAAACGATTGCCAAGCCTACGCTTGGTCTCACCGATGTAGATCAGCTGACATCTAGAGTAGCGGATGCCACAGATGAGGTTGGAGGAGATGCAGGTGAACCTCTGTCGCACCTGGAACGACTGCTTGGGTCCTTGATCATATTTTTTCGCCACCTCCAACGTGACCCCACCACTCGCCACATGTCCCTGACCCAAAACATCACCTATCTGTGTTCTCCAGAGATGCCTGGCCTGCTGAGTTACTCTAGCACTTTGTGTTTTGTGCATTAAGCTGCATCTGCAGTTCTTTGTTTTAACCTAATTTTAACGTGATTCCAAATTGTGTAAAATCTGACTTGTGTAAGGGTTTATGGAACTAAGCCCAGGGAGTGTCTGTAATGAATCCTTAAGTGCACGTTTCCTTGAAGTCACTGCTGCAGCCTTTTGCCCTTCACGTTCACTCCAGATCCCAATGGAAATAACCACTTTATGCACTGTTTCCCTAAATTGTGACCTTCGCCTCCATTAAATTACCTTTTAAATGCACATCACAGTCCAAACTTTTATCGCACCAGCAAGGGCCTTCATGTCATTCGATAGCGTTGTTGTTAAAAATAATGTAGTACCATGTTGAGCAGAGAGCAACATATCCTCTCTTTTTGAATCTCTGTAGCATTGTAAAGGAAGATTGCTTTCTTAAAGTGGCCTGGTTCCATTAACCTAGATGCGTTTTTTCCTCATTTACAATTGTATGCTTTTATGTTGCCTTTGCACCATGTACTCTATTTAAATCTATAACTATCCTCCTTGCTGTTTACCACACTTTCAAGGCGTGGTCTCTGAATGCCCCAAAATTGTTATATGATCAAGAAAATCATATTGAACCTAGGGGAAATCACAACATGCCTCGCAGTCTGAAAATTATTGATTCATGACAAATCAATTTGTTTTAAGCTAATTTTTATTCAACACTGCTGCCACCTTTTCTTTAAATTTTAAACTGTTTTGCATTGTAACTCCATTGTGCATACATATCACATAAAGGGTGGTGGGTGTATGGAAAGCTGCTGGAGGAGGTAGTTGAGGTAGGTACTATCACAACGTTTAAGAAACATTTAGACAGATGCATGGTTAGGACAGGTTTAGAGGGATATGGGTTAAACGCGGGCAGGTGGGGCTAGTGTAGATGGGACATATTGGTTGGTGTGGGCAAGTTGGGCTGAAGGACCTGTTTCCACATTCACTGCATGACTATCATGGAACAAAACTTTTTATGTTGGGTACCACATTATTATCAAATTCAAGATCCATTTTACCTACTTTTAAAGATGGATGTGCAGTTATATATTTCTGTTACATCAGTTCCACTGCGGAAATAGATTGTGCAATCTAAGTTCTCTGTTTACCACAATATGTAAATTTACACATTAATTTTGGCATTAGATATGTTTTCTTAGTCCTGCATTTAATTGTCTCCAATAGCTGCTCAGTTATCCTGAATCTACTTTTTTACATGTCAGTTAATTCTGGTCCAGTTTACTTTCATCCTGCTGAAATTAGCTAGTTTCTAAATGATTTTATCTTTAGTTTCTTCCTTTGTCCAATTTTCTTTTTCATTATTTCCCAATTTCATAGTTCCTTCGTTCAAATTACTTTTTGTTTGGTTTATCTAGAAACAGCTAGACCGGCTATTTTTTGTGTCTCCTCATTAAATAAAGTATTCAGGACTGATTGCAAGGACCACTGACCATTTTGCCTACAAATGTTTGTCTAGTTAACTCGTGGTGAACCCATGATGTCCCTATTTTTGCGATAGTTTCTGTACATTTTATACATCTTCCGATTGGCCCATGAGCAAACTGATGCTGTTCAGGAACATCATTTCAATCATTTGAACCATCTGAACTCTTCAAAAGCAGCACTGCAATTGTCACTCCAATGCCCCAAGGTGTTCATTTGCCCATGCTTTAATAGCCTAGCTGTGTGTTCTTTTGCTTTAATGATTGGGAACATGGGCAAAACAAGTGCTGATTTTGCTAAAGAGAACCAGATCATATGTGGCTCCAGTTTTTAATTTTGTGTACAGATAATGCTGCAATTCATGTCTGTGTCTTGTCTTCATTTTAACTACTCTTTATGGATTGTGATTTGCCTTTTGAATATGTTTCTCCCACTCCCCAATTTCATACTTGTTTACCCTTTCCATAGCCATACTTGTCTTGATTTCTCCAGTGGTCAATTTATTATATTGGCATGGACTTTTGTTTTGCCTAATCGACTTTATTTTCTTATTGATTATTGCTGGCTTGCTGTAAATCGTAAATTGTTAATTACCTTAAACTTATTGTTACCCTTCATAATTGAGGTAAATGCCAAACTGAAACTATGCAATGACCCCATATTTTTAAAATCACCTATCATTAGTAATCTGTTATTTTTGCCATTACCTCTTTTGTTTTGTTGATACTTTCTAATGGCTTGTCTATTTGCACATTTGGCTAGCTCTGGTTACCTAATGCAAACTTGGCAGGGTCTGAAGCTATTGGGTTTATATATTGAAAGATTATGTCATTACAAGAATTAGATTGGGTCTATAAGCAACTGCATCTAGTTTGTGGATCTGGAGACCTGACAGATTGGAACATAAGAAATAGCAGGAAGTATGTCATTTGGCTTTTCGTGCCTGCGTTGCTGTGGCTGATAATTTATTTTAATTCCCAGTAGCACTCTCCAACACTGAACCACTTAAATTCCAGGCATTCTTCCTTTTCCTCACATCTCCTGTCGGGTAGAAGATACAAAAGCTTGAAATCACATACTGTCGATTCAGGAACAGCTTCTTCCCTACTGATATCGGACCACTGACTGGTCCTCGCATAGCTAAGGTGCACTCCTGATCTCCCAACCTATCTCGTTGTGACTATTGATCTTTTCTTTCTGTACTTTCACTCTAGCTGTAATATTACCTTCTGAACTCTGGTATTTTTCTCTTTGCACATACCCGTTGTACCTTGTGTGCCTCGATTGTACTCATGGTATGATTTGACTGGGTATCACACAAACCATAACAATAAACCAATATCAATTGCTGTGATATTTTCGTTCTGTGTAGAAATCTTCAAAGGATAAATGTCAATATATAGTTGCCCAATGGACCATTCTTCCTAATTGCTTCTTGTGTGTTAACTTTCACTGACTAGTGTCGAAGGACACCAAGGACCCTCTGAAAATTTAAGTTCTTAATCTAAAAATCTTAAATTCTAAGCCTTTTTAATTTTTATTATATGTAAAAGTGGCCAAATTCACATTTGTTTCACGTGGCTGTCATCTGCCAGTCATTTAGCCTGCTGGGTCTTCTGGAAGTCACTCTGTATACTCCCCACAATTCAAAATGACACTAACTTTGTATCATTAGCAAACTTAAATTTCCTGGTCCAATTTATTTGCACAGAGTAAACATCTTTTTTGTTTAGTTTAGTTTGTTGTCACGTGGACGGAGGTACAGTGAAAAGCTTTTGTTCCATGCTAACTAGTCAGCGGAAAAACAATACATGATTACAATCGAGCCATTCACAGTGTACAGACACATGATAATGGGAATAATGCCCTAACATTAGTGCCCTCCTGTGGTCCACAATAGCAAAACCTCCTTTCTGGATTTGTTTATTCCTGCTGCTTTCTGATGGCAATCGCCAATCCACGGCAGAATATCACCCTAATTCCATGTGTTCTAATTTTGACAAATCTGATTCGTTGTGTTTGGGCATTTAAATGTGGGTTATCTGCTCATTTCTTGTCAGAACAGATCTCTACACTTGGGTTGTATAATGTTAATTAATCGTTACGTGTTCACAAGTTGTAATGGAATGATTTTGCATTTCACTGCACCTGAGATCTATTTGTCACCATCTTTCCTGCTGGAGTATCAAATTCTACCTATTTTTCACTGTTAATTGAGTTTTCAATTTGGAGTCTTTAGAACATTTCAAATTGACTTTTGTCATTGGGCTTTGCTAGATTCAGCTGGGCATTTCATGTTGTGAGATGACATTGCAGCTCAAGCCATTCCCATTCTTGTCCAATGCTCAGAATGGCAAAGTGGGAATAGAGAACAATCTAGATGTTTGGGATAATTCTGGTACAGGTCTAATCTTGATTTTAAAAGTTCAGAGAAGCTCTAACGATCCTAGTCTGTAGCTCTCAAATTACACGTTGAATAAATCTACTGACCTTACTACGGCTTTTCGAACAATGTGTGTCTATCATATACATTGTAAAAAATATAAATAAATATCATGCCTAAACAACAAATTGTTGTGGGACTGAATCTTATTTTTACTCTTTTTACCATAACAGTACAGCAGCAAAATAAGTGCTCACTAAGTATTTTGACTTGAAGAGTCAGCATTTGCATTGTAAATAATCCATTAAGTTTGCAATCAATACTCATCAACTAGAGATGTACAATCTGCTGTAAAACTGATGGGCAAATGGGTTTTTGGCATGGCAGTCAAGTCAATGCTGTGCACTGCTGCAGTATTGGTTATGTTGTTTTCCACATTACTGCAGTGCCTGGTGCATTGCAGCGAATAGAATGACACTGGAATAGCTCAGTACACTTATAAAGCAGTTGTCTCATTTGTGTTTAGTATTATGGTTGGGTTTTTGGTACAAACAAATTATAAGAATGTCTTTTGCACACTGAAACAAAATAAGTATTTAAAACTGCAGACCCCAAATTTCTATAATATCACAAAAGATTTAAATACAGCTAAAAAAAAAAGACATAGTTGCTTTGATATTAAGTATGAATTTCTGAATCGGTACTCCTATTGATTTTTCTAACAGTGCTTGTATATGATCTTTTAGAGCTTTAATTTCTAAAGTTCTCTTCATTTATAGGTATCGCATTTTTTTCTGGATTTTACAAAGTGTGTTTACTGCAAATGAAGCATTTAAAAAAACATATTTCCTCGTATAATGTAGGAAATGTAACTACTAATTTATAAATGACAAACGTCTACAAAGAGCAGCAAAGAAGGAATGTACAGTATTTTCCCAGTGATGCATGGCAAATATTAGCTGGATCAAAAGTGATCATTTTGCTCACTTCAGACAATACAAAAAAATCTTTACCACTAATTGAGAGTGAATAAGGAATAAGGCCGAGCATCACAACTAAAATATGGTAACTGCAATGGCCAAGTATTTCCCTATAGGAACTGGGATCTGGGGGGACAGGTTTAGATTTCAATCACATTTTTCTTTTGTTCTGAGAGATGAGATGGAGGCAGAAACTAAAGCTACGGTATATGTCTGTGCAAGGACAGTGCTTGCTCATGTTAACATCATTATATTGGGGGGGCCGAGTGAAGGCAACTTATTTTGTACTTATTTTGCTTGCCTTCTCATCTCCAGTATATTGGTCAATCAAGTGCTAAATACTTTCAAATAAAGTGTGCAAATTAGTATATTAAGATTGTTCTGGAGTGAACAGGTTGTCTTTAACTAAAACAATTATAAATATTTATCTTTTTGGCTTTGCAATAAAATATAGAAAGTGGTTTTCTGCCATGTTTATGGAGATTCTGCTGCATATGATCTGGATGTTTGCTGCAAGTTTTTGCCTTGTCATTGGCTTCATGGTGCCCAATGACAGAAAATTGGGAAATAAATATTATAAATAAGCAACTGTAACTTTGAGACTACAGCATTTGTGTGCAAATTCTAAATTGGTTGTTACAGGTTGCACAGAGAAATACTAAAACATAATCTGAAAACCAGCCAATGCTTTCTAGGTCTTCCTTTGCCCTCATCAAGGGAAAATAGGTCATTGATTCCTCATTAGAATGTTCTTGCCCTGCCACCTATCCCCCACCATTCTACTGATTTATTTCAAATAGTCCAAAATTCAATGATCCTGCCCTTGCACCACTTTTGAGCTAGTAAATCGAGGCTGAAACGTAGAAGCACATTGTAAAAACATCTACAGTTAGGAAAAAAAGAAAGGGTTAGGCAGGATAATTAAAAATGGGCAATAACAAAATAGTCTGTTGATTCAAGGATCTAGTGCAAATGTGGAAGTGGAATAAACCGGTACTGTCAAACAAATACTTTGGACAAGAATAGTGTCTTAAGATATGGTCATGGAAATAGTGGATACTCTATTTATCATATGAAATTCTATAGATTCTGGCACGTTTCCTGCACATGGAGAGTCTCAAATGTGAACCCACAAAACAAGGAAGGCAAGAGAAAGCGGGAACTACTCGCTTGTCTTGGTGAGAACACAGCTAGAAACCTGCATACGACTTTGTTATCCTTAGGAATGATGCAACTGCTACAGAGGGAGTGAAATGAAAATACTCTACATTTGCTTGGAGATCCGTCACTTGAGGACAGATTGAGAAGTAGAGGCCATTTATTTTGCAGAAGAAAGATGCGTGTCAAGGTCTTAGAGAGCAATTTAGTATACATGGTGAAGGATGATTCCAGGCTAAGTCATCCAGAGCTAGATTCCGGAATATCAAAATAAGATAATTTGGGACAGAGATAACACATTTATTTTGGAGGTTCATCACTGCTTGTATTCAAAGTAGACTCTACCCCAGTTTAATTTTCTGGATATTAAAGGGCTATAGAGATAAGGCATAAGGAGTTTGATGTGGCCCTCGTGGCTAAAGGGATCAGGGGGTATGGAGAGAAGGCAGGTACGGGATACTGAGTTGGATGATCAGCCATGATCATATTGATGGCGGTGCAGGCTCGAAGGGCCGAATGGCCTACTCCTGCACCTATTTTCTATGAATCTATGAATAAAATGGAGTTGTTGGGGAAGATCAGTTGTATTCAATGGAAGCAAATTTGAAAGTCTGTATTATGCATATTCCTGCTATTATTTTCTTGAAAATTCATAATTGTTTCAATACCTTGCACTCAACTGAGATTACTTACCTTGACTTTAATGTAGAATCATCAAGCTCCTTCCACAATACACATATTGTTTTTGCTGTGTGTAGGGAACCAATAATTTCTGGTTGATTTTCTTCACCTCTCTCCATTGCCATCGCCAACCTCTTGGTCTGAATTTTTTTTTTTAATTGAAAACATTATCTACTACTACACTTGGCAGTCCTATGGACCTTTTTTCTTCTGTTGATTGGTCAACGGGCAGGAAGCAGGGATAAGGGGATTATTTTCAGCTTGACAACCTGGTGACCAGTGAGTTCAGTGCTGAGACATCAGCTGTTTATATTACTTCGTTAATGACTTGGAATTAGCCAGATTTTGTAAATTACCAAACAAAGTAGTGAGACGAAAAATGCTGGAGAAACTCAGCGGATGAGGCAGCATATATGGAGCAAAGGAAATAGGCGACGTTTCGGGTCGAGACCCTTCTTCAGACTGATGTGGGGGGGTGTAAACTACCCAAGCAAAATATGAGGTGCTGCTCCTCCAATTTACGGTGGACCTCACTCTGGCCATGGAGGAGGTCGAGGACAAAGGTCGGATTCGGAATGGGAGGGGGAGTTGAAGTGCTGAGCCACCGGGAAATCAGGTTGGTTATTGAGAACCAAGCGGAGGTGTTGGGCGTAGCGATCGCCAAGCCTACGCTTAGTCTCACCGATGTAGAGCAGCTGACACCAGGAGCAGTGAATGCAATAGATGAGGTTGGAGGAGGTGCAGGTGAACCTCTGCCACACCTGGAAACACTGCTTGGGTCCTTGGATGGTGTCGAGGGGGGAGGTAAAGCGACAAGTGTGGCATTTCCTGCGGGTGCAAGGGAAAGTGCCAGAAGAGGGGGTAGTTTGGGTGGGAAGGGACAAATTGACCAGGGAGTTACAGAGGGAGCCTTCTCTGCGGAAAGCCGAAAGGGGAGGAGATGGGAAGATGTGGCCAGTTGAGGGATCCCGTTGGAGTTGGCGATAATGTTGGAGGTTTATTTGTTGTACATGACGGCTGGTAGGGTGGAAGGTGAGGACAAGGAGACAAGGAGGACTCTGCCCTTGTTACGACTGGGGGGGGGGGGGGGGGGGGGGGGGGGGGGAGTAAGAACAGAGTTACGACGTATAGAAGAGACCGTGGTGAGAGCCTCATCTATAGTAGAAGAGAGGAAGCCCCGTTCCCTAAAGAATGAGGACATCTCCGATGCCCTGGTTTGGAACACCTCATCCTGGGTGCAGATGCGGTGTAGACGGATGAATTGGGAGTAGGGGATGGAGGCCTTGCAGGAAATGGAGGAAAAGTAGCAAAAATCTGCATGAAGCTCCAAGAGCTTTGTGCACCGTGCTAGAAGTGCATTTGTTATTTACATTTAATTAGTAATCTGAAATGCATCCTTGTGTGTACCTTTGAGTTTCTCCAATAATATATTAGCTTCTGGAAAATATTTAGTGAAAATTGCCATTTTTGTTTTACTTGCATTCGCCCCAGATTATGAGGGAATGGTGATAGATAACCTGAATAAAATGAACCCATGTGTTTTTGATTGTTCCTATTTCTTTTGACATTTGTTGTTTTTTCTTTAACAGGCAAAATCTTGCATTTGTCATATGTGTGGTGGTCACCTCAACCGGCTCCATTCCTGTCTATACTGTGTCTTCTTTGGCTGTTTCACCAAGAAACACATACACGAGCACGCAAAGTCTAAGCGCCACAACTTAGGTGAGCACATTGCAAACACTTTTTATTTGTTTTTCATTGCTGATTTTGCTACAATATATCTAATTTGTCAATTTCCACATAATATGAATAGACATAATGTATGCAATTTTTTAAAATTTGCTTTACTTTAATATTAGTCATACTTATGTTTTTAATATAATCGTGTTTCTGTTCAAATGCTGGATTAAATTATTATTTAATTATATGAAGCTAATTACAGTAAAGGAAATTATTTGTTTTATCAGCAAGAAATGGTAAATGTCCAATTTGGATGAGAAAAATCTCAGTTTGACCTAGCTTACATGATAAGTGTATGAAAAGAACTGAATGCGAGATGGGAACATTTTGTCTTTTATATTTTCGATTATTGTAGTTATTTACTGTCCTTCATGATAAACTGGGATGAAGTCTTTTGTATTAAAGCTTATTTATCTGCATGAATGAAATAGACTATAAATGAGCGAGGTAGTATTGGATGGCCAGAAGTTTGCATTAAAAGGTTTTTGGGAAGTTCTGTGGAACAAAATAAGACATGATATATGGTCACTATGTTGGGTATTGTTTTAACTTAATTTTCTATGCGAGTTGCGATGAATAGATAATGGAAAGCTCTGAATGCTTCAGGAATACTGATGACTTAGAAAATTATCTGTGTTTTAATTAATGGGTTTCGCTTCTACTTCCTTGCCCTCTCTAGTATTATTTTTCACAGCTTTAGCCCAATTTCATTTAGCGAGGTTGTTTTTCATGGCAAAGTTTTGTTTCAATAATTCTTGAGCAAAAGAAATTGCTGGATTATTATATTTTTCTTTTCTTATGACAAGCTTTTTCAACTTGACCTTCCTTCTTAAACATCTTGCTCTTAACCTTTTCCACATTGGGGAGCTGAGAATGGCCAACAATGATCAGGCAACCTTTTAGCGTGGATTTATTTCTAAATTTTCATCACGAGTTCCAGAAGTCTTTGTTCTTGCATCCTTATGCTATTTGCAGAATACATTTCCACTTATTCCCCATCAACTCACTATTTTATTGGAAAAACATTGAATCAGTAAAACTGGTCAAATGTGTGTTTTCTCTATACAAATCCAAAGTTAATCAACTCATCCTTTTCCAAATATTTAAGAGTGTAAGCTCTTCTACAATTAAAAACAAGGCTCATTGGTCAGTAATTTCCTGATTTAGAAAGGAACAGGCTTAGGCGACAAGCACACTAACACGATCCTACACACGCAATGACCAATTTACAATTATACCAAGCCAATTAACCTACAAACCTGCATGTCTTTGTAGTGTGTGAGGAAAACAGAGATCCCAGGGAAAACCCAAGCAAGTCACAGAGAGTACGGATAAACTCCATACAGACAAGCACCCGTAGTCGGGATCGATCCTGGGTCTCTGGCGCTGTAAGGCAGTAACTCTACCGGTGCGCCACAGCGCTGCCCAAAATACCATAAGCTCTCCTTGCTGCTCATATTATCAATATATTCCTTGTATATTACCCTTAATCTCATCCACCTTAATAGTGTATACCAATCACTTATGTAGGAACTTCTGAAAGTCCAAAAGCACTACGTTCTTTACTTGTCCCATATCTATTCTATTAGTTGCTTTCTCAAAAGAATACAATAATAGATTTCTAGTTCCCTTTCATAAATTCATGCTGACTTTGTCCAATCCTGTTAATATTTTCCAAATGTTTAAGATAGAACTGCACATGTTGGAAAAATCGAAGGTAGACAAAAATGCTGGAAGAACTCAGCGGGTGAGGCAGCATCTATGGAGAGAAGGAGTAGGCGACGTTTTGGGTCGAGACCCTTCTTCAGACCTTCAATGCTTTCCAAGTGTTCTGTTTTGTGTATTTTATAAAAGTCACCAGGAATTTTGTAATTCTCTGTTCTCTTTTCTTTTCATTGGGGAGAGGAAAATAGTGTGATTATATTTGCTGCATTCTAATTTATAAGAAAGGAAACTAAAACAAATGAAAAAAGCTTAAGTGATGACCACCACCACCTAGTATTCCATCCTTTTCCATCATGGTGTAATATCAGTATGGTATGGCCAATCATTAACCCTGTCTCCGACCGCGATGTTCTTTATTTACTGGTGCTAATTTTGAAAAATTCCTTCCCAACCCCCCCCCCCCCCCCCGCCCCCCCCGACCTCCATTTGAGTCATTTACAAATTGGTAGCGCTATTTGAGATCTTTTTGTAAACATCCCAATCAAAGTTTTCTCACCCCAACCATTTTTTTTCTGTTTACCCTCCGATGACCTAATTCCTGAGGCGTACAGACCTCTCCGTTGCCTAACCCTTTCTCTTCAAATAGTTAGCAAATTGAGGAACAGCTTCTTTCCGGCGGCTGTCACTCTACTCAACAACGTACCTCGGTGACTTGCCAATCACCACCCCCTTAACCCCGTATCCTCTAAATTCTAAATAACTCACTATTCCCTGCTCGCTGCTTGAAATTGGGCTCTTTCTTGAAGACCCAATCAGTTCCACTCTATTTCAGTGTAAAGATTGGGAGTAAGGGATGGCATCCTTGCAAATGCCATGGTGTCTCCCTCTCCAGAGGTGAAGCATGTTTCAGTGAAACAAAGAACACAATATGGGCCCGTTTTGCCAATCACGCACCCAGTCTGCAAAGGCCTACTGGATCTTCTGGTGTGCTTTTCCCATATGTAGGAGACTTATGCTGAAAGGGTAGGCCAAAAGCACCTACGTTGGACTTTACTCAACTGTCCCATACGGCCCATTTTCCATTAGTTTGGTTCTCAAAAGAATACAATAATAGATTCTGGCCTAGTTCCCTTCATAAATTCATGCTGACTTTGTCCAATCCTGTTAATATTTTCCAAATGTTTAAGATAGAACTGCACATGTTGGAAAAATCGAAGGTAGACAAAAATGCTGGAAGAACTCAGCGGGTGAGGCAGCATCTATGGAGAGAAGGAGTAGGCGACGTTTTGGGTCTGAGACCCTTCTTCAGACCTTGACTATCATGCTTTAAGGCAAGTGTTTTGACTTTTGTGTATTTTTTCATTTTTTGTCACCAGGAATTTTGTAATTCTCTGTTCTCTTTTCTTTTCATTGGGGAGAGGAAAATAGTGTGATTATATTTGCTGCATTCTAATTTATAAGAAAGGAAACTAAAACAAATGAAAAAAGCTTAAGTGATGACCACCAACACACCTAGTATTCCCAGGGCTACTTCCTTTTCTATCATGGTGTAAAATATCAGGACCTAGTGTTTTGCCAATCATTAATTTGAATCTTAATTTTTGCGATGTTCTTTTGATTTACTGATGCTAATTTCCTCTGTTCCTTAAGTGTAAGGTAGACCCCCCCCCCCCCCCCCCCAGTGACCTTTTTGAAGAACTCATTTACATATTGGTACTATATTTGAGATCTTTTTGTAAACACCAATCAAAGTTTAATTTTCCTGCCATTTTTTTTCTTGGTTACACCCTACCGATGACCTAATTCCTGACTGTAGCAGACCAACATTTATTTTCACTAACCCTTTTCTCTTCAAATAGTTATAAAATTGTTTAACAACTTTGTCTGTTTTCTTCAAAACTTGCTGTTGGTTGTCATCTTCCCCCGCTTAACATTGGTATCCTCTAAATTCTAAATAACTCACTATTCCCTGCTCGCTGCTTGAAATTGGGCTCTTTCTTGAAGACCCAATCAGTTCCACTCTATTTCAGTGTAAAGATTGGGAGTAAGGGATGGCATCCTTGCAAATGTCATGGTGTCTCCCTCTCCAGAGGTGAAGCATGTTTCAGTGAAACAAAGAACACAATATGGGCCCGTTTTGCCAATCACGCACCCAGTCTGCAAAGGCCTACTGGATCTTCTGGTTGCTTTTCCCATATTGTACATTGGCCAGAGGTATGCTGAGGAGGGTAGGCCAAAATCCCAGTTGCCTCAGCCACGCCTGGACCAAACTCAACCCATGCTAACGGCCCAGAGTCTATCCAGTCTTTCTTCATAAGAAAGTCCTGACATCCCAGGAATCAGTCTGGTGAACCTTCTCTGCACTCCCTCTATGGCAATAATGTCCTTCCTCAGATTTGGAGACCAAAACTGTACACAAAACTCCAGGTGTGGTCTCACCAAGACCCTGTACAACTGCAGTAGAACCTCCCTGCTCCTATACTCAAATCCTTTTGCTATGAATGCCAACATACCATTCACTTTCTTCACTGCCTGCTGCACCTGCATGCCTACTTTCAATGACTGGTGTACCATGACACCCAGGTCTTGTTGCATCTCCCCTTTTCCTAATCGGCCACTATTTAAATAATAGTCAGCTTTCCTGTTTTTGCCACCAAAGTGGATAACCTCACATTTATCCACATTATACTGCATCTGCCATGCATTTGCCCACTCACCCAGCCTATCCAAGTCACCTTGCAGCCTCCTAGCATCCTCCTCACAGCTAACACTGCCCCCCAGCTTTGTGTCATCCGCAAACTTGGAGATGTTGCATTCAATTCCCTCGTCCAAATCATTACTATATATTGTAAATAGCTGGGGTCCCAGCACTGAGCCTTGCGGTACCCCACTAGTCACTGCCTGCCATTCTGAAAAGGACCCGTTTACTCCTACTCTTTGCTTCCTGTTTGCCAGCCAGTTCTCTATCCACATCAATAATGAACCCCCAATACCGTTCAGTATTGATGTGGATTTCCATCACCTCCAACATGATTGTGAAGCTAGAGGAAAGAATTTAGGTTTGGAGGTGTGCGCTTTCACACTTCTATACCTCTTGCTTGTTGGACGAGTGACGAGTGAGACTCGTCCTTGATTATGCTGCTGGCCTTGCTGAGACAGTGTGTAGTGTAAATGGAATCAATGGAAGGGCGGTTCTCTGCAATTCTCTGCAATTTCTTGTGGTCTTGGATGGAGCTGTTCTCATCCCATGCTGTGACGCATCCCGATAAAATGCTTTCTCTGGCACATCTGTAGGTTGGTGAGAATTGTTGGGAACATGCTGAACTTCTTAAGACTTAAAAGGAAATAGAGGCTTTGGTGTGCTTTCTTGGTCATTGTTTTGATGTGGGTGGTCCAAGACATGTTGCTGGTGATATTTATTCCTAGGAATTTGAACCTTTCAACCATCTCCACTTTGGTGTCATCAATGCATACTGCAATATATGTATATCGTTTTGCTTTCTGAAGTCGATCACTATGTCTTGCTGACATAGATAGAAATTTTGTTGTTGACATCAGGTCACAAGGTTCTTAATCTCCTTCCTGTACTCCGTCTCTTCAATATTTTATATCTAAAATTAGAGAATTCAATGCTCAATTTGAGTGTAAGCTACCTAAGTAGATTGAGGTTTTGTTCCGAACCCCAAACGGAACAAGGATGGAATTCCCCTGATCCTTATCTTTCCTTCCACCCAACTCTGCCTCCAACATTTCCATCACCTCCAACATGATCCCACCATCAGTCACATCTTCTCATCCCCACTCCTATTTGCCTTCCACAGCTCTTTGGTTCACTCGTCCTTTTCCAGCAAACCACCCCCTCCCCAGATACTTCCTTCGCAAGCACCGGAGATGTAACGCCTGTCTCCCCTCAAACCTCCTCCCTCTCCTCCTGCCGCAGTTGTCCTTAAAAGTGAGACAGAGGACTGCATGCGCCTCCAGTAACTGCATCTACTGCATGTGGCTTCCTATACATCGGCGAGACCAAACATAGACTTGGTGCCCATTTCGCCAAATGTGCTCAGTCTGCAAAGGCCTACTGGATATCCCGGGTGCTAACGAATATCCTGGGAAACTGCTTTTCCCATATTGATCTTTCTTTTCTGGGCCTTCTCCATTGCCAGAGTAAGACCACAAGCAAACTGGAGGACCAATAACCCAACAGTATGTACATTAAATACTCAATTTTTAAGTAACTAACCCCACCACCCACTCTCTCTACCACAATCAGTCTGAAGAAGGATCCTGACCTCAAATGTCACGTATCTATTTTCTCCTGGGAAGTTGCCTGACCTACTGAGTGAATCCAGCATTTTGTATCTATATTTGTCCTATCCTCTCTTGTAGCTTTCATCCTCCCCCCTCCCCCCACAATCAGTATGAAGAAAGGTTCCGACCAGAAACATAACCTACCATTTTCGAAAAATGCTGCCTGACCTGCTGAGTTATACTTTGTGTCTTTCTCTGGTTTTTATTAACCATCATGATTTATTTTCCTTCCATTCTTCCACCCACCCATTTAATTATAACGGCTTGAGTACATGGTCATTTGCACATTCTATTGTTTCTGCACATGCTGGCTTTAAAGATACCCGATAGAATGGATGTTATCCTTGGTTTTTAATTTTTAGTAAACGTGTGGATGGATGTTTTTGAATGAGAAAATTAGAAAATATAGAGAAATTCTTAGATTTTACAGGGCCAATACATGTAATAAGATCTGCATGTAATAAGATTTGGTATCATCTGGTATGTGTAAAACCACAATTCAGTGTTGTTAAAGCTAATAATATTTTTTATATGTTACTGTGAAGAAATGCTGTTATAATTATATGGTATATATGTGGAAATATTTTCCTGGGAAAAAGTTGAAGCATTTTGTAATGTAAGGGTTAAAGATGGCTTGAGGCAAAGTAATCGAATCCAAGGGCAGAATGTGTTGCCTTTGTTCTACGTTCAAGAATTGGTTGTATATCAGTACGATCTTTTATATTGGACCCGATTGCAAGTCACCCTGTTTCCATTGGGGAAAGGGAAACTCAATGCGACTTTGGCAATACAGCAGATTAAAAATCTGCATACATTAAATTTAAAAAAAATACATAGATTCAAATCCTGCTTCACAGTTGTTTGGGTTACAGAGATTCTTCTCTACAGAATTCTCAAATTAATCTCTCAGAATCTGGACAGAATAAAATTTGCTCTTTTTTTTAAAGGCTAATTTTTTTTCAGAACTTGAACTCCTTGACACAGTTTTGAGTTGCGATACAGGCTGTTTTCTAGAAACACAACCCCATTTGCCCAGAGAGGCAATCCCATTTCTCCCATTGTGTTCCATCTGTTCTCTCCCAAACTTGTAACCTCTGCCACCAAGAAAGGCAAGGGCTTTAGCACCTGGCCACACCATCACTTACATTTTCCATGCCAGCTTACCCATTGTCCTGCCTTTCCTTCATTTCTGGGTATAAATCCTGTCAATCTCTTACTCTGCAGCACTGTTGGAGTATCTTCAATTCTTTGCGGTCTTGAATGGAGCTGTTGCCAAACCAGGCTGTGATGCATTCAGATAAATTGCTTTTGCCACGAATCTGTAGAAGTTGGTGAGGATTGTTGGGGACATGCCAAATTTCCTGAGTTTCTAAGGAAGTAGAGGCATTGGTGCGCTTTCTTGGCCATAGCTTTGATGCGGCTGGTCCAAGAAAAATTGCTGGTGATATTTATTCCAATGAACGTTCTACTTTGGCACCATCAATGTATATTTGGGTGTTTGTGCTGCTTTGTTTCTTGTACTCAATCACAATCTCCTTTGTCTTGCCAACATTGAGGGAGAAGCTGTTGTATTGGCGCCAATTTACAAGGTTCTCAATCTTCTTTCTGTACTCCATCTCATCATTACTTAATATCTGGCCCACTACGATGGAGTCTTCTGTGAATTTGTAAATTGAGTTGAACTGGTATTTGGCTGCATAGTGTATATATAGGGATGTTCCAACATTTTGAGATGTTAAAAATCAAGCCTGCAATTTATCCCATCAGATAAAGCATAAAGAAAACTTCAATTTGATACATAATTAACTTTCACATCTTCAGTATTAAAAAAAGTTATGGTCATTTTCATACTCGGAAATTAGCATCTTGTACCCTATTGCTTTTCCATTAA
The DNA here is from genome assembly GCF_028641065.1 of Leucoraja erinaceus. Taxonomy (NCBI): domain Eukaryota; kingdom Metazoa; phylum Chordata; class Chondrichthyes; order Rajiformes; family Rajidae; genus Leucoraja; species Leucoraja erinaceus. The sequence goes on from NC_073396.1 coordinate 17,252,170, forward strand.
CTTAACACAAAAGCTGTGATTGAGGACAGTCAATTGACATAAAAGCCCATAACTTTCTTAAAAATTAAGAGAACTGAATGAAAATTTCAGTTATTATAGATTGAAGCATTCTGAAACAAATATGATACATCTTACTTGGATGACCTGATATTAAAGTATATAATTAGTTAATTAAATAATTAAGTAGCTAATTACAAAATTAACCGTTGTGATTGAAATAGTAATAAACGCCCAGACTGCCTCAAATTCAAAAATGGGAATGTCTCAAGATCAGAACTTTAATATTATTGTAACGTTAAAACAAATAGTAAATACCCAACAAAAAATTAATATTCATCAGTGTCATCAAATCAATTAAATTAATCTAAATTCAATTACTAGATCTAAACATCTATCCCATTCTTAAGAAAAGGCTAAAAATAAATGTTTAAATAGCCAAAGTATCTAAATAACAAACTGATTCCATTCACACAAGAATTCACAATATAACATGATTTTTAAATCTCACTTTGTCATGAATTTCTATGCCAAATCAAAGGAATTGAATGTTTAATTCCCATAAATATACTCTGTTTATAACACTGCAGCAGGCAAGGGCCGTTTTACTGTGTACTGTGGAAGTTTTTAGTCGGATATTTAGTACGAAAATATTGATCATGGATACACAATAACACAAAATATAGATAATTTAGATGTTCTTATGACATGATTGTGCAAAAAATAATGAATTTGATTATCTTGAGAGTGGATGTTTGTGGATTATGATACAGAGATCGGATTGTGGCCGCCTCCATGATTTTGCTCACACTCACAGCTGGCAGGCAAGACACGGCCGATATCGGGGCCTAAATAACATATTTCACATCATTAGATTGAAATGAAATTACATCAAAAACTAGATAGGATATTAAATAAACGTCCTACAGTAAATACCTTTTGTTTTGTCCTGAACTTGTGATCTGTGATTTTGAAGGCGTTGAAGTTATCCCGATTTTCATCCAACGATTCAATAGTTCAGCACCATTTAGTTTTTAAAATAAATTTAAAAATCGCGAACGGGATGACAGAACAAAATTTCCTCATAAGCTTGTCTTACAAGGAAATCCCTCCCTAACAACCAATAAAAACCTGCATTTTACTAGCCCCCCCACAGCCTCTCGAGTCGCATGCACAGGCAGTGAGCCCATCAAGAGCGCCACTGAGGGCAGGAATTTGTAACAACGCTAGTATATAGGAGTGTATAGAAGGGGACAGAGAATACATCCCTGTGGGGCATCTGTGTTGGGTATTAACATAGAGGATGATTTATCACCCATCCTCACTGATTGGGGTCTGTTGTTGAGGAAGCCGAGGATCCAGTTGCTGACGTGAGTGCTGGCTCCAAGTTCCCAAAACATCCCCTATCTCCAAGTTCTCTGTAAATGCAGCCTGACCCACTGAGTTACTCCAGCACTTTGTATCTTTCTTTTTTAGGGCTGTATAGTTTGGTTCAAGAACCTGATAGTTATTGGAAAGTAGTTGTACCTGGAGCTAGTGTTGTGGGTCTTCTCCCTGTGCAATGTAATTGCCATATCAGGCCATGATATAATAAGTCGGAAAACCTTCTATAGTACATATGTAATCTCGAGACATTGTTAATTACCTTGGTGTCATGGTGCTATTTATTTGAAGCGATTTAGAAACTTAATTTTCAATGAATGAAAGAAATATGCATGTAATACTTGGAAAAAGTAAGGGATCGCTCATGTGATTCACATTTTCCATACATGTAATTTTCTTTCACACCCTGTACTTGATTACAGTTAGGAACTTTTTGTCAAAAGGTGGTTATTGCTGACTCCTTAATGTTTATTTATTGTTTTCTTCTCTCCTTTAGCCATAGACCTCTTGTATGGGGGTATATATTGTTTTATGTGTCAAGATTATATATATGACAAAGACATGGAACAAATTGCCAAAGAAGAACAAAGGAAAGCATGGAAGTTACAAGGTATGTGGCACAATTTTTTTAAACATTTTGGTTCCTTTTGGGATTTGGTCTTAAGGATGCTTTGAGGAAATGTAACAGATATAGTCGTGAAGGTCAAACACGCTGTGTAGAGCTATCCAATACAATAAACTATCCAATATTTGATAGTTATGAATCATTGAGGGCAAAGGCATTTCGTGAGGCATTAGTTATGCAGTTTGGATAAGCTATTGTTTATGCGGGTGGAAAACAAGACTGGTAAGAAGAGTCCTGCTGCAATAGTGTCTGGAGATGACAGGGGATGAAGATAACCTGAGGTAGAAAGATACCAAGCTTAGTTGGGTTGAAGAGGAATGATCTTTATAGATGGTGTAGTGAAGGATCAGAAACTCAACTTTGCTGTAACAAGTTGTAATGGTTAGAAATTCTGTATTTGCTCTTTCTTAACGATTTGGATACACATTGAATATAAGAGCCATGATGCAACTCTATTAGGCAATATTTGGAATATTGTGTGCAGTTCTCCTTGCCCCATTACAGGAAGGATATGGAGGCTTGGGAAAGGGTGTGGAACAGGTTTACCAGAATGCTGTCTGGATTAGGGGGTAATAGCTACAAGGACAAACCTGGCATTTTCTCTGGAACACCTGAGTTTGAGGTGAGACTTGATATGTATACAAAATTATAAGAGACATCAAGTAGGCAATCAGAACATTGTTCCCCAGGGTGGGAACATCAATGACTCGAGGGAATAGCTGTAAGATGAGAGGGGCAAAGTTTAAAAAAGGATGCGTGGAGTAAGGCTTTTTTACACAGAGGGTGGTGAGTGCCTGGAATGGGCTTCCAGGGCAGATATAACAGACAGATGGGTGGTGGAAGCAGATACAACAGTGGTGTTTAAGAGTCTTTTAGATAAGCATGTAGATATGCAGAGGATGGGGGAATATGGATCATGTGCAGGCAGATAAGATTAGTTTATCTTGACATCATGTATGGCACAGACCATGTGGGTGAAAGGTCCTTTTCTGTATTGTACTGTTCTATCTTCTGTAATCTCTTGCATATGCATTTTTGAGCAGGATGATCAATTGTTACATGCTTTATTCCAGAATTGTTACTTTTTAACCAATTCATACAATTTTAACACATTCTAATTTGCCACTCAAATGTAGAGTTTGACTGGTGTTTCATATTGTGGGTACATGAGAGACTGCAGATGGTGGAATTGTGAGCAAAAAGCAAGTGCTGGAGGAAGTTAGAGGGTCAGGTAGTATTTGTGGAGAGATTGTGGACAGATGATGTGGACAGATGATGTTTTGACTCGGGACCCGTTACCAGATTGAAGAAGAATCCGGACCCAAAACATCGCCTGCCATTTCCTCTTCAGATGATGTTTAACCCACTGAGTTCCTCCAGCACTTCATTATTTTAAATTCATATGTGGGGTTAGTCTTGAATAACCTTTGTCCAAATGACATTAACCACTGGGCCGAGTGGCCATTTTCAGTGCTATAAATATGTGATTTTTCTGTACAAAAATAAGTAATTTATTCATTCACGAGTTTTATTAATCTTTTAAAAAAAAAACCTTTAACTTTTAAAGACTGTTGGAGGAAATTGACAAGTTTAAAAAAAATTGGTTAAAGCCAGGAGATTGAAGGACTGATGATCAGAAGCTAATAGGAGGATGTGACCAGTAGTTTCCCAGGCATCGTATTTTGCATCGTGTACGGTGGCTGGAATACCACACAACCAGATTTGTGCCTCATAACCAACAAAGAAGAGGGGTATTGTAAGCAATGCAGATGGCTGCATTAATCCGTTAGTAAGTTCAGCAAAGTTGTAGCCAGTGGTCATTGTTTTTAATGTGATCCACTTTGGACCCATGAGGGCCTGAACAGCACTTTCTACACAATGCAGTGGGGATGCAAAGAGATGATTGAATCCATGTACACATTTGATTAAATTGTCCCTAATAGGGGCAGAAAATCAAGAATAGGCTAATGAAATGCAAACCTTGATTAAGTCGCAGTCGTACAGCACAGAAATGGACCCTTTGGCCCATCATATTCATAGAAACATAGAAACCGATCGAGCAACGTTTTTTCGTTTCCTCTGTGTATGCGAGTACTCAGTGAAAATGATATTAAAGAAATACTGAATACTGAAAATAGGTGCAGGAGGAGGCCATTTGGCCCTTCAAGCCAGCACCGCCATTCATTGTGATCATGGCTGATCGTCCCCAATCAATAACACGTGCCCGCCTACCCCCCATATCCCTTGACTCCACTAGCCCCTAGAGCTCTCTCTAACTCTCTCTTAAATCCATCCAGTGATTTGGCCTCCACTGCCCTCTGTGGCAGGGAATTACACAAATTCACAACTCTCTGGGTGAAAACGTTTTTTCTCACCTCAGTCTTAAATGAACTCCCCTTTATTCTAAGACTGTGGCCCCTGGTTCTGGACTTGCCCAACATTGGGAACATTTTTCTGCATCTAGCTTGTCCAGTCCCTTTATAATTTTATATGTTTCTATAAGATTCCCCCTCATCCTTCTAAACTCCAGTGAATACAAGCCTAGTCTTGTCAATCTTTCCTCGTATGACAGTCCCACCATCCCAGGGATCATTCTCATGAACCTACGTTGCACTACCTTAATCACAAGGATGTCCTTCCTCAAATCAGGAGACCAATACTATACACAATACTCCAGATGTGGTCTTACCAGAGCCCTATGCAACTGCAGAAGAACCTCTTTACTCCTATACTGAAATCCTCTTGTTATGAAGGCCAACATTCCATTAGCTTTCTTCACTGCCTGCTGTACCTGCATGCCAACTTTCAGTGACTGGTGTACAAGGACACCCAGGTCTCGCTGCACCTCCCCCTTACTTAACCTAACCCCATTGAGTTAATAATCTGTCCCCTTGTTTTTGCCACCAAAGTGGGTAACCTCACATTTATCTATATTATACTGCATCTGCCACGCATCTGCCCACTCACTCAACCTGTCCAGGTCACCCTGCAACAACCTAACATCCTCTTCACAGCTCACTCTGCCACCCAGCTTTGTGTCATCTGCAAACTTGCTAGTGTTGCTCCTAATTCCCTCTTCCAAATTATTAATATATATGGTAAACAGTTGTGGCCCCAACACCGAGCCTTGCGGCACTCCACTCGCCACTGCTTGCCATTCTGAAAAGGACCCGCTCACTCCTACTCTTTGCTTCCTGTCTGCCAACCAATTTTCTATCCATGTCAATACCCTAACCCCAATACCATGTGCTCTAATTTTAGTCACCAGTCTCCCATGTGGGACCTTATCAAAGACTTTCTGAAAGTCTAGATACACTACATCCACTGGCTTCCCTTCATCCATTTTACTTGTCACATCTTCAAAAAATTCCAGAAGATTAGTCAAGCATGATTTCCCTTTCATAAATCCATGTTGACTTGAACTAATCCTTTTACTGCTCTCCAAATGCCCCATTATGACCTCTTTAATAATTGACTCCAGCATCTTTCCCACCACCGAAGTCAGGCTAACTGGTCTGTAATTCCCCGTTTTCTCTCTCGCTCCTTTCTTGAAAAGTGGGATAACATTAGCTATCCTTCAATCACAGGAACTGATCCTGAATCTCTTGAACATTGGAAAATGATCACCAATGCGTCCACTATTTCTTGAGCCACCTCCCTGAGGACTCTGGGATGCAGACCACCTGATCCAGGGGATTTATCATCCTTCAGTCCCATTAGCTTACCCAATACTATTTCTCGCCTAATGAAAAATTCTTTGTTCCTCTACCCCCTTAGATCCTCTGTCCTCCAGTACATCTGGGAGGTTGTTTGTGTCTTCCTAAGTGAAGGCAGATCCGAAGTACCTGTTCAACTCTTCTGCCATTTCCTTGTTGCCCATAATAATTTCACCCGTGTCTGCCTTCAAGGGACTCACATTTGACTTTGCTACTCTTTTTCCCTTAACATATCTAAAGAAGCTCTTACTGTCCTTGTATTCCTGGCCAGCTTCCCCTCGTGCTTCATCTTTTCAGCCCATATTGCCCGTTTTGTTTCCTTCTGTTGTCCTATGAAAGTTTCCCAATCCTCTGGCTTCCGGCTACTCTTTGCTGTGTTATACATCTTTACTTTTAGTTTTATTCTACCCTTAACTTCTCTTGTCAGCCACGGTTGCCACCTACTCCCCTTAGAATCTTTCTTCCTTTTTGGAATGAAATGATCCTGCCTAGAAATTCCCTTGCTATTCCACCGTCATTCCTGCTAGGATCTCTTTCCAGTCGACCTTGGCCAGCTCCTCTCTCATGCCTTCATAGTCCCCTTTGTTCAACTGCATCACTGACACTTCCGATTTAACCTTCTCCTTCTCAAATTGCAGATTAAAACTAATCATATTATGATCACTACCTCCAAGTGGTTCTCATATCAAATCTGGTTCATTGGACAACACTAAATCCAGAATTGCCTTTTCTCTGGTCGGCTCCATTACAAGCTGCTCTTAGAATCCATCTCGGAGGCACTCTACAAACTCTCTTTCTTGAGGTCCTGAACCCACCTGATTTTCCCAGTCTACCTGCATATTGAAAGCCCCATCACCACAGTGGCATTATTTTGTTCCATGCCAGTTTTAACTCCTGCTGCAACTTACACCCGACATCCGGGCTACTATTTGGTGGTCTGTAGATAACACCAATTAGTGTCTCTATTATTAGTATTCATGACAACTATTTAACCTTCGACATTATCTCATTAGAGGTCTGCATCATCCGATGCCTCTCCTATTTAAGTGTTTGTATAAATGCCTTTTAAACATAGTGATTATAACTGATTCCACCATCTCGTGTGGTATTTATTCCAGATATCCACCTCTTGATAAAATACCCTCACAACCCTTCTAATCTCTTTAAAATATGCATTTCTCTCACTTTAACCTATGCCTTTTTGTTTTTAATATCCCAATTATGGGAAGAGGATTGAAATAAGGAACTGCAGATCTTGGTTTACAAAAAAAGGCACAAAGTGCTGGAGTTAATCAGTGGGTCAGGCAGCATCCCTGGAGAACATGGATAGGTAATGTTTTGGGTTAGGACCCTTCTTCAGACGGTGGGGGGGGGGGGGGGGGGGGGGGGGGGATTTTGACTGCCTTATTGATGCCTCTCAATTCTTGTATACTTCAATCGGGTCACCTTTGGCCCAGCCTTTCCAATCTCTCCCCATAACTTTTCTCGGTGGCACAGAGAGTTGCCCACTTACAGCGTTAGAGATCAGAGTTCAATCCTGACTATGGGCGATGTCTGTACGAAGTTTATGTTCTCCCTGTGACTGCTTGGCTTTTCTCTAGGTGTTCTAGTTTCCTCCCACATTCCAAAGACGTGCAGGTTTGTAGGTTAATTCTGTAAATTATCCCTGGAGTGTAGGATAAAACTAGTGTAAGGCTGTTCGTTGGTTAGTGCGAATTTGGTGGGATGAAGGGCCTGTTTCCATGTTGTGTCTTTAAAACTATAAAACTAAATTTCTTGAAACTCAGTGAATCCGCTCCAGTGTAAACACCTCCTTCCAATAATGCAACGATCAGAAGTGTACACAATACTCCAAGTGCATTGTTTTGTGATATTGCAATATCATGTCCTAACTCTTGTTTTCTTTTCCCTGGCCTATCAATGCAAGTATGCCAACTAAAACCTGGTCTGTTCATCCCCTCCAGAGGCTGCTTGATTGAGGGATACATATTGATTGTTGCCAGAGAGAATTCGCCTGATTGTCTTTCAAATCTCATTCATTCATCTTGGAGACATGGTTTTCAGTCCTCCAGTGTACTAGTGTACAGTGAAACTAGAGTTTCAACATGTAAAGACCAGTGAATGAGTTGAGCCTTTCCACCTGTGTTGCCTTGCAATCCTCAACCAGTTTGCATGGAACGGAAAACCATTTAAAATCTCAAAGTTGGCACATCATTATAGTAATGTACTGTATATGCTTATGCTTTTCCAAAAATGCTGATGTGTCTGCTGATATAGGGCATGTTGGAAAATTGGGCCTCAGTGGTGGGAATAGATGAACAAAGATTGAAGCTGAGAAAATTGGGGAGAAAGTTTAGCATTAAATGTTCTGATAGTTGGGTGTAGACACACAGGCGAGAAGACCACACTTCATTCCCAGATTTTGCTTGAAATGTGATTTTTTTGAAGTGTTTTGCTTAAATATATAATAACATGATAAATATAAGGACATCAATAGACATGGGGCCTCTTGCATCTGGCTTGTCTGAAATGCATAGAATTACCAAATGATGTTCAGAGGCTGAGCTTTGATTCAGTGCTCTCAAGGAGGAATTGCTCTTGTGGATCATGACATTGATTTCCTTATATCTGGAATAATCAATGTTCCATTAGCCAGATGGTAGACTTTAAAAAATATATATATATATATATATTTTTTTTTTAATTGCTCGATGCGGATATGGGTTTAAAATTTATGAAAATTTAGAAAATTATTTTGGTTAAATGTCTGTCTGAATCTAGAGTCTGGTGTAATTAATTTATGAAGATTTGAAATGTCCTTTTACATTTTTGTTAGGGGTTGGTGAAAAGTATTCAACATGGGAACCAACAAAAAGAGAATTGGAGCTATTACGGCACAATCCTAAACGGAGGAAAATAACTACAAATTGTACCATTGGTAAGTGAATGAGAATTTGAGAAAATGGGGCCAGAAGCTTTTGTGGTGAAAATAACACCAATGTCAGAATGACATTTAAATTATGGTAGGAGATTGAAAGGTTTGCGTCCACCATATTATGTTACTATATGAAGTAGAAAATCATCAAGCGACTTGAAATAGTCCCTATTACAATCCTGAAAGTAGAGCTGCAAGACAGCTTTCTTCCTGAATTGTTTTAATTTTTCCTATCAATTGTCACAGTCTTTGATTGGTATCAAGAAATTTTGGTAAGTATTAATTTATGTGCCAAAGATTAATAGTATTGAATTTTACTTACTTGGGTCTGGAAATGGATATCAAGAAATAAATGTTCAGTTGCTAACATTTGCATGTTAGTTAACATCCTCAAGCAATATTATTTTGTTGATATCCTGACCTTAAGATGTATTTATTTTCTGTTGCACATGACCACTTATGGCTATTCTGGTTAGAGCAACCAATTGCTAATATTTTTGAATGCTGTTTCTGAGATTTGGATATTTACATCGATACAGGAGTTCAGAATCTCCAAACCTAGTGTTTCCTGGATGTCATTGAAGTAAGCTTGAAGAGAAATCAAACCAAAAAGGCAAAAACAAATTGATGGTGGAAATATTTAAATGAAATTAACAGAGAAATTTAACACAAGATTAAAGCAAAACTCGTCCCAATGTACTTATTATTTCAGCCCTCAATAGCTATTAAGGTTTGAATCACACAAAAATATCTTTGTTGAAAAATATTGTCAACAGAATAATCGATGACATGTGCTTTCCAGCTCTTGGGCCACTTTGCCTATTTGCTTTATGGATTTGGTGCAGTAATTGACTGATCATCCATGGTGAGATTGAAATGCAATTCTGTACCTAGACCTGAATCCTTAAAGAATAAGTCTCCCTCTTCCAGTTTGACATCATATGGAATGTAATTCCATGAAAGTTGCATGCTGGATTGGGGCATTCATCCCTCCAGTTTGACATTATGTGGAATGTACTTCCATGGAAGTTGCATGCTGGATTGGGGCATTCATCCCATCCATAAACTGGTACGGTTCCATTACAAGTAAGTAAGTGTATTGGCCAAGTATTGGCCAAGATAAAAACACCATTGATCAAGGGGGAATAGGTTTATAATAGGTGTTCATCGATAATCTATCACCTGTGAAGGAGACTGAGATTAAGAAACCAATGGGAGATGTCAGAGATGGTCCAAGTGAATTTGAATGGAGGATGGAAATTAATAATGCAGATAATTAAGTCCATGGGTTCTGCATGAGTGCAGGAGGTAGCCCCGACACAGATGTCAATGTAGCAGAGATAGAGTTTGGGTATAGGGCCAGTGTATGCCTGGAACAAGGACTGTTTGACATACCCTTAACGAAGCAGGCATAGCTGGGGCCCATCCGAGTGCCAATGGCTACACCTTGGATCTGGAGGAGTGGGGAGTTGAAGGAGAAGTTGTTGAGAGTAAGGATCTACTCCGCCAGCTGGAGGAGAGTGTTGGTACAAGAAATTGACTGGTTCTGTGGTCGATAAAGAAACTGAGGGCTTTAAGACCTTCCGGATGGAGGATAGAGATGTTGAGTGACCATAGTAAAGATGAGGGAGTGGGGGGCCTGGAAAACAGAAGTCATTGAAGAGGCAAAGGGTGTGTGAGGTGTCTGTGATGTAGGGCGGGGAGGGATTGGACCAGGAGGGGATAGAATGGAGTTGAGGTATTTGGAAATGTATTCCGATGAGCAGGCAGAGTCGGTTGGTCTGCCAGGGCAGTTCTATATATGGATTTTGGGGAGAAGGTAAAACCGGGCAGCCGGAAGGAAGTTATAAAATGGAAAATAGTCTGCGAGATTATGGCCTGGTGCTCATTTGTGGGGTCATAGTCCAAGGATCAGTAGGAGGAGGTGTCCGACGGCTGGCAGTGTGCAATGGGACCTTGGAAAGTCAGACCCAGTGGTGTAGGAGCGTGCAACCTGGCAGCTATGGGGCCTGGTGCTGAGCCTGGAACTCGGGTGAGGTGATGGCTCTGGCCTGTTGATGGGTAGACGAGAGACAGGGGTAGGTGGAGTCGCAAGTTTTACTGAGGTTCCCTGTAGCGGGGGGGTTACTGAATGTCAGAGAGAGGGGGGAAATTTACTGGGGTTCCCTGTGGTGGTGGGGGGGGGGGGGGGGGGGGGGGGGGGGGTGCAGCAGTAGAGATATAGTGATTTAGGTTTTTCCCCCTCTTCCTCTAAGCATCATTGTGCAAAAAATATATCAGCGGATATCTGGATAAATTATAAATATTTATCAATGTAGTTCCGATGAATCGTGACCCTCAAAATTATCTCCCTTTTGTATTCCTTTTGATGTGTTTCAACACACCATCACAATTTGGATCAATTGGCCTAAACATATCTAATACTGCCCCTATTGACCTGAATGCTATTTTAATTGATTTTTGGGCTGGGGGATGTGAGGGAGGAAGGGAATTGCAGAATTACAGGTAGGGAGCTAAGCCATCGCAATCTCGACAGAAATGTATATTTACACTAATTGCGGTAGGGGTTCATAAATCTGGACTGCGGTCCTTGGTGCACATTTTAGTTGCATCATGTTTCTTTGGGTAGAATTCTGCAGTAATAAATTACCTGTACAGAGTTAGCACATTTAAATTAATCCAGCTAAAGATTCTGGACAGATTAACTCCATTAAAGAATTACTATATTGACAGTTGGCAATTGATTTTCCTTTTTGGGGCAAGATGCGAGCCACCTAATTCACTTGGATTCTGGCTTAATATTTTTGGTTGCTTCAATGGCTTGTTTGTCCTATCAGGGATCCACCCCCCATCAGGGATCCAGTTATTCCTCCTTGCTGAAAGTAATGTTTTCAGTATTCAAGAAGGAACTGCAGATGCTGGAAAATCGAAGGTAGACAAAATTGCCGGAGAAACTCAGTGGGTGCGGCAGCATCTATGGAGTGAAGGAAATAGGCAATGTTTCGGGCCGAAACCTTTCTTCAGACTTCAGAATGTTTTCAGTAGTTTGTTTCCTCAATACAATAATTTTTTACACTCTTTCACTTGGATCCATGAAATTCAAAATGTGTATGACTGCAAATATTTTCCGTTTGGCTCAGTATTTTGTGATAAAAAAAAGCTGTTTACAATGCCTGCCATTGCTAAGACTTTTTTTTGCTGAATTCCCTGGAATTAAGATAGATGCAAAATGCTGGAGTAAGGTAGTGGGTCAGGCAGCATCTCTGGAGAAAATGGATAGGTGATGTTTCGGGTTGGGACTCTTCTTAGACTGATTGTGGGTGTGTAGGGGGGGGGGGGGGGAGAGAGACTGGAAGCAATGAAAAAAAACAGGACAAATCAGGGATGGCTACAGACAAAGTGCTTTGAGAGGTTGATTATGGCACATATCAACTCCTACCTCGACAAGAACCTCGACCCACTGCAGTTCGCTTACAGCCACAACAGGTCAACGGTGGATGCAATCTCACTGCACTCCGCTCTGGACCACTTGGACAACAAAAACTCATATGTCAGGCTGTTATTCATAGACTACAGCTCAGCATTTAATACCATCATCCCCTCCAAGCTGGTTACGAAGCTCTCAGATCTGAGTCTCTGCGCATCCCTGTGCAATTGGATCCTCGACTTCCTCATCCACAGACCATAGTCTGTCCGTATTGGTGAAAATGTGTCATCCTCGATAACAATCAGCACAGGAGCACATCAAGGCTGCGTGCTCAGTCCCCCTGCTGTACTCACTCTATACTCATGACTGCGTAGCCGGACATGGTGCAAACTCCATCATCAAGTTCGCCGACGATACCACTGTTGTGGAACGAATCACTGATGGTGATGAGTCGGAGTACAGAAGTGAGATCGACCGATTGACCAAATGATGGCAGTACAACAATCTGGCTCTCAGCACCAGCAAAACCAAGGAACTGATTGTGGACTTTGGAAGGGGTAGGATAGGGACCCACAATGCTGTTTATATCAATATGGTGGAAAGGGTCAAGAACATCAAATTCCTGGGCGTGCATATTCCCGAAGATCTTTCCTGGTCCCAGCACACTGATGCAATTATAATTATGCATCAGCGCCTCTACTTCCTGAGAAGATTACAGAGAGTCGGTAAGTCAAGGAGGACTCTCTTGAACTTCTACAGGTGCACGGTAGAGAGCCTACTGACTGGTTGCATTGTGGCTTGGTTCGGCAACTTGAACGTCCAGGAGCGGAAAAGAATACAGAAAGTTGTGACCACTGTCCAGTCCATCATCGGCTCTGATCTCCCCACCATCGAAGGGATCTATCGCAGTCGCTGCCTCAAAAGGCTGCCAACATCATCAACGACCCACACCATCCTGGCCACACACTCATCTCTCCGTTGCCATCAGGAAGAAGGTACAGGAGCTTGAAATCTGGGACATCCAGGTTCAGGAACCGTTTCTACCCCACATCCATCAGACTATTAAACACGACATCAAGCAAACTCTGAACAATAACAGCCTATTGCACTTTATCATTTATTTATTGTGTATATATATATATATATATATGTCTATGGTATATAGACGCACTGAACTTTTATCTCCTGTTCTGTATTATGTGTACATATTCTGTTGTGCTGCAGCAAGCAAGAATTTCATTTTCCCAAATGGGACACTAGATAATAATACTCTCGTGGCTCTTGACTTCAGGCAGGGAGGATCCCTGATAGGCTGATTCTTATCTAGGAACGGTGATCCCTAGAATTAAGCGTAGCTTGATACCGCAGGTGTCATGATGAGGGGGCAATTGTAGTGTACCTATAATATTGCTCATGGTTAATGCTGATAAGAAAAATTTACACTGGACCTTCACAATGAGTCATCTGTTTTCCAAATGATATAAATGGATTGCTGCTGGATACTGCAGCCTTGATTCAATTGACTTCAGAGACTTGTTATTCATTTCTATTACAGGGGAATATCTACAAACATTTTTTTATTGTGGATTGTTATTGTATCATGAGATTATCTCCGTAGTGTTAGTTGCTTAACTGTGCAGTCCATGTGTTGAAAGTTTTTGCATGTATTACAGGACAATGTGGGGGATGCGGGGGATGGGTAGAATTAACCTGCGCCATCGGGTGAGAAATTAAATGCATCAGTTACAGTTAATTATTATTAGTTCCACTATGTGCATGCAACAATACATGACAGTCTCTATTGCTTAGAGATGCAGCATGGAAACGGGTCTTTCAGCCCATTGAGTCCATGCTGGCCATCAATCACCCGTTCACACCAGTTCTCTTTTACCCCACTTCCGCATCCACTCTGTACACATTAGGAGCAATTTACATAGGCCAATTAACCTGCAAAAGAAAAAGGAAACATGTTGGGTTTAGAATGATTAAATCAGACACTGTCTTTAAGGAATATGAAGCAAGCAGGTACACTATGTGTACCACCGCATGACAATGCGTGCACGTGACAATAATAAACATAAATCTAAAAATTAGATGTTATTTTGCTGAAGCATAGGAGATACTGAGGAGCTTATCAGGGAAGATGCTGAAAGATCATTTCCCCTCTGTGACGGGGCAAGGGCAGAGGATCTGGAACTGGGGCATAGTTTCAGAATAATGGATTACCCTTCCAATGGTTATGAATCCTTGGAATTCTAAATCCCAGCAGCAGTGGAGGCTGAATCATTAAATATACTGAGATTTGTATTTTTCTGTAGGGGTCAAGGATGATGGAAAGGCAGGAAAGTGAAGCTGAGACCAGGATCAGAGTTGCCATTATCAGATGTAATGGCAGAGTAAGATAAGATAAGATAAGATAAGATACATTTATTGTCATTTGGACCCCTTGAGGTCCAAACGAAATGACGTTTCTGCAGCCATACATACAAACACATAGACCCTAGACACAACATAATTTACATAAACATCCATCACATCGCTGTGATGGAAGGCCAAATAAACTTATTTCTCCACTGCACTCTCCCCTCCCCCCCCCCCCCCGATGTCAGAGTCAAAGTCAAAGCCCCCGGCTGGCGATGGCGATTGTCCCGCGGCCATTAAAGCCACGCCGGGTGGTGCGAGGTCGCACACCGGGTCTTGGTGTTGGAGCCCCCGGCGTGCGCCTGCAGAGTCCCGCGGCCATTCCAAGCCGCGCGGGGCGGTGATGTCAGGCCCCGCTCCAGGAGCTCTTCAACCCCGCAACTCGGGCGGGGGAAGTCGCCGTTGCAGGAGCCCTGAAAAGCGGTCTCCCTCCAGGGAGCCGCGGGCTCCCGGTGCCGCCGTCCGCAGACCCGCAGTTGCAGCCTCCGACTCTCTGGTCGGGCCGCAGCAGCAGCAGCAGCAGCAGCAGCAGCAGCAGCAGCAGCAGCAGCAGCAGCAACAGCGCTCCTCCACCGCTCCACCCGCTCCGGACTCGGCCAGCCCCGCGACGGCGATGGTGAGTTGTAGCACCAGAGTCCCCGGCTTCTTCCTGTTGTAGGCCGCTCCTCGTTGCGGCCCCAACGACAACGGAAACCCGACGAGAAAAAGTCGGGTCTCCAGTGCAGGGAGAGATTTAAAAGGTTTCCCCCCCCCCCCTCCCACCCCACCCCCACCCCCCCCCACACACACCCCCCCAACAAAAAATAACAAAAAACTACATTAAAACACAGACAGAAAAATAATAAAACACGGACAAGTGTACTTGAGGGCAATATTGCCTTTTCCTTCTATTTCTTATCGTATTCAAAGCCGGCCCAAATTTCCAGGTGCCATTTAATATTTTTCTGCTGCTAAAGTCAAAATTAAAGATACTTAACCCTATTGATCGTCAATACTACCACATGAAAATGTATCAAATTTTAAATTGCCAAATTTGGTGTCTTTTAGAATGATTGCTTTCAAGTTTTGCAGCCTTACAAACTGCCAGTGGGGGGCAGCACTTGCATTCACAATTGCTTTTATCACAGCAAGATGTTTCTGCAATTTCCAAGAAAATTATCCCATATAATGGTGGTCCTTTAATTCTGAGGACAAGTATTAGATGTTGTTTATAGTAATGAAATTGTACTGGGGTTGGGAGATGAGTGAGGGTTGTGGCACCTGTTTGGTATCAGGGATTGGAGGATTGTTGCCAAGTTTATTATATTGTCGTTTCCATCATTTACTAGTTAATTTAATGTGTAATAGGCATCCATTTTAACAGGATAATGGCTGCAAATGGATACAGGTGAATCAAAGAACATTGAAGCTTTACAGACACTTTGGGTCTGAGGTCGTGAAGAATACACAAGATGATGAAGTTGCTCAGGTCCCACCATAAGCCTTAAACCACAAATATCTCCAATGCTTTCACTGTAACGTGCATTGTCTAATCTCCAATTGTTTTGTATGACTTTGCTATTGGACTAAGGCTGTCACAGCCTGCACATTATGGTAGCGGGTAGATAACAGCCATACCAAGTTAAAATAATTTGCTTGCCGACCTCTTCCATAACTTGATTGAAGTGAAAGCAAGTCATTCGTGATTTTAATGAACTGCCTGCAGGGAGTTAAGTATTTTGTTGTGATAACCTCATTGTTGTGTAAGAGAAGGGAAATAATAAGGTGATGCAAACAGGAAATAATTTGCCTTTAAATTCTTTCTGGAATTCTTAATAATGTCAAATGGGACTGGGCTTTATTCTTTGGATTGAATATCTCACTTCTGTCAAACTATGATCTCAATGACTTGCTTGATTATTTCAACTATGGGCTGTGTAAAAGTAAAGGTGTGGAAGGGTTCAGCAGAGTGGATTGGGCAATCCAGTTTTGTCATAGTCATAGAATGTTAAGCAAAGAAACTGGCCCTTTGGCCTAACACATCCATGTTGACCAAATGTCTTCCTCAGCTAGTACATTTGCCTGCATTTGCCCACATCCCTTTAAACCTTTCCTTTTCATGAGCACTTTGGTGGTGGAGGGTCCACTCCAGTTTAAATTCCATTTGGAATATTTTTGGAGGACCAAGAAGCAAGAGTTACTCCAGGGTTACTCCCGCTCCAGGGAGTGATTCTGCGTTGGTTTTCAGCGGTTGCGTCGAGGCAGCGACAGGACAGCAGTGGCGGACAGATCTCCCACAATGCAAAGGGAGGGAGAAATTGCCCGGCGCCGGCCAGTTGCCGTGGTAGTGCGCATCTGCAGGGCGGCCGATGGTGTGCTGGCCATGGTTGTGCGCAGGTGCAGGGGGAGGATGTGCAGGCCGTGGTTGTGCGCAGGGGGAGGATGTGCAGGCCGTGGCAGTGCGCATGTGCAAAGCAGCCGGCCGTGCCGGCGGATGAGGAGCGGGCGGAGAGCGGAGTCCCGATGGCCCGGATAAGGGTAGCGGGCGGAGGCGGAGAGTGACAGACATAGAGAGGGGGGCCCGTTCAGAGTTGAGTCCAGGTGCTTGCCAAGCCGGGCAAAATAGCGTGGCTTTTAGGTTGCCCGGCAGGACTTTAGGTGGCCATTGGCACCTGGGCAACCATTAATTTCGAGCCCTGATAGTTTAGGAAGGCACCTTGGGTGGCATGGATAAGCTATACAACTCCAAACCAACTACTATGACTGTGATAGGGCATTTGCCAGAACAACAGCCAAAGTGCCTCTTGATTTGTGATTAAGATATACTCTTCTCCTGATCCATATAATTATTGCTCCAAATCTGTTGGATGGGGAGAAGTGCATAGGTGGAAGAAAAGGAAGATTGGGTAAATGGCAATTATCCTGAATGAAATGAACTGGTGAGCTACGGGCCATTAGAATCTAAGTTTGTGCTGCTTTTGTTTTCCATTTATATATAAATGGATTGGAACTGAAGGAACAGTCTAGACAAAACAAAACTGTAATCAAGTCAAGTCAAGTTTATTTGTCACATACACATATGAGATGTGCAGTGAAATGAAAGTGGCAATGCTCGCGGAACAACAAAACAACCAAACAAATTATAAACACAATCATAACACACATATTATACATAATAATATAATATTTTACATAATAAATAATAGAAGGAAAAACGTTCTGTACAGTTAGTCCCTGGTGAGAAAGGCGTTTACAGTCCGAATTGCCTCTGGGAAGAAACTCCTTCTCAACCTCTCCGTTCTCACTGCATGGCAACGGAGGCGTTTGCCTGACCGTAGCGGCTGGAACAGTCTGTTGCAGGGGTGGAAGAGGTCTCTCATGATTTTGTTTGCTCTGGAGTTGCACCTCCTGTTGTATAGTTCCTGCAGGGGGGTGAGTGAAGTTCCCATAGTGCGTTCGGCCGAACGCACTACTCTCTGCAGAGCCTTCTTGTCCTTGGCAGAGCAATTCCCGAACCAGATGGTAATGTTCCTGGACAAGATGCTTTCCACCGCCGCTGCGTAGAAGCACTGGAGGATCCTCGGAGACACTCTGAATTTCCTCAATTGCCTGAGGTGGTAAAGGCGCTGCCTTGCCTTACTCACCAGTGCTGAGGCGTGTGATGACCATGTCATATCCTCAGAGATGTGGACTCCCAGATATTTAAAACAGTTCACCCTATCCACAGGATCCCCATTTATACTCAATGGAGTGTACGTCCTCGGATGATGTGCCCTCCTAAAGTCCATGATCAGCTCCTTCGTTTTTTTGATGTTCAAGATTAGGGGCAAATTAGGGGCAGTTATTTTCCAAAACATTCATGCTTTAATGGTGTTCTGCAGGAGTGAAAAATTGTACTGCTTTCTGTATGTTTTATGCTTTGATTGAAATTTGAAAATGCATGTTCTTAGATTATATTTTGCTTTGGTAGTATATGGCCGTACACTTATGCCAATTGTAGAAATGTATCAAATAGAACTCATGATTCATTTATACAACTTATAATTATTTGTACTTATAATGATTTTCTTTTGTCCTGGAGAGTTAGAATACCATAAGCTCCATACTGACTCATGTATTCTCTGTTTCAGGTCTCCGAGGCCTCATAAACCTAGGGAACACCTGCTTCATGAATTGCATTGTCCAGGCACTTACCCACACTCCATTACTCCGTGATTTTTTCCTTTCCGACCGACACAAATGTGAAATGCAGAGTCCCAATTGCTGTCTAGTCTGTGAAATGTCTAGGCTATTTCAGGAGGTGAGTGATTATTCGTAGAGTCGGTTGCAACCATTGAACATAATGCAGGATGCTGCTTCTCAAGTCATCACAAACCAATCAGTTTCTGAACAAGAGATTTGGAGAGGAAAATTATTTGCTGCTGAGTTTAACTTGAGGGGATGACGGCGAGGCGAGTGGTGAACATCATTGAATATCGGTTTGTGAATAGTCAAACACTCTATTGATAGGAGCATATAAAGTCAGGATATATAATAAAAAAAGTAGTGGCAAAAGTATGGAAAGGTAAAACCTGAAGGTAGACACAAAATGCTGGAGTAACTCAACGGGTGAGGCAGCATCAATGGAGAGAAGGAATGGGTGATGTTTCGGGTCGAGTCCCTTCTTCAGACTGATGTCAGGGGAGGGGGTGGGACAAAGATAGAATGTAGGCGGAGACAGTAAGACAAGTGGGAGAACTGGGAAGGGGAAGGAGAGAGAAAGCAAGGGCTATCTGAAGTTAGAGAAGCCAATGTTCATACCGCTGGGGTGTAAACTACCCAAGCGAAATATGAGGTGCTGTTCCTCCAATTGCTGATGAGCCTCACTCTGACCATGGAGGAGGCCCAGGATATTAAGGCCAGATTGGGAATGGGAGGGGGAATTGAAGTGCTGGATCACCAGACGATCAGATAGATTAAGACTGACTGAGACCTGGCTTGGCTAGCGGTGAGGGAAGCCCTCTCAGTTAGATCCTTCCTGCACCGTCGGAACCTCACTTCCAGCGCATGCTGCCCCCGGGACGGTTGCGGTGGAGAGGAGACGGTTGCCCACCTCTTTGCAGAGTGTGGGTTTGCAAAAAGAGTCTGGAGAGGTATGCAAGGGTCCCTGGAACGATTTATCCCGAACAGCTCCGTCACAGAGGACTCTGTGATTTACGGACTGTTCCCAGGGATACATTCGGAGACTGACATCGAGTGCTGCTGGAGGGTCATCAACTCGGTGAAAGACGCTCTTTGGTCTGCCCGAGCGTTGCTCACCACCCAGCAGAGCGAGTTGTCCGTCAGGGAATGTTGCCGACTGGCCCACTGCAGACTGCAGGAGTACGTGCTAAGGGACTCGCTGAAGCTTGGTGCAGCCAACGCCAAGGCTCGGTGGGGGAGGGCCACAGTCTAGGGTCCTTCCGCTGATGGACATGGGGGGCACGGTATGGTGGAGACGCCCATCAAATTAAATTAAGGGAAGGTATCCCACGCCAGGGGGGCACATGAGTGGCACGGGTGGGGGACATTTTTGTGGAACTTGGAAGACTTGTGAACGGTGTTGAACGGTCTCTGTGGCCGACGGGGATGTCGGATGGAGTTTTCGCACTGTGTGCACATTGTATATATTTATTACTTGGACAGGGGCCACAGAGTGGCACGGGTGGGGGACTGTTTGGTGAAATTTGACAAATGTAAAAAATTGTACTGGAAAAATTTGTATAGTCTCCAAAAATGTCGGATGAATTTTGTTTGTTTGAATGGTTCAGGAATTGTATATATTTATCAATTGAATAAAGTCTATTTTGAAATAAAAAAGACTGACTGAGCGGAGGTGTTCAGCGAAATGATCACTGAGCCTGCACTTGGTCTCGCCAATGTAAAGAAGTTGACACCTGGAACACCAAATATGGTAGATGAGGTTGGAGGAGGTGCAAGTGAACCTCTGCCTCACCTGGAAAGACTGTTTAGGTCCTTGGATGGAGTCGATGGGGGAGGTAGAGGGGCAGGTCTTGCATGTCCTGTGGGTGCAGGGGAAAGTACCTGGGGAAGGGGTGGTTTGGGTGGGATGGGGCGAGTTGACCAGGGTGCTACGGAGTGAATGGTCTCGGCGGAAAGCAGAAAAAGGTGGCGATGGGAAGATGTGGCCAGTACAGGGATCCCGTTGGAGGTGGCGAAAATGTTGGAGGATTATATGCTGTATATGACGGCTGATTGGGTGGAAGGTGAGGACAAGGGGGACTCTGTCCTTGTTACAAATGGGGAGAGGGGGAGTAAGAGCAGAGCTGCGGGATATTGAGGAGCCCCTAGTGAGAGCCTCATCTATCATGAAAGAGGGGAACCCCCATTTCTTAAGAATGAGGATATCTCCGATGCCCTGGTATGGAACACCTCATCCTGTGCGCAGATGCATCGTAGACTGAGGAATTGGTAGTAGGGGATAGTCTTTACAGGAAGCCGGGTGGAAAGAAGTGTACTCAAGATAGCTATGGGAGTCAGTAGGTTTGTGGTAGATGTCGGTCAAGTCAGAACCTGGTGGATTGGCTCCACTTGAATGAATTGTAATGTTGTACATGGTGAAGAATGAAGATAAATATTGCAGTCTAGCTGTACAGAAAATGATTGCAGGTTGGCCAAAACTGTTGGTAAAATATTGGAGTAAAATTGGTATTCGAAAAAAAAGTAGAATTGGGTAACGTGGTGAGAGAATTTAGCTGTTAAGGATGGGCAACAGTGAGAAATGATCTTGACTCAAAAATAGCCAGGAAGAATCATTTCTGTGGGAATGTGAAACAGAAGGTGAAAGCATTGATAGCAATCCATTGAGTCTCCAGCAGTCTCACTGAATAAAATATCAGATAAGAATAGTGGCTTGTGACCAAGTTAATGCAATAAATATAGGCAATTTAAATCTGAATATAGATGGGTCTAAGCAAATTACCCAATATAGTATTTGAATTACTTTGTGAATTGGATTCAAGGCAGTCAGAATGATGCATTAACACACCCTACCAGGCAACAGGATTTATTTTTTTTGGATTAGATAATGTATAATAAGTTTAAGTTAATTGGTAGTCTCACTGAAAATGACACTGGGCAAGAATGATCAGGGCATAATTTTCAGAGATTGAGAATGATTACTGAGTCTGAAACTAAACCTTAAATAAAGGTAACAATATTTCTATTGAGATTTTTTTTGCTGAACTGGATTGGGAAATTAGAATCTACGGTATAATAATTGAGAGGCAGGAGCAAGCATTAAAAATATTTATATGGACCTTAACTGTTGGAAAATTAAGACAGGATATGCCAAGGGATTCACTGATAGTTCATTAACTAAATTAAATATAGTATTAAATTGGAAATAAAATAATAATTGTAGGGGGATTTTTTGCATGGTAAAGGATAACTAAAGAGTTCATTGAACATGGAAAATGTGAACAAACAAGGTATATATAAGTTTGAAAGAATTTTTAGGTTAAATTGGGAGACGTAGTAAAAGTAAAGATTGTTGCCATAGGTACTGTGAAGGGACATTGTAATGTACCAGAAGGACAGACAGAAACTTGTCTTGTATCTGTGTAAAATAGATTTTACTACATGCATATTAAAATTGCGGGAAATAATGTCATATAGGAGGAGGAAATTTAAGGGATGATTATCGTTAGAAGAAGCTCCAGATAAACATTGAAACTAAAGACTGACAAATTCAGCAGACCTAATGAGCTGCATCTAAGGCAACTTAGGAGTTTAAATTCAGAACTGGCTTTCCCATAGAATCTGTGAGCGGGAGATTACTTGGACGTGAATGTAGATGGGTGATTTGTAAGTTTGATGCCAACACCAAAATTAATGGAATTGCAGAAGGTGAGGGAGGCTTTAAAGGTCATAGCATGATATGGATTAATTGCAGATATGGGTAGAGAAATGGCAGATGGAGTTTAATCTGAGCAAATTTTTGGTGTTGCTCTTGGAGATTAATGGCAAGGCTCTTAACAGCATTGATGCGCAGATGGATCTTGGGATGCAAGTGTCTGAAAATGATAACACATGTAGATGGAGTAGGTTATGCACAAACACCATCAGTTGGAGTATTGAGCATACGAATTAGGAAGTCATTTTGTAGCTTTATAAGACTTTGATTAGGCTTCATTTGAAGTATTGTGCACAGTGGTGGTCGTCCCATTACAGGACAGATATGGACGCTTCGTAGAGAGTGCAGAAGAGTTTACCAGAATGCTGCCTTGAATGCTGCCTTGCCTGTATGGAGCAGTTGGGCAAACTTGGATTGTTTTCTTTGGAGAGTCGGAAGTTGAGGGGAGACTAGATAGAGGTCTATGAAGTTATGAGAGGCATAAACAGAGTAGACAATCGGATTTGGTTCCAAGGGCTCTTTGATCTCACCTCCATCTTTACCTCACACTTTTTAGCTTTTTGCATTGTTTTCTGTAAAAAAAAAAAACAACAAATATTCTACTTAAAATATATCATGCATATTCTCCCTGAATGGTATCTAATTCTAGGCACAGCGATTTTGGGGGAGGGGAGGGGGGGGGGGGGGGGGGGGCACACATGATTTACTTTTACCCTGTGAAATTTAAAGAGGCATTTTGTGTTGCTATATTGTGCTTTGCTCTTTAGAATCCAATATAAAAACCATAAAGGTAATTAGAACATAAAATGATATATGCTTGCTTCCACCAAGCAATGTGAAATGCTTAAGTAGGTTTTCTTTCAGAGCTCTGCTTGTCATCTCCTAAACTTTAAAAATAAAAGTGCTTATTATGTCATTATATTAACACCCGTTTCTGTGAGTATTGTCTCCAGATTTTTGTCAAAATGCAGCCTGTCAATTTAGCAGAGCTTCCTAAGCAAATCTGCAATTGTTGATTGTAGATTACAAACTTTGTTGGTGAGTTTCCAAATATTTTGGTAAATATTCCTGTTTTGCCTGGGTGCAGTTGACAACGTACAATGAATGAAAAGTAATTCACCTGTTGGATCCTCTTGTGCTAATTCGTCAAATTGTGTCAGATCAGATAACTACGTTTAACATAGAGAAATGTGCTTCCATGTTTTCACTTGTTTTTCTTCATTACAGTTCTACTCTGGATATCGATCTCCACATATTCCATATAGGTTACTGCATTTGGTGTGGACACATGCACGGCATTTAGCAGGGTACGAACAGCAGGATGCACATGAGTTTTTGATCGCTGCACTAGATGTTCTACATAGGCACTGCAAAGGTATGTATTAAAGGGAGAAAAACAAGCATTAATTCATAGCACAATTTTTCCTCATAGCTGCAAGTTTTCTCATCAACAGCAGAGGTCATTGGCAGCATTGTGCAGCACTGTCAATGAAATGGTATTGTGCCAAGTGTGCTATTTTTAAACAGACGTTCAAAATTGATGTTTTCTAGGCGACTGTGTGGAGTTTTATCAAGCCAAAGCCTGTATTATGATTGTGGGTGGAAGTATAGGTTGAGCCTTGGTGGTTTCAGATTCCTATTTTGCTTTCTGTATGGCACCACTTCATGGAACAGGATGGAAAAATACTTTTTCCCAATCCAAATTTAAATTGTCCTTTTTTTTCACAATTGCCATTTAACATGCGAGCGTAAACCGGAGGACCTGGGGTTAAATAAAAATTCCACACACAGTACGCAAGGCAAGGATTGAATCTGGATCTGTGCAGTTATGAAACCACAGTAATAACCACTGCACCACTATAACCACTCTTTGGTTATCAGCTTTACTCATCAGGCTCTCCTTCCTATACTGTTAAGGAGGCTGTAACAGGATCAACCAATCAACTGGTTGACACAAAATGTCAAAGTTATAGCAAGTCCTGTTGCTTTGTTCTTAAACGTGGGGCAAGGTTGAAAAAAACCCGTTGAAAATAGACTTCTGGGAGTTAAGCAATTTTGGGCATCTTAAGAAATTTTAATGTAAAGCACCTCCCCACCCCCAAGTATCTGCACAAATTGTCTGTAACAAAGTGCATCACTTTCTATTTACACCAGAGCAGCTAAGATTTATTAACCTAATTTTGGTTAAAATTCTGCTAGTTAACCAGTCAATGATGATCTGACCTCAAATATAATGTCCTGGTTCTTCTGGGATTATTTGGGGATCATTCCAGGCTCCTGCTGCTGATCACTCGTTTGCTGCAAATTGATGCAGTAGGAAGTTTGTTCAGACTTCATACTTCCAAATAAGACTACAGCTACCACTTCAAACCATGGGGGTTGTCAGAGTGGTCATGATCACTCGTTAGCTTGGTGGATTTCCCCAAATATAGGCATTCAAATTCACTCGTGTTCGTGCCTTCGGATTGAACTGTTTGTTCGTACTGAAATAAAAACTTTAATCACTTTTCTTCAGTAACTTATCCAGGTTCCATTATTTCTGCAGTTCCATTCATTCTGCAGCCAAACTCCACTTTAGGTAGAAGAGTGTTGCTTGAATTATTATGCTCCCTAAAAGCCCTGTCCCACGGTACGAGTTCATTCCAAGAGCTCTCCCGAGTTTAAAAAAAAAATCAAACTCGTGGTAAGCACGGAGAATGAACGTAGCGGGTATGTCGGAGCTCGGGGACGTCTCTTAGCGGCTCGTAACGCGAACGGCAGGTACTCGGGGAGACTCGCTAACGGGAAGACTCGTGAAGATTTTACATGTTGAAAAATGTCCACGAGAGCCCCGAGTACCGACGAGTGGCTATTACCGTAAATCTCCGAGTTCGAATCAAGGCAAACTCGGGAGAGCTCTTGGAATGAACACGTTCCGTGGGACAGGGCTTTAAGAGTTGTTTGCAACAATCTAACCTACATGAGAACAAGTAACACATCATTGAGGAAGGGGGTGGTGAAACCATCAATGTTAGTTTCATTAATTTCATTTTGCAACATCACAATGCTATCCTGTAAATCTTACAATTGAAGTGCTTGTTCTTTATAACTTTAACAAAGAGTATTTATGTCATTTGATGCCAAAAAAGCGTAATTTCCAGACTCTTATTTAAATACATTGCATTTTGAAAAAAATCTGACTATTTTTCGTGTTAGCTTATTTAACTTTAAGCAAGCATTTAACATTGATTTTTAGCCATGCTGATCCAGACAGAGGAGTCAGTAAATGTCAGCTATGCTTTTGCAAATGCTGAGAACATTAATGAATGATATTGCAGTTTTATTTCTGCTTTTTACTGTTAAATCATTTCAATTCCCTGAGTTTTTCGAAATGGATTTTATCACTTTTTATTGTAGGTGATGATAACGGGAAGAAAGCCAGCAATCCAAACCACTGTAACTGCATAATTGACCAAATCTTCACTGGAGGACTGCAGTCTGATGTCACTTGCCAAGTCTGCCAGTAAGAGAATAGATTTTTGTTGTAGATTTTAACTGAAGCCATGTTAAGCCATCTAGATCTGGTCACAGTGCCCTCCATAATGTTTGGGACAACGACCCATCATTTATTTATTTGCCTCTGTACTCCACAAATTTGAGATTTGTAATTGGAAAAAAATCACGTGTGGTTAAAGTGCACATTGTCAGATTTTAATAAAGGCCATTTTTATTCATTTTGGTTTCACCATGTAGAAATTACAGCAGTGTTTATGCACAGTCGACCCCCACCCCCCCCCCATTCCACCGGCCAATGAGTTTTGAGGCATTTGTTTGAACTTGAGCAGATAGGATGTGTCTATACTCTTCAGAATTTATTATGCTACTACCATCAGCAGTTGTATCATCAATAAAGATAAGTGAGCCAGTACCTTCAGGAGCCATACATGCCCAGGCCATAACACCCCCACCACTGTGTTTCACAGATGAGGTGGTATGCGTTAGATCTTGGACAGTTTCTTCTCTCCTCCATACTTTGCTCTTGCTATCACTCTGATGTAAGTTAATCTTCATCTCACCTGTCCACATTACCTTTTTCCAGAACTGCAGTTGCTCTTTTAAGTACTTCTTGGCAAACTGTAACCTGGCCATCCTATTTTTGTGGCTAACGAGTAGTTTGCATCTTGCAGTGTAGCCTCTGTATTTCTGTTCATGAAGTCTTCTGCGGACAGTGGTCATCGACAATTTCACACCTGACTCCTGAAGGGTGTCTCTTGATGGGTCTTTGTCCCAAACATAATGGAGGGCACTGTATATTCACATCTTTGGTTATAACTGGAGAACGTGTATTTCTATCCTTGACTTAGAAACAAAGTACTAGTTTTTAGCATCTTTCTTGAGTGTTTTCTCAAAAATAATATTCAGGAACACAGCCATCTCGTCGCTTCATTGATTTCTGTTTGGTTCATCATTTTGTAATGCTGAACGTCTCTTAAAATAAGTTGCCAACTGTAACTCCAATCTTTTGCTGTTCCAAGTACACCAGTATGCAAACTCTGTAGCCAAGTATGCTTTGCTCGTCTTAATTCAAGGTAGCTAATTCATAACATTTTTTAAAAATAATGTAGTGGGATCTTAGTGCTATTCATGCTGCTTAATAGAAATGATTGGATAATTAGAATTTTGATGAAAACCACACTTTTGAATTATGTAGGAAAGAACTGTAGATGCTGGTTTACACCGAAGATAGGCACAAAATGCTGGAGTAGCTCAGTGAGACGGGTATCTCTGGAGAGAAGGAATGGGTGAAGTTTCAGGACGAGACCCTTCTTCGGATGGGTTTCGGAAGAAGGATCTCGACCTGAAACATCGCCCATTCCTTCTCTCCAGAGTTGCTGCCTGTCCTGCTTAGTTACTCCACCATTTTGTGTCTACTTGAATTATTGTTAAATATCAAATTGCTTAATTCATAGCAGACCTGATATGGTTCTCAGACTTTTTCTTGTACCATTTACCACCTAATGTGACTTGAATAACTCAACCTTTGGTTGAGTTAATTTGCTAATTTTTCAACAGGTAATTGCAGCTGAAACATAAAATGATTAAACCCAGTTATTCTGATAATTAATATATAAATCGACAATAAAGGGCTAATTTAAAACCACTGTAAGCTGAAGAAATTCTGCAGGGTGGACTTCAAAAAAATGCTTTCCATTTGTTCTAGAAATGCCAAAGCTGAAGAAATTCTGCAGGGTGGACTTCAAAAAAAGGCTTTCCATTTGTTCTAGAAATGCTGAGGCACGTTGGCCAGATCGTCTCAATTATAGACTGTTGGGTTATTAGATACTGTTGAGATTTAGGATACTATTAACATTCAGTTGTGGGCATCTGAGGTTTGAAACATAATAACATAACTCCTGAATGGCAAAAGGTTGTGTGACGAAATCAGGTTCTTCTGGCACTATGCACTGCTATGACCTTGTCATAATCTCTTTTTTATTTCAGTGGTGTCTCCACTACGATAGATCCATTCTGGGATATTAGCCTCGACTTGCCCGGGTCTTCCACGCCATTCTGGCCCTTAAGCCCTGGCTCTGATGGGAATGTTGTGAATGGAGAAAGCCATATGTCCTCCGGTACCACCACACTCACAGACTGTCTACGAAGGTAACTTCTGTAAATGGTTCTCACTCAGCATTGCAGTTCTAGCAACTCATGATTTTTGTTGTTTATTATAAACCATGTTATGAAGCATTTGGTGCAGAGATTTATTCTAGATAACGGCTAAATAAGGGTTGTGGAAGCATGGTATGATAATCTACTGATTTATGGGGCTTAACTCACAATCCAGCGATTGAGTTCAATCATCACCGTGGCAAGTTATGAAAATGAATTCAGTAAATGGGCATCTTGGTTGACATGGGCAAGTTAGGCCAAAGGATCTGTTTCCGAGCTGTATGGCTGAGATGGTTGGAACATGAGCTGGCTAGAAAGAATACCGTTAAAATTGCGTTCAGAAAAACAGCAGTTATCGAGATAGAGAACTTCCACCATAACTGGATGTGGTCTACGATACTTCAAGCCTGCTTACTGATTAACTCAAGGATCATGTGACAATTATGGATGGACAATAAATCCTGCCGAAGCAGTTTTGCCCATACCCAAGATCACATGTTTTTTTTTTAAATCGTTTCTTTTACTAATTCTATCCCCAGGTTTACAAGACCTGAGCATCTCGGAAGCAGTGCCAAAATAAAATGTAGTGGTTGCCATAGTTACCAAGAATCAACAAAACAGCTTACAATGAAGAAACTTCCCATAGTGGCCTGTTTTCATCTCAAAGTAAGTTGCAACCTGAAATAACTTAAATTCTTGTCTGTTGATGTTGAACTCCATTACTAATAGGAGAAGAAGCAAAATAATTCACTTGTATATGCTCTGAAAGAGATTTATTTTACTCTACAAAGTCCTCCGTTAAGTTGATCATGCAATAAGTGCAGCAAAAAAATGAGATCGTTACCGAGTCCATGTTTGCCGAAAAAAGCTCAAATCCTGATCATTTAAGGTTATCTTTTTCAATAGGAACAAGCAGCTGAAAATTTAAAAATAGGTGCAAAATGCTGGAGTAACTCACCGAGTCAGGCAGGATCTCTGGAGAAAAGGGATAGGTGATGTTTCAAGTAGAAAATAATTTAATAAAAACTGAAAAATTCAGCTGAAAATTAACATGTGCAATGAAAGTTCTGTATGTTGCAATGCGAAGAGCCAACAGCGAATTTTGACTTGAGTGACAAGCTCAATTTTTAAAATCTTTTTACAGTTTGAGATTTGTAATAGAAAAAAATCACGTCGTTAACGTGCACATTGGCCGATTTTATTAAAGGGCATTTTTATACATTTTGGTTTCACCATGTAGAAATTATAGCTGCGTTTATACATAGTCCCCATCATTTCAGGGCACCATAATGTTTGGGACACTTGGCTTCACGGGTGTTTGTAATTGCTCAGGTGTGTTTAATAGCCTCCTTAATACAGGTATAAGAGAGCTCTCTGCACCTAGTCTTTCCTCCAGTCTTCCCATCGCCTTTTGAAAAATTTATTGCTGTTTATCAACACGAGGCCCAAAATTGTGCCAATGAAAGTCAAAGAAACCGTTATGAGACTGAGAAACAATAATAAAACTGTTAGAGACATCAGCCAAACCAAAATCAACTGTTTGGAACATCATTATGAAGAAAGAGAGCATTGGTGAGCTTACTAATCGCAAAGGGAATGGCAGACCAAGGAAGACCTCCACGGCTGATGACAGAAGAATTCTCTCTATAATAAAGAAAAATCCCCAAACACTCGTCCGACAGATCAGAAACGCTCTTCAGGTGTGGATTTGTCAATGACCATGTCTGTAGAAGACTTCATGAACAGAAATACAGAGGCTACACTGCATGATGCAAACCACAGGTTAGCCGTAAAAATAGGATGGCCAGGTTACAGTTTGCCAAGGAGTACTTAAAAGAGCAACCACAGTTCTGGAAAAAAGGTCTTGTAATACGAAGATTAACTTGCATCAGAGTGATAGCAAGAGCAAAGTATGGAGGAGAGAAGGAACTGCCCAAGATCTAAAGCATTCCATCTCATCTGTGAAACAGTGGTGGGGATGTTATGGCCTGGGCATGTATGGCTGCTGAAGGTACTGGATCACTTATCTTCATTGATGATACAACTGTTGATGGTAGTAGCATAATGAATTCTAAATGGAAATAGACACATCCTATCTGCTCGTTCAAACAAATGCCTCAAAACTCATTTGCCGGCGATTCATTCTACAGCAAGACAATGATCCTAAACATACTGCTAAAGCAACAAAAGAGTTTTTCAAAGCTAAAAATTGGTAAATTTTTGAGTACTTACTACCTACTTACTTACTTACTGCCTATTATGCCCCCTGGCATGTAGGGGAGCAACAAAGACCCTCCACTCTTGTCTGTTCTGGGCAGAACATCACCAGAGACGACACCCAGCAACCGGTGATGTCCATGTATCACAGACTTGAAGCAGTCATTGTATGCAAAGCATATGCAACAAAATACTAAACATGACTACTTTAATTTACATTAAAATTAATGTGTCCCAAACATTATGGTGCCCTCAAATGGGGGGGGGGGGGAGACTATATATAAACACAGCTGTAATTTCTACATGGTGAAACCAAAATGTATAAAAATGGCCTTTATTAAAATCTGACAATGTGCACTTTAACCACATGTGATCCTCTATTACAAATCTCAAATTGTGGAGTACTGAGCAAATAAATAAATGATGGGTCTTTGGCCCAAACATTATGGAGGTTACTGTAGATGCTGTGGTTCCGATGTTTTACACAATGCTGCAGGCTATGCAAAGATTACTCATGATTGTGTAACTTTCCTCTTCATCTGCACTTGCCAGATATGAATGAGTACAGATCTGAGCTCTATGCACTTGCTATACTTATTGCAGATGCCAACCGTGTTTCAATAATGCTACTGTAGAGGCTGCCTGACCGGTTGAGCCTTTCCAGTATTATTGGAAAAAAAACGTTGTTTCAATAATACTTTTGCCACCATTAGAATCGGTACATGCAATGTTTAGCATAATTTTCATTGAACTAACACTAAGATGAAGATAATTTAGTTGAGGTTATTTGAATTTTGATTCTGCTGGTAATAAACAAATTTGCTCTTGTTCCACTCCTGTAGCGGTTTGAACACTCGGCCAAGTTACGGCGAAAGATCACTACATACGTCTCTTTTCCACTGGAGCTGGACATGACTCCGTTCATGGCTTCTAGGTACTTTCAGAACTTCATATCTAAAGCATTGCAACGCTTGACAAGAAAAAATTAAAATAAGCAGGCATTTTTATGTGATCTTTTGACTTGCAAAGTACTTCACAGCCAACGGAACTTTATTGTTAAATTATATAACTGTCCTACAAAATATAGTAAGATAACTGGTGATTGTTGGGTAAAGTACACTGTTATGGTCTGGAGGAAAATGGATCTACCTGAAAAGATCAGACCGAGCCTTGCTTTAAACATTTGTCTAAAAGTTAACTGCTGAGACATTGTAGCACATTGTCAATGTGGCAATGAAGTGTCATTTTTAGTGAGGGATAAAATACTGTGTCAGTGAGTTCATTGAAGACGTACTGATTAGGTGACCGAAGATTGGCATTTAAAAATCTGAAAATGTAGGAAGAAATGAAGATTTCCCTCATGGGTTGTGCAATATGATGGAAAGTGTTATGTTTCACTGCAGTTAAAAATTGGAGTGAAGTGTTCATATTATCTATAAATATGCATATTAGTAGCAGGAATAAAACCACCTGGTCCTTCATTTAATAAGATCATGGCTGACATGATTGCAGTACCAATTACTCAGTACCACGATGTACTGTAATGTTTCAACTCCCACACTTGCTATCTACCTCTGCCATAAAAAATATTCAAAGACCCACCGAGGAACTGGTTCAAAGACTTAATAACCTTCAGAAAATTGTCAGCTCGTCTTGGTCTTTAATAGACAATCCATTATTATTAAATAGCGACACCTGTCAAAGATCCTGTCAAAGCACCTCAGAATCTTAAATCTCCACTCGCCCATAAACTCCAGCAGGTACAAATAGAGCATGTTCAATGTTTCCTTGAAAGATCATTTTCCCATTCCAGATATTAGTAAACCTCCGAACTGCTTCCAACATGTTAACATATTTCCTTAAGGAGATCTATACTGTGCACAATGCTCAAGATGAGATCCCACTTATACCCTATATAACTGAAGCATAATCTCACTATATTTGCAATCCAATTTCCATAGGAGTTACAATAATTCCCTGTTTCTGTGCACTCGGACACCCAAATCCCTCTACTTCTTAGAACTCCATAATGTCTCACCATTCCCCATTTAATTTTACCTGCCACAATGGACAATTTTACATTAATCCACCTTGTACTCCATTTGCTGATCTTAAATGAAACTTCACCTGCCCATGTTGTCCTGAGATGCTGCCAGAGCCGCTGAGCTACTCCAGCACTCTTTCCCTTCGGGCACCATTACTTCCCGTAGAGAGAGAGACAAAATGTTGGAGCAACTCAGCGGGTCAAGCAGCATCTCTGAAGAAGTGGAATAGGTTTCGCTTTAGGTCAAAATCCTATTTCAGACTGCTTGCCCAATGCCAGGATTCAGGACATTTCCCTTGTTTCTGTAGAGGAACTTGCATTGGGAGGGGAAGGATCTGACTTTGTGGTACATGTAGATGGTACATGCCAACAATATAGGCAAGATTCAGGTTTCTCAATAATGTGAGGAGATGGTTTCTAAATGAAGAAACGGAACTGCAAAGAAAATAATCTCCTCATTGCTACCTGATTCCAAGCAAATTGGCAAAGGACAAATGTGATCATATCAATTAATATCTGGCTGGTGTGGGCAAAGTGGTTTCTAGTTCTTGGGGCACAGACACCATTTAAGGGGAAAGTGGAGCTGTATCCTTGGGAAGGTTTAAATCAGATCTATGCTGAGACAAATGTGCTGGCAAGCCAAGTAATAGGAAGGCAATGAGGAATTTAATGTAACGAGTGGAGGCAGGAAATCAAAGTTACAAAACTGCAAATCAAATAGTGTAGAGATAAATCTAGAGAGAAAAATATTAATGTGGTAAATGATAAACAGTGAAAGGACCAACGGTATGTCTAAGAGTAAATCAGTAAGAAAGGATGGTTTAAAAAATAAGGGCAAACAAACTAAAGAGATTGTTCTTAAAACACCACATTTCAAAACAGTGGAATTGGAAAAACATAACCTACTGTCATTCGAGAGACAAAGGTTGGTATTCATGATTACATAGATTGGGACCTGAATGCTGAAGGTTACTTAATATTTTGAAAGTTGGGGAGCTTGGGGAATAGTGGAGGAATGGCTCATTAGTGCAATAGAAGGGGATGAGTCGAGTTCAGGAAACCAGGATGTAGCAGCAGTTTGGGTACACTTGAGAAATAAATAAGCCAATTAGCCACCTTGGAACCTGGGTACAGGCTATGTAAAAGTAACCAGATGGTAGGGCAGAGCATAAAGGAAGAAGTAAATTGAGGCTGCTCGGAAGGATATAACACTAATGGGAGATTTTAATATAAATTGGAAAAGGCAGATGTAAAAAGAGAGTCCACGTGGGAAGCTCAAGAGTTTTTAAGAGCAACACATTTTGAGAGCCAACCAAAGAACAAACTCATCTAAACTATTCTAGATATATAAGGATGGCATTTCCTTAACTTTTTAAGATTTATATAAATGACTGGGATGATGGCACAAAATGTATTTTTGCTAAATTTGCTGATGACACATAGATAGGAAAGAAAGTAAGAGAAAATTGGGAGGCAATATCAGGATATAAATAGGATAAGTGAGTGGGAGAAGATCAGCAAATGGAATATAACGTGGGTTAATGTAAAATTGTCCATTTTGGCAGGAAATGTAAACCAGCATCTGCTGTTCCTAGTTTCTACAAGCAATGCTGCCTTCGGGACTTGCTCTTTGTTGCAAAGATAGTGACACGCATCCCCACCATCACCATGGCTATATTATGGCCTGATCAAAACATTATTTTCCCACCCACTGAAAGGCTTTCTGTATCATGGGCAGTGACATTATTTTCTCTCTAGTCCCTAATCTCATTCAAATGAGCTGAAAGAACCTCAAAACACTGGACAATTGCAAAGATTAAGGCTCCTTCGCTGCTTCCGTCTTGGTTCCCTTGTTTGCTTTGCCTACCTTTCTTCTTTGTGGTGTGTTACTGCCACCTGGGTACAAAATATCCAGGCAATTTCCCGCTCTCCATATGTGTTGCAATGTCCACACCTCAGCCTCCAGCTCTGACTGAACGGCAGCTCTGACTGCCGAACAGCAAATATGAGGAAGAATGGCAAGTACTTGGATGGGGAAAGGAGAAGAAAATACGTGGAGAACTGAGGGGAAAATGTTCTTTTTTGCATCTCCGAAGTGGAAGGTGCTTGCTTAAAGAAACTATTGACGCCAGGAGATGAAACATTTTCTGAGCTCTGCCAAGTATCTCCAAAAAACTCTTCTGATAGATGCAGTGCATTTCTGGATTTAGACTGCAATAACAAGGATGAAGACATAGAAACCTAGAACATAGGTGCAGGAGGAGGCCATTCGGCACTTCGAGCCAGCACCGCCATTCATTGTGATCGTGGCTGATCGGCCCCAATCAATAACCCGTGCCTGCCTTCTCCCCATACCCCTTGATTCCACTAGCCCCAAGCGCTCTTTCTATCTCTCTTAAATCCATCCAGTGATTTGGCCTCCACTGCCCTCTGTGGCAGGGAATTCCACAAATTCACAACCCTCTGGGTGAAAAAGTTTTTTCTCACCTCAGTCTTAAATGGCCTCCCCTTTATTCTTAGACTGTGGCCCCTGGTTCTGGACTCGCCCAACATTGGGAACATTTTTCCTGCATCTAGCTTGTCCAGTCCCTTTAGTATTGTGTATGTTTCTATAAAATGCCCCCTCGTCCTTCTAAACTCCAGTGAATACAAGCCTAGTCTTTTCAATCTTACCTCATATGACAGTCCCGCCATCCCAGGGATCAATCTTGTGAACCTACGCTGCACTGCCACAATCACAAGGATGTCCTTCCTCAAATTAGGAGACCAATACAGTACACAATACTCCAGATGTGGTCTTACCAGAGCCCTATACAACTGCAGAAGAACCTCTTTACTCCTATACTGAAATCCTCTTGTTATGAAGGCCAACATTCCATTAGCTTTCTTCACTGCCTGCTGTACCTGCACGCCAACTTTCAGTGATCGGTGTACAAGGACACCCAGGTCTTGTTGCACCTCTACCTTACCTAACCCAACCCCATAGAGATAATAATCTGCCCCCTTGTTTTTGCCGCCAAAGTGGATAGATAACCTCACATTTATCTATATTATACTGCATCTGTCATGCATCTGCCCACTCACTCAACCTGTCCAGGTCACCCTGCAACCTCCTAACATCCTCTTCACAGTTCACACTGCCACCCAGCTTTGTGTCATCCGCAAACTTGCTAGTGCTGCTCCTAATTCCCTCTTCCAAATGATTAATATACATGGTAACCAGTTGCGGCCCCAACACCGAGCCTTGCAGCACTCCACTCGCCACTGCCTGCCATTCTGAAAAGGACCCGCTCACTCCGACTCTTTGCTTCCTGTCTGTCAACCAATTTTCTATCCATGTCAACACCCTACCCCCAATACCATGTGCTTTAATTTTAGTCACCAGTCTCCCATGCGGGACCTTAACAAAGGCTTTCTGAAAGTCTAGATACACTACATGCACTGGCTCCCTTCATCCATTTTACTTGTCACATCCTCAAATTCCAGAAGATTAGTCAAGCATGATTTTCCTTTCATAAATCCATGTTAGCTTGGACTAATCCTTTTACTGCTATCCAAATGCCCCATTATTACCTCTTTAATAATTGACTCCAGCATCTTTCCCACCACCGAAGTCAAGCTAACTGGTCTGTAATTCCCTGTTTTCTCTCTCACTCCTTTCTTGAAAAGTGGGATAACATTAGCTATCCTCCAATCCACAGGAACTGATCATGAATCTATTGAACATTGGAAAATAATCACCAATGCGTCCACTATTTCTAGAGCCACCTCCCTGAGGATCCTGGGATGCAAACCATCCGGCCCAGGGGATTTATCATCCTTCAGTCCCATTAGCCTACCCAATACTATTTCTCACCTAATGAAAATTTATTTCAGTTCCTCTTCCCCTTCGATCCGCTGTCCTCCAGTACATCTGGGAGATTGTTTGTGTCTTCCTTAGTGAAGACAGATCAGAAGTACCCGTTCAACTCTTCTGCCATTTCCTTGTTACCCATAATAATTTCACCCGTGTCTGCCTTCAAGGGACCCACATTTGACTTTGCTACTCTTTTTCCCTTAACATATCTAAAGATGATATCCTAGTTGGGATAGTGTAAGGGAACAAAAGTCTTAAATTTCCTGTGTTACAAGATTATAAACACTGCTTATCGGAGTTTGACATGGATTATTAAACCAAAGCAAGCTGTTGGCACTTTAGTTCTGTTGATGGTTGTCCAGAAGACAAAGTTCTCTTTGGCTTGCTGCAGTCTGTAGCAGTGAAGCCGTGGAATTTCCAAGCAATGATTTCAGTAGGTAATTGTTATGGGAAGCACTTTGGGGTTGTCAGCAAATCTTGTATAGCCTTGCTTGTTGCATCATGTGGCACTGCCAACAATTGCAAATTATCCCAAAAAGTGTTGCTTTCTCATTAAAAATATACTTTGTCCTTAAGGAGCTGCATTGCAAGTTTTTATTTTGGTGTTCATGTGAGTACATAAATAGACACATTGGTTATTATAAATATGTTATGCCTTTTATTTGTAAGCTTTTCTCTTTTTTTTAGTAAAGAGAGCAGGATGAATGGACAGTACCAGCAGCCTGTGGATAGTCTAAGCAATGACAATAAGTAAGTTTAAGTTTGTATTTGCAAAATGCAAAAAATTGTTCTCAGTAATTTATAGAATGTTGCTTGGACAGTATGCTGTATGTACATAATGGAAGTCAATGACACAGCAATGGTTTTAAAGTTGCCTGCATTTTTCAGTGCAGGCAACCATTAGATCCGTAAGAGCACCCAATTTATTGGTCGAAATTGGCTGCTTTGTTTAATAACTGTGTAGTAGAGGGATGCTTTGTGGCTCTTTCCAACCCACTCGAGGTGGGGGTGGTGGGGGGGAGGGCGGTTGTGGGCAGGGCTGTGGCAGAGTCTAATTCAATATTTGACAATGTTGAAAGCCTATTTTAGAGTTTGTTAAGTGGTTGTTGTTTTTGAGGACTTATTTTTTAATTATATTGTCACCTTTTGATAACCTAATCTGATCATGAGTTAACTCTAGTTGAGACAAAATGTAACTGTTCCATTCACTGACACTTGTTGTTTGGTGTTCAGTTTCCTACAGTTATTTGCTATCTAGTATTTATAAATTGTAGTTTAATAAATCACTGCCCATTATAAACACAATACACACCAAATTCATCAATTCCCTTTCGTATACAATCATATGAAAAGTAACCATGTGTAGCTGTAAAGCCAAGGTCAGTTCTCAGAATTTGATCTGGAGGTACCATTGATGTACGAGGCTTGCTGAGTACGTTGCAATAATCTGTGTAGTTGTGGGAAGGAGAGGCCTGTTCTTAGTGAGTGCACTTATTCATTCCAGAGTCCTATGTGAACAGCACAGGCTGAGAGAGGTGCAACTTGTGTGTATGTGTGGGCATGACATCATAACTGGCAAGCAACCCAATCACAAGTGAGTCTTTTCGTTATCCGAACGTGTTCAATAAAAAATAGTGTCTCACTCGTCAGTGTATTGTGGGGTTCCTTTAAAGAGAATATCTCACTCCAACAGCCATTCAAACTGTAATACATTTCTGAATCATTGCAGGCAAGTGTATATTTCATAAGAATGTGAGTTAGAATTCCATTCAAGATGGTAGGGGACAAACCTATCAAAGCAAAGAATAGAATTGGAAGACTGGTCCAATCAAATATATGTTAAATCTACTCAATTTATTTGAAGGAAATGATTAATCACAATTCAAATTTTATCACAAGCTAATCAAACGAAATCCATTGGATATCAACATGGAGTTAACATTTATTGTCTGCACTTCATGAAAGAAACTTTGTTATCCTAAAGTTCTGTGCAGGATTAAACATTGGTCTTTTTCCATAATCTTAAATTACATTATTGGCCATATATGTAGATTTACTTGAAGCACCATGGATTGAAATATTTTGTTCTATATTTGTCTACAGTTCATTTTTGCATATGGTTTGTTCTTTGAATGTTCTTTAAAATAGTTTGTATCTCTTAAACCATTTGGTTTGATTACCTAAATTCTACACCTTCCTTTGCCTGACTTGGAAAATAGTGCCTTGAGAACAAAATCTACAAGATCAGGCATTATTCATGTTCTTGCTCTGAATACCACAGATACAATAGTATTCGGTTATCATGACTTTCCCACCCATACCATTTTCAATACCCTGTGTTAAGTGCTATGTTTCTTTCTCCATCTTCCTTGGGAGGAAAAATACTCAAGCTGCATTTTCTATCTCTGTTCAATTTCCTCTCAACTCTTTTTTAATAGAGCGCCAATTGAACCCAAATGAGCTCTCTCCTTTGGAATTTAGAATTTTTTTCTCCACTGGATTCCACGCCTTTTTCTTGCAATTTTAACGGTGCTTGTTGTTACTGAATATTGTACTGGAGCCTTCTAGTGCTTTGCTCATTTGTCTGGCAATAGTTTACTTGTTCTAATTGATTTATACAAGTCTTTATTGTTAAAGATTGGGATTGACTTCACTATAAAGAAGTCCTTGTTGCTCTCTCTTGAACCTCACTAATATTTGTATTGCTTTGCAGATCAGAATACTGAAATTACACAAAATATTCCAGCATGATCTTAAGTGATATATCTATGTTAAAACCATTTCTAATTGGCTCCCCAAGCTTTTGTTGATGGCCCCTTCAATGACTGGCATCTGCCAAAAAAACTTTTTACCCATGCTATTGATCTTCATGTATGTGCTTTGTGTCAATATATAATCCATTTCAAGCAGGTTTTTTTCACTTGATGTCTTCATTGTATGGCTTTGCAAAGCTTTTCACGTAATTTACTAGCATTTAACTTGGAAAAAAGTAAGCAGTGGGGTCCAACACAGATTCCGATTGCAACTCAAACAGAACCTTCCCTATTATCATCATCTGTTTTCTGTAGTTAGGTCTGCTTCAAATTGAAGGAGAAAATGTGACATTAATCATGAAATAATTTCATTCAAAAGTACTCCTTCAGCACCCTTGTACTTTGAAGAACCGGATGTATCATATCTGCTAGACAGTCTTTAAGTGGCAACTAAAGCAGAGGATTCTTGGATGCAATTAAATTGTATGCCCATGTGTACAGTGAACATTGGTCACCTCTTGTAATGGGGAAAACATTTACAAAGGGTCACCTCTCCTGCCCTTTTGTGCACCTGCAGTGATGCTGCCCTTTGGGGCAATCCCTATACTTGAGCACAATCATCTATTGTCTTGCATTTCTTTTGAGAATGCAGCTACAAAGGAACATGTGGTCGCTGA
The DNA here is from genome assembly GCF_028641065.1 of Leucoraja erinaceus. NCBI lineage: Eukaryota > Metazoa > Chordata > Chondrichthyes > Rajiformes > Rajidae > Leucoraja > Leucoraja erinaceus. Next base: position 17,291,746 of record NC_073396.1, read on the forward strand.
AAGAAATTGCAAGTAACATTTAGCATAAATGCCTTGAAGATAGCAAAAAATATGAGCAGGTTTGGCTGGTAGAAAGTGCTATCCTAAGGAATATTTGAAGTGAAATTATGACTGATCAGTGTGAACATGCATCCCTGCTACAAGCTGTTGGAATTGTGCACATCTTTTGATCTCAGTAACATTGTCCTTTTCACTTTCTGCAGGTATTCACTGTTTGCTGTAGTCAATCATCAGGGAACACTGGAAAGTGGGCACTATACCAGCTTCATTCGACAACACAAGGACCAGTGGTTTAAATGTGATGATGCAATTATCACCAAGGCTAGCATAAAAGATGTGCTAGATAGTGAAGGGTGCGTACCAGTGGCTAGTATAAATTTTGGAAGGATGAAAAAGATATGCTGGTCGATGATTCACAATAACTAAAATGTCAATGCAAAACTGCAATTACTGCCTTTTGATTATCTTTGCAAACACATTCACCAATTTCTGCAAAATTTGTTACATCTCAATTATTAAAGCATCTTCTTCCTTCCAAGTATGGGTCTGTTTCTCCCGATTCCACACTTTACAGCACTCTTGCATCAGGGCTAGATTCATTTGTTTGCTTTAGAATCCGAGATTCGTGAATAATTTTGTTTTGTGGAATATGCTTTGTAAAGTCCTAACCCATATCTGCATGACCTCTAATGCTTGGATATAATTGCTTTGATGCAGAAAACATAATAATATTCTAGCCATGTTCTTGGTAGTTTCTTGTGGAAATTCTTTGTTGCCTATGGCAATTATATTTTTGTTTTAATCCCAAATCCATTTTGTATCTCGCTCCAATTATGTAAAGTTCTCATGAAACTTCATTTGGAATATTGTGTTAATCTGCTCCATCAACTATGGGGCAGGTATACTAACAATAAATGAATGACAGTGAAGATTAACAAGACTGATTCTTGGGGTGGTGGATTTATCATGTGAGGAGATATTAGGCAGATTGAGGCTATACTTGCGTTTAGAAAAATCAAAATTTCATCGAAATGTGCAAAATTATTTAGTGGCTTGACAGGGTAGATGCAATGATATTTCTCCTAAATGTCTCAAAGCAGGGGTTACTTTCAAAGTAAGCAGTCAGCTATTCTGGATTGAAGAAATGTCTTCATATGGCAGATGGTGAATCTCTATAATTCTCTATCCAGGGGAGTGGTGACAGATTGGTTGCTGAGTGTATTGATGGCAGGCTGATTGAAAGATGTTAGACATTAAGGGAATCTATCAATATGGCATGGATGCTGTAGGGTGATATTTTTGAATGAGGGATCAGGCATACAATAATTGCTGGCTGATTTACTCTGGATGTTTGTGTTTATCCCATCTATTTTTTCCTGATTTCTATCATCGAGTTCTACATGATTTCTTATTTGGTTTATTTTGTATTTGTATTTTCTGTAGCTTTCAATTCCTTTCATTTAAACAAGGTTTTAAAATGTTGTATAGTACTGAAGATATTACATCAATAGTTGGATTTGCATTCCTAGTATTGTCTGCACAACAGTAGTTAGCGTCACTTTTAAAACATTTGCTGTAATAAAGTTTTGTGGTTAGCTCTGGTGTGCATTAGTACACATGTTGATCACCTGTTTTGTATATACATTAATACGTATTTCATTCTCTGCAGGTATCTCTTGTTTTATCACAAACAATTCCTTGAATACGAGTAGCCTTATCAGACTGGGGGAAGTCTTCAGAACGATACACAACCTACCTGAAACTCTAAGTACTGTCAGCACTGAGTGAACCTACTTGACATTGACTTTGGTCTGAAGGAATGAGACGGCACCCAATGGAATGCGACTGAGGAGGCACGGGTTATCCTCAAAGCTGCAGCCCGCATCTCTGGAAAGAAGGGAGGGGGGGAGGGTACACATCTCTGCTTCTGTTCCCATGGTGCTCCAGCTTCAGCTGACCAAGTGTATAACAATAATAACAAACCATCCCATTGATATGTGATGAGTTTGAGAGCAAATGGATGGTATTAATGACTTGCAGATACACTTCTGTGGATTTAGATATTGAGTACTGTATGAAACTAGTAGGCATATATTTTCAGAAAAATGGCCATTAAAACTGAATGCAGTACTGAGACAGGTTTTCAGTATGTATGTGTTGCCAGAGGACTGCGGATTAATACAACCTGACAGATCTCTCTATTGGGCCCAGGTTTGTTTGCCTTCTAGCTTTGTTATTTTTATTCCTGTCAAAGGTTCAGAGCAGCTGTGCCGTAATGAAACTGTACTGGACTTGGTATTTGTTTATTGTACAAACGCTCATGTTTTAAGATGGCCTTACATCACAGTGGTGGAAAATTTTGTGTTTGTGTCTTAAAATATGCATGCGTGTACGTGCATGCATATGTGCGCACACGCATGCGCACACACACATTGCAGTTTGAATAGTGGCCACAGCGACTGCTCTGGATTCTTCCCTTTGGTTTATTTTTTAAATTATGCAGTCTGGGCATAGCAGTAGATCAATGTTTGAGACTTTTGCTGTTTTGTCAGAAAGTAGGATCCATGTGGCAGTCTGAGTGGCCTTCATTATACGAAACAATGTGATCAGACCAGAGGGGCCTGAGACAAGGGAATGCTGATGAAATGCAGCCTGTTCTGTTTATTCTCACTTTTATATTCTGTATTTTTGCTTTTGGAACTATGATCCACAAATCAAATTTTCTGTACATCTTTCTTAAGCAGGACGGGATGTTGAGGAGCAACTCCCAAAGAGCTTGTTCCAAGGGAGCTGATATTGCTCATTTCATAATGTTGTACAATCTCGGTTAAAGATAAATGTTTTATTTATACACAAAAAAAATCATAAAACAGAGCATAACTATGATTAAAAGTTCATGGTGATTAGCAAACATCCTGGATGCCATGTTGATTCTCAGTAAACCATCTGGCCCATTAAATATACCTTTTTAAGGCGCAGTCCCATTTGTTGCACTATTATCCTGTTAAAGGTTAATCCCTCACTGGGTTGCTTTGACCCATTGCCTATATGAAATAATGTGTCTTCCCCTACCAGAGCAAGAAGCCAGCCCTTTGTTACTTGCTCTTGGTTCAGCCTTCATAAAATACTGTAGTTACTAGATTGGGAAACAATTAAACCAATGTTTCTGAGTACATGGCATCCATATCGTGGTTGCTGCAGCTCTGTGCTTATTGTGATGGGTTTTTGTGTAGCTGCTAGTAATCAGGGCACCAAAATAGAGAGAAATGCAAGGCACTGTGGAACCAAATCCAAATTCTAGCCACTTGAGTTAGACGGGGTAACTATTGTAGGAAGTTCTTGGTGTAGCATCAGTAGATGGAATCCCAGTTGGTATTTACCATATATTTGAAAAACTACAGTCAAACTTTACAGAAGCAGAATACAACTCAATCCAAATGCAAACTGATGCAATTAAACTTTCCTAGCATCTGCTGTACTTGAGATGATACAAGCTTAAAATATAGGATGTCATTTTTTTCAACGGAATTGGCACGTAAATGATTATTTCCAATTTGGCCAGACCTTTGACACAGCAGTTTGTTCATGTGGAAATGCTGAGTTTTGTGGCAAACTCCTCAAAATGTCAAGATTTAGTATTTCTGAGACTGAAGATAAAATCTGGAATATTCCCTTTTGCTATTCTCCTTTTAAAATAGAATAATTTGTTTGAATTCCACAGTCTGTTCTACTCAATTTTATTTTTTTAATTTTCTTGCCATAAAACGCCAGCAGGAAATTGTAAATATGTGTGTTCTAGCCTGAAATTTGCGCTTATAAGTTTATTCACAAACTAGACATATGGCAGCTGGTTATTGGATTATGAGACCCTGTCAATTGAATCTGCCTGCCAGGCAATTGGTCATACCAGAGTGGAATTTCAGTTAACCTGTGGAAGCATTTTTAGTCAATTTTCCCCTCGGCACCTCTCTGTGTATTAACAAATAAAGGTTCCAGAGTGCTTTATATTCCTCGGGAGCTCAGAACTCAAAACTTTGTCACTCGGCTTAAAAATACTAATGCAAGTTGAGTTTCATTCGTGTTCATTCCTCTGGAATAGGCCTTCTAAATATTGGGTTTTCTTGTAACTACAGTGAAGTGTAGAACCTGTGCTGTTTACATGTAGGTGAATGCAGTGTAAGTCCCACGCGGGCATTTCATATGCCATCCCCTGTGTATTGTGCGGTGCGCCAGAAACTTGAGTATTTGGGTATGGCATGGGCAATGTCCACATGGCAGTGTAAGCTACATTTTGAGAATTGTTTTCTCGTACATTTAAGGTCAAGTGACAGGTTTTCCATTATTGTGGTAAGAAATTTTCCCTCCATACATTCCCATCTAAACTTTTTAATGTTGCTGTGCAAACAAAATGATTCGTACAGATTTCTTGCACTGATTTTGTCTGAAATTATGTAATAGCTAATGAATGTTAATTGATTTGTGATCTGAAAGCAAAAATAAGATGTTCAACGTGACTCTTATAATCCTAATGATAATACAACTGCTAAGCATTGGCTATAACATTCATTTTGGTGATAGTTTTAGATAATCTCCAAAGTAGCATTGTTAGTGGCAATTACTTTATTTTTTTTTAAAGGTGAGTTTCTATTTATTTTCATTCACAATTATGCAAAAATCTCAAACATGTCACTTGGCCTTTAGATTGTCTGACATCCTGCAATGGACTCTTGCTCCACTTTAAACAGATGTGTAGCTCACTGTAGTGGAATGGATTCACTAACAGAAGTGAAAACATCCAACTGTAATACGACTGCTTTCACACACCTTGCCCTCAAAGCTTACAAAAAAATCAGCCTCCCCAGTTTGATAAGTGATGCCCTCAGCTCATGAGCTTGGGTAATCACAATGCATTCGGAGAGTTGCCCTCTTTATTTGTGGGTATTAGTGTTTGGTATACAAAAGCTGCTTAAAATAAAATGCATTTCCCGGAGTGCCAGGTGGGTCAGGCATTTCCCATGCTAAGGGTCATTTGTTAATGCACTATCCTCTATATTAAAAAAATGTAAGGACTCCCATTAATATCCTCCAGACAGGGTAATGTATATTTGAATTCAGCCCCACTATGTTATTCTAGTTCTCCATTTGTGGTATTGCCTGCAGTACCAATTTCATTTGTAATCTCATTTGATTTTTATTTTCCATGTTCTGAAAAAGCGAAATGTCAAAATAAATCATTTGACTATGGGAGACTACTTGATATTGTCTTCAAATGTCATGGAGACATAGTTATTTGTATTGTATCATGTTATATTTCCCAGTTATAGATTTCATTATCCAACCACAGAGAAACACTTTTCTCCCTACATAATGCCGCCAAGTATATATAATTTTGGATAGCCTAATCTCACTTGTAAATCGTGGTAGCAAGAACAAACTTGTTTTAGCCCTGATGACCTTTGGTGAAACCAAGTTTGAATATTAGCTCTGTCATGCATCATGCCTCTATTTTCTCATTGTCTTAAACTTACGTTCAGTATTTTCTAAATCTGTGCTTGATTTTGATTCTGTTATTTGTGAGGTATTATTTCCTTACACATGAAAGGATCACTAGTTTCTGTACTTATAACCTTATGGGTGTACGTAGCCTGAATTATCCTGATTTGTGCACACTTTATACTGTTGCCATTTTTTTTTTATTGATACAAAATGCAAATCCTTTTACAATCAGTTTTGTTTTATGATCTTTATAATTCCCATTTGTTAGAGTTTGCTTCACAAGTCTCGCTTGGTATGGCCTCTGAAAATCCAAGTGTCACAGTATTTTAGATGCATGATGCATGTGTTTTTTTTAAATTCGCCATTATGTTCATCGTGTCTGACATTGTACTTGTTAATATTCATTTTTTAGTTTTGTTATTTTAGTGAATTTTAAGTTTTCCCACAATCCAGGTAAGGCTAACTGGTCTGGAACTTTATTTCTCACGCTTCCTTAAGATGTAAGGCCATTTAGTCCATCAAATCTATAGCTTGCTTTGTTTCTGATTCGTTTTTAGATCCTTCAGTGCAATTCCCAATATCGGATGAATCACCTTTTCAGCAACTTCCCGAAGGTTAATTTGAAGATGTTTTTATATTTTTTATATAAGGTAGAAGATCTGTGGGTATAAGAATTCAACAGGTGCAGTAAAACAGTCGTGATGGCAACTCGCGTTAGATTGCTAATTGCTATTAGATTTTGACATTTTATAATTCTCTTCTATTTTTGAAGTTGCAAACTTCATTTCTCTGGCAAAACTATTCAAACAATCTGCAGCCATTTTACAAATGTATGCAGTATGTGAGTTCTGTTTAGTTCACTATTACAGCATTTGTTCTACTGATAACAAAACGGAGTAATCCAGCTATTCCCAATTCCTCGCCCTCGACCTAAAGCCCTGCTTGCCTTTCAGCCATTTATCCAGCTGTCCCTTTGACTACGATTGAATCTTCCACAGTGTTAGTCGATCTTAACGCTTTTAAAATAGATTTAACCAGTACATTCGTGTCATTTACTTTTCGCTCATAAGGTTAGCTGCAGGAACTGGCTGGTTTCCTTGCCCCCTCTAACCTCTCCCCTTACTCTCCCCCTTCTCCCCCTCCCCAAATCCAGCTCCTCAAATGGCACAAAGACGCCTGTGGTACTTAGCAAATCTGAATAACACATGATCCTTGAGTAGCCAAATATTGTCTCGTCCATGTCTTAAAATGATTTACCTACTTTTACTGAAGATAGCTTTGTTAGATAGCAATAGTCTGCGGCAATATCCTACCCCTCTAGTAGAATAATTAAACTAAAGTGCCCTTACTAAAACAGAGCATGCTCTAAAGCTTTTCTCTCGTAGTGAAGTACACCCTGTTGTGACGAGTGTGCTTTTTAATCATTGTCGAGTGGTTTCAGTACTTCATATGGCATTTCTCCAGGAAGCTCCCTATTTCTTTAGTGCTGGGTTGCGAGGGTGAACAGATGATCTGGAACGGCTTGTGTTGGGGAATTGTCTCAGAAGGTAGAGTTCGTATGTCGAGGGCAGGTGGCTCCTGGATGCACTGGCGGGATGTGGCGATGTTTGTCTGCAGCTTTCGGCCTTTCCCGCCGATCCTCTGCTCCGAGAAGCAGCAGCTACAAGTTTCCGACGGATCGGAGGATAAACTTTGATTCTGGTCGTCTTTTTCAACGCCTCGTTGCTGCAGTCTGTCTGAAGAGGAGTTGGCGCCATCTATAGTAGAGTGCAGATTTACTGTGCTAAATTGCTGCTTTACGTGTACATCTTACAGATAAAATATGTTATCGTTATTTTATTACTTTCCTCCAATCTCCTCTGGCACTTTTCCACTCCTCTATAGTTTCTTCAACGTTTGTTTCTACCCAAACCTGGTCTCAGCCGAGGAACGGAGCTCCGGGCTACAGGGACCGCAGTGGGCGGAGTGCTACGGCAATGCCAGGCTGCCCAAAGATCCTATAGCGGAGCTCTGCTATAGGATCTTTGAGACTGCCCGCTGCCTGGTCTTGGGTCGGGCTCGCAGTAACCAGGGCAACAGGTGCTGGGGACCCCGCCTGTCTTCGCTCTCCCAGCTCGCACAGATTCGTGCAAACTTGCAGCGTGGGCCCGGGGCACCAGGCTGAACCCCCGAGCAGCGACGCCCCAGTCTGTTTACGGGGCTGTGCTGAAACCACCGCACGGTCTCCGTTTGTGAGGCTGGGAGAGTCGAACATTAACCTCCCGAAAGTACTTAAGATTTCCATTTTTAAACTTCAACACGCCAGTCAGAGAACTATAAGACTATTAGTTGTTAGAGATTGGAAGGAACTGCAGATGCCGATTTACACCGAAGATATAGAAACAAAAAGCTGGAGTAACTCAGCGGGTCCCAGAGGACTGCAGAGTAGCTAAAGTCCCTTTATTTTAGAAGGGAAGTAGAGAGTATCCGGGGAATTACAGGCTGGTGATTCTCGCGTTAGTGGTAGGGAAGCTATTGGAGAGGATTCTTTGGGATAAGATTTACTCCCATTTGGTAGAGAAAGGGTTAATTAGGGAGTGTCAGCGTGGCTTTGTACCATGGCATGGCAGGTCGTGTCTTAATAACTGCATCGAGTTTTTTTTGAGAAAGTGACGTAAACATAGACGTTACTACGGGTTGGTTAGTAAGATTGCAGATGACATATAGATTGCTGGGGTCGCTGACTGTGAGGAAGGCTGTCAAGGTATACAGCGGGATACAGATCAGCTACAGAAATGGATGATGAAATGGCAGATGGAGTTTAATCCGAGCAAGTCTCAGGTTGTTGCACTATTCAATGCAAGGGGAAAATATGGAATTAAAGGAATGACTCTTAACAGCAATGATGTACAGACGGATCTTGGGGCCCATGTCCATAACTCGCTGAAAGTGGCAACACAAGTAGATGGAGTGGTAAAGTAGGCATAAGTATGCTTACTTTTACAGGTTGGGGCATTGAGTATAGGGTGATTTCACTAAAGGTGACTGGAGCGTAGATCCGCACCCACGTGACCAAAATTCTCAAGTGGAGGACACTCGAGGGTTCGGTACATGTTAGTGGATGGGAAAAAACGCATTTTCCCACCCGTTAAAAACATAGAAAACGGCGAGGTTGTGAGCTGCAATTTACTGTGCCAGTCGGGGTGACCGTGAGGCACAGCTACCTAGATTTACAGGGGAAAAAAAAGATAGCAAGTAAGGTAAATTCAAGAGGGAACTGAAGGTGCCAAAGCGGCGGAAATGAACAGCCGACATTTGCCGTGGATATTTACAGGTCCAAAATATCGGGAATTATCGCGTTTGCTCGCTGAATTTCATCAAAAGTAAGGCATTATTAACTTACTTTTGATAAATTCAGCGAGCAAACGCGATAATTCCCAATATTTTGGACCTGTAAATATCCACGGCAAATGTCGGCTGTTCATTTCCGCCGGTTTGGCACCTTCAGTTCCCTCTTGAATTTACCTTGCTATCTTTTTTTTCCCCTGTAAATCTAGGTAGCTGTGCCTCACGGTCACCCCGACTGGCACAGTAAATTGCAGCTCACAACCTCGCCGTTTTCTATGTTTTTAACGGGTGGGAAAATGCGTTTTTTTCCATCCACTAACATGTACCGAACCCTCGAGTGTCCTCCACTTGAGAATTTTGGTCACGTGGGTGCGGATCTACGCTCCAGTGGCCTTTAGTGAAATCACCCTATAAGAGTCGGGTTGTCACAATGCAGGTTTATAGTACTTTGGTTTGGCTGCATTTGGAGTATTGCACATTATTGTGATCATCCCATTACAGGAAGGATGTGGAGGCTTTGGAAAGGTTACTGAGGAGGTTTATCAGAATGATGTTTGGATTAGGGGTTATTCGCCTCAAGGAGAGGTTGAACAGACTTGAATTGTTTTCTCTGGAATGGCAGAGGTTGCGTGCAGACTTGATAGAAGATATAAAATTATGAGAGGCTTAGATAGTAGACTGTCAGAACTTTTTTCAAAGTTTTCTTTCCAGTGTAGGAGAGTTTAAAACTACCGTATTTCCCGGTAATGAAGGCGCACCTGCGTTGAAGACGCACCCCCATTTTTAGTTGCTAAATTTTGAAAAAAGGCTGGTGGGACAGGATCAAGGATTTGGTTTTAGTCCAAGGGTCAGCAACCTGTTTTGCATATGGACCAGGACCCATGTTTGTGAGCGGATGGCGGGCCACATCTATCGCCATTGTTAATAAATGGAGGTAATAATACATACTAACTAAATTAGTAATTTGTAATAATACATACTAATAATATATAAATTAGTAATAATACGTTAATAATACATAGTTTTCACCTGTTTTTCAATTAGTTTTCTGCAGTTCCCAGATCCCTCGCGTCCCCGGGACTACGTGTAGTTCCCAGGTGGCCTGCGAGCCCCGGGAATAGCTGGCAGTTCCCAGGTCGCCTGTGAGGCCCGGGTCCAGCTGCAGTCCCACTACTGAGTGATCCCCGACCCCGACCCCCTGCTACTCGACACTCCTGCCCTCCCCACAACTTTACCCCTGGCGGCCCAGCCCTGCTGACCCGGGCCAGACTCCCCACACGCTGTGGAAGGAACTCTTTCCCTCCTCCCAGCGGTGCTGTTCTTTTACAGCCGCTTTACTGAGGGATAGCCAAATCTATCTTTCTTGGCTAACAATCTAACGTTCGGCCGCCAAGTCGCAGGTACATTTTTGGGCCTTATTTTAGTGTAAAAAATAACGGCTTGATTGCCGGAAAATACGGTTGTTATAAAACGGGATCTATCCATTTTGTCCATTTTTATTCATTTTATCTATGTTAAACTGAATTACCTATAGATCATAGGAACACCTTAACACCTTTTATGTGGAAATGTGCCACATTTGTCACTTGCTGTATTCAGAGAAGGTTAAAAGATTCTGACAAGCCCTTCCACTATCTTTAAGGCTACTTCCTTTACCCAACTTGGGATCAGATGACTTAATCTTTCAAAGCGTCTCCAAAAGCATCAGCCTGTCAAGATTTCATTTATCCATTACCTCTACTTCTACTGAAATGTTGTCAATATATTTTTCCTGGCACGGAGGCATAAATTGCCCGTAGACTGATATCAAAAACAAGAGGGCACAAGTTTAAGGTAAGAAAAAGAGTTATAAAGGGAATCTAAGGAATCAAATTTTAACACTGGTTGATATCTGGCACACGCTGCCCATGGAGGGAGTGGAATCAGATGGAATCACTGCATTTAAGTGGCATTTAGACTGATACATTTATGGAAGGATGTAGTTCTAATGCAGGAAAATGGGCAGTGTAAATAGGCAAAAATGTTGGTAAGGACATGGTGGCCCAAAGGAGCTGTTTCTATGCTATATAAATCTGATTTTGAGTAAAAACCAATGAAGGATTCTACATCTTCAAGCCATGCCTTGTGCATCTAAGAACATCACTGTCTAAACCTAATGATTCTCAAGCCACTCCTCTTACCACTTACATGATAGTTGACGAAATTTGAAGTGAACTGGAGGATGGAATAGCCTAGGGGATTTGGGCAGTGAACCGTTTGCTGAGTAATCTCTAGCCTTCACCCACTACTAACTTCTGCAATTATGCGGCTGTTTCAATTGAATCTAACCTTCATCCACTACTAACTTCTGCAATTATGTGGCTGTTTCTGGTCAATGGCAGATCACAGGATGAGACTGTCAGACGATTTCTCAGTAATGTTGATTGAATGTCAAGTAGATGTGGTCAGGCTCTGAATAAAATTAGCCATAGAGTGGGCCAATGTGCCGATATCTTGTATGTGGGCATGAGCTGTTCAAATATCTAAGAACCTGCTATATTATCGAAGGTTCTGCAATTTTTAGTAAAAGGATTTGCTCCAACCTAATGGTAGCAAAACCATTGACGAAATGGCTCACCAATCAACCTATAGTAATAGGATTGCTTCCTTATTTGTTCCAATCTATTCGGGCAGATCTAACGTCAAATTACTTATCTTCCTCTCTTGTCCCTTGTCTTTGAAACATCAGAGACAAAAGTCTGAGTTTTCCTCATCCCCCATCAGAATTGTCCTTTAGTGAGATTTTGGGGAATCTCTCATTGGTAGATCGGATTTGCATCATATTACAGTTTTAGATCTTTTGGAGACTGAGTCGCCAATGCCATTCGTTTATGGGTTTACACTGCCAGCCCGGGGTTACAGAGACAGAAGCCTTGTGTGTGGGTAGGAACAGGGCCAGTTCTATTGCTGCATTCCTGGATCTGGAGGGCCTATCCAAGCTCTCCATACTTGCAACCTCCCATGCCAGCAGGAGCCCATCCCCATTCCACCACTATTTCTGCCTGTGCTGTTATCCAGAACAGCAAACACAGGCCAGCCTGTGAACAAACCTGCTGTTAGGTCCTTGAGCCACAATTTTGGCTGGAGCCTTTGGGCCATTTGCCATCAGATAGGGTGACAACACAATACATCATGCTGGTTTTATTTTTTAGGGTTTCTGACCAAGGCTGCGCCCTCTGCAATGGCTCCAGCCCACCATGAGCGTGCTTGCCTAAAGATTACATCCAATATCCCATTGCAGCTTCAAAACAATCACATTTTACTCACCTTCTAAAGGCGGACCAGTCTTGTGGCTGGAATCAGCAGTGTCATATGTGAAGGGGTTTCTTCTTTTGACAGTGTAAATCACCAGTATCAGAAACAAACATGTAACAATGCACAGACTTGCTGCCAGAAAGACGAAGTTGAGGATGTGAAAATGATCTTCGTGTTGTAGACAGTTTTTGACACCAACTGGGGTATCTTGATTTGAGCTTGTGATTTCTTTAAAAAAAATAAATAGAAGGGTATAATTAAGTCAAGGCTAACATGAGTGAAACCAAGCATGGATGCTTACCATGAAGTACATTCTGCAGGGCTGTGTGCTGTGATCTAGCTGATTGTAAAATGGGGAATATCCCTTTCTTCCTATTCCTCCATCTACGCCACACCTGCACCCAAGATGAGGTGTTCCATACCAGAGCATCCAAGATGTTCTCATTCATTACATAGAAACATAGAAATTAGGTGCAGGAGTAGGCCATTCGGCCCTTCGAGCCTGCACCGCCATTCAATATGATCATGGCTGATCATCCAACTGAGTATCCTGTACCTGCCTTCTCTCCATACCCCCTGATCCCTTTAGCCACAAGGGCCACATCTAACTCCCTCTTAAATATAGCCAATGAACTGGCTTGAGGGAACAGGGGTCCTCCTCTTCAATCATAGATGAGGCTATCACATGGGTCTTGTTGGTATCCCGCAGCTTTGCTCTTGCCTCCCCTCCCCACACTCCCAACAGGAACAGTCCTCGTCCTCGCCTTTCACCCCATTAATCGTCGCATACAGCACATAATCCTACATTTTCGCCATGTCCAACGGACTCCCACCACTTGCCACATCTTCCCATCTCCACCCCTTTCTGCAGAGTCCGTTCCCTCTGCAACTCCCTGGTTAACTCATGCAGGAGATGCAACACATGTCCCTATACCTCCTCCTTCGACTCCATCCAAAGACCCCGACAGTCCTTTCAGGTGAGGCAACGGTTCACTTGCACTACCTCCAACCTCATCTACTGTATCCGCTGTTCCTGGTGCGGACTCCTAGATATCGGCGAGACCAAGCCCAGGCTTGGCGATCGTTTCGCTGAACACCTGCTCATTCTGCCTAGGCCTATGCGATCTCCCTGTTGCTAAACACTTTAACTCCCCCTCCCATTCCCACACTGATCTTGTTGTCCTGGGCCTCCTCCACTGTTGAGTGAGGCCCAACGTAAATTGGAGGAACACCACCTCATATTTTGCTTGGGCAGCTTACAACCCTGCAGTGTGAATATTGATTTCTCTAACTTCAAGTAACCCTTGCTTCCCCTCTCTCTGTTCCTCCCCCACCCTAGTTCTCTGACAGGTTTCACTATCCTTCTGATTGATATTACTAATTGTATGCCTCCTTGTCACCTTTCCCTCAGCTAATAATGGACCATTCTATATTTCCTTATCATTTGTCATTTTCACACCTTACCCCTCCATATCTCTTGGCTCCCTTTTCCCTAACTCTCAACCCAAAACATCACCCATTCCTTCTCTCCAGTGATTATGCCTGTCCTGCTGAGTTATTCCAGCATTTTGGGTCTATCTTCGGGGAATAGAAGGATCCTGCTATGTAAAATAATTTACATCTTTATACTATATTTACTGAGCAAAGCAAGAATTTCATAGTCTTATCTGGGACACATGACAATAAACTCACTTGAACTTGAACTATAATCTATACACATACCTTTATGTATGTAAATAAGAGCAAGAAATATTGCATAAAATGTTAGTAGATTAGGTAAAACTGCAGTAAGTTTGACCTTGCCTATGAGCATGCGGGAGAGCTAGCAATGCCTCCTTTAAAGCTCGAGCCCTGTAGCTTTGGCTCTTTACCTTTCACCACAAGAGCCCAGTTGCGAAGGGTTTACAATATTTATAAACTGGTTGGTACCAATAGAACTCCAGACCTATCTTTTTCCCCTATTTCCTGCAGTTGCAAATAATATGGGGTCTCTTTAATGACTGAGGGTTCCAGCAATGTCATGATCGCTGGGCCATGGAAAAGTGCTGGATGCAACTTGCAATATGGTCAGAAACTATAACAACATTGTTGTATATCCCCAAAACTGCTTGAAATTCAGGTGAGGACCTCTGACATATTTTGCATATGTGAATTTATAAATGTAGGAAAACAATCCATGTTTGTTTAACCTCTCCTTACCCTCCAATTCAGACAGCATACTGGTAAATCTCTTCTGTACCTTCTCCAAAGCCTCCACATCTTTCCTGTAGTGAGGCGACTGGAACTGCATTTAAAACTCCAAATGCAGCTTAATCATCGAGCTGCAACATGACTTTCTTACTCTTATGCTCAATTCTCGGACCGATGAAGGCAAACATACCAATATGTATTCTTTACCACTTAGTCATGGTCATTCTGCATGGAATAGGCCCTTCGGACAGTCCTATCCTACCCAACCTTTCCCTATAGTTCAGGCCCGCAAATCTTGGCTACATTGTATTGTATTGTATTATATTTTAATGACCACACAGCCAGGCTGGTGGAATTTTGGGTTGTCAGCAGCGATACAATAATAAAGAACACACAACCACAATAAAAATGTAACACAAACATCCACCACAGCATTCATCACTGTGGTGGAAGGCACAAAAATTTGGCCAGTCCTCCTCCATTTCCCCCCCCCCGTGGACCGGACCAGAGTCCAGAGTCAGTCGAGGATCGGCTCTTCCTCACCGGAGACCGCGGCTTTAAGTTGTTGTAGGCCGCAGGCCGGAGGTCGTGATTTAAAGTCTCCGCCGCAGCCAGAAGCACCGTAGACTGCAGGGCTGGCGGCCGAAGCTCGTAAATCTTCTCCGCCTTCTTTCTTGGTCTACTTGTGTTTCCATTTTCAAGGTACTATTGCCAAGATCTTTCTGTACATCTATGGTGTTAGAATCTTGCCATTTCAATCGACCGCCCTAAGTGCAATGCTTCACTCGTGCTCCAATTAAACTTCATCTGTAATTTCTCTGCCCATGTCTGTAACTGATCTTTACCTTTCTGAACTGCCTGCAACTCCACCAATGTTGTTGTCTGCAAATGTTATTAACCAACCATACTGCATTTTTGTCCTAATTATATCTATACCTCATCAATCACCTTCTTCACCTCCTCAAAAATCTGAAATCAAGTTTGTAAGACATGACCTGCCTCGGACAAAGCTATGTTGACTGTTCCTAATTAGCACATTCTACCATAAAATCTATCTCTAAGAATCCTCTAAAATAGTTTCCCTACATCTGGCACGAGGCACGCCAGCCAAAATGAACAGGATTACCTCTATTTCCCTTCTTACACAAAGGAACAATATTGACTGTTCTCCAGTCTTTGGGGACCTTGCCTGTGGTTAGAAAGGATACAAAGATCTTTGTCAAGGCCCCTCTCTTGCTTCTTATTAACCTGGGATAGATCTCTTCAGGTCCTGAGGATATATCCACCTTAATGCTTTAAGAGATCAAACATTATTTACTTTTTGATCTCAACTGCCTGAGCAAAAAGTATATCCCATGCTCATCTCACGATCTTCCATGAGCCTATCATTGGAAAAACATATGCAAAGTATTTAAGAAGGAACTGCAGATGCTGGAAAATCGAAGGTGGACAAAAGTGCTGGAGAAATTCAGTGGGTGCAGCAGCATCTATGGAGCGAAGGAAATAGGCAACGTTTTGGGCTGAAACCCTTCTTCAGACATCAGTGAGTTTCTCCAGCACTTTTATCTACCAATGCAAAGTGTTTGTTCTTCAACATCTGACTCCAGGCATAACTATCCTTGAGTGATCCTACCTTTGCCCTTGTTACCCTCATGTAACTTTTGTGAATTGTTCTTGTGGTTTTATGTCTTCAAAGAGAAAACCACGCCAGGATCTAAGCAAAGGAAGCAGAATTGATGACATACATCACTCCAATGCGTCTGCTTTGCATGAATACAGCAAAGGAAGGTCTCTATTATTAGGGTAGCAGTTCTCCTGTGAAGATGCATTCCAAGCTATAAAGATATAAGTGGCATGGGCCCAAAACTTTTTGTGGGTGATTTGTTGGTGCACATAAATATTGAGGCAATGAGAGCAGCTCAGAGGTTGGGTGATTGACTAATTACTGAAACCACAAGGCCTTTCTACCATCTACAAGGAACAAGTGTGGTAGAATATTCTCTGCCTGCCTGAATGAGTGCAGCACCAACAAATCACCCTTCAAAGAATATTGCCCACGCGTGGTGCCTCGCAAGCCTTCCTAGACATTCATTTATTTCACCACCTACAGTGACTGCAGTGTGAACCATCTATCTACAAAATGCACTGCAGTTTCTATCTAGCATGTTCTGAAACCACCTCCCAAACCCATGTTTTCTATTAACAGAGATTGCCGGGGTAACAATAGTTATACAGCACAGAAATTAACCCTTTTCCCAACCGTATCCATGCCAACCATCAAGTATTCCTCCATATTAAATCTAATATTTTACCATCCACGATGGTGATAAGCATTTTGGGAGTTAAAATGAAATGATGAAAATGATTCAATTTATTGTCATTGTCAGTGTACAGTACAGAGACAACGAAATGCATTTTTAGCATCTCCCTTGAAAGGGAGACACAGGGCGTCGCGGTGTTAGAGATACATGGTAGCGGCTGAGAGTGCACAGAAGGCATTAACTGGGATGTTTGCTGGAATGCAAGGCTGTAGTTATAAGGATATATTGGAAAGCTAGTGTTTATTCTCACTGGAATATAGGAGCCTGAGGAGTAACATAATGGAAATTTGTATCATAAGAAGGGGCACAGATAGAATCAATTTCACATAGTAGGGGAGTCCTCAAGTAGAGGGCACAGGTTTGATGGGAGAAATTCAAAGGAGATCTGAGGGGTGTGTTTTTCCACATATAGGGTATGTGGAATGAACTGGTGGATAGAAGCAGACGTAATTACGATGTTTAAGAGGCATTTGGACAGTTACTTAGATAGGAAGGGTGGAGATCGATATGGACCTAATACAGGCAAATGACATTAGTGTAAATAGGCATCAAGGTCGATGTGGATGAGGAGGACTGAGAGTGCCTGTACTCTAATTAAAGACACAAACTGCTGGAGTAACTGGGTCAGGCATCATCTCTGGAGAACATGAATAGTTGATGTCTTGGGTTGGGACCCTTTAGACTGATTCTATGATTGTTAGAATTACATTTACACAAGTGGAAAAGTCACCATCACACTCCTGACTTGTGCCCTGCAGATCATGGAAAATCCTTGGGGGGTGTCTGGATGCGAGTCAGTTGCTGTCAGGATTACAGTCTCTGACCTGCTCTTTGAACTGGTGTATTTACGTGGGTGGTCCAGTGAAGCTTCTAGTTAACAAGGAGGACCATTGATGGTAATGGTGGTTAGACTCCCTTGTTGGATATGTTTGTTGCCAATTACTTTGTGGGGCAAATGTTACTGACCATTTACCAGCATATATTGAATGTTATCGTGCTACCGACAAGCATTGGATGCACCATTTGCTGAAGAGTTGCAAATCATGTGACCTTATGATGGAAATAAGGTAATTGATGCAGCAGTTGAATATAATTAGGACCAGGGCACCATCCTGAGGAACTCCTGTTGTAATGTACTGGGATTGGGCTGATTCACCTCCAACAAACTTTGATTCCTGTTTTACAATGTCACTTTGTTGCCACTCCTTGTGACATCAAATGTGATTTGATATCAAGACCTGTCACTTTCATTTTACTTCTGAAATTCAGCTCTGATCAATGTATAATCCAATGCCATGGGGAGCCCTGGAGCAAAGTTGTCCTGCCAAAGTCCAAAGCACTGATGACAACAGATTCCGTCACCTAGCTGATGATTGAGAGTCGATTGATTGGGCTGCAATTAGCCAGATTGCATTTGTCCTGTTAATTTTTGTGAACAGGATAATTCTGGGGAATTTTCCACATTGTCGGGTAGATGCCACCATTGCAGCTACTGGAACAGTTGTCTAGAGGTACAGTTAGTTCTGGACACAGATCTTCAGAACTACCTCTGCAATGTTGTCTGGTCCCACGGCATTTGGTGTATCTGATGCTATTAGCTGTTTTTTAAAATATTTATATGGAGCAAATTGAATTGTCTGTAGTCTAGCTTCCGTGATGGTGAAATCTCAGGAGGAAGCCGAGATGGATTATCCACTTGTCGCTCTTGCAGAAGATGTTTCTGTATGTTTCAGCCTTGTCGCCTGCACTCACATGCTGGGTTCCACTATAGTTGACGATGGGGATGTTCTTAGTGCTCCCTCCTCCTGCTAACTGGGTAATTGTCCACCACCATTCATGACAGGATATAGTAGGGCTGCAGTAGTTTTGATCTGACCCATTGGCTATAGGAACACATAGTTTGACTGCTTTTGTTGATCAGCACGAGGTCTTGTGATGCAGCTGGTCTACATCTCGCCCCAGGAGAAGCTGCACAATGCAATCAATAAATAGCAAATGCATCCCATCGTAGCGGAGGCCTTCAAGTCCAGCTTGAAGTCACTTCCTAACTAACACCAGCATGTGTCCTGCAGCACCAGAGGATCAAATACTGTCGACAACTGCTACTTCACCATCAAAAATGCCTATCACACCATCCCTCGCCCTTACATTGGAAAATTAGAGCTCCTGGCTGTACTCCTCCTTGATTATAGGCAGTGACTAAGGAGGGCAACTCCAGCGATAAGGATTACATAAAACTGTTCAGTAGTGGCAGTGGAATGGCTCTGCTTGGAGCCAGTTGACTGGATGATATTTAAGGACATGGCAACAGGCCTGAAATAATATGCCACATTTGTTACCAATTCTTCATGAAGAACTATGTGGAGGAGTGTGTTTCCACCAAGACCATCTGAGTGTTTCCGAACCAGAAGCTTTGGATAAACCAGCAGGACCGCAATCTAAAGAGGATCACATCTCGGATATTTATGTCTGTCGATACAAGGTCATGTAGGAAGTCTAGGTATGACCGTGGCAATGGCATCAGAAAAACAAATAGACATTCTCAGTCTAAACTGGAGGGTGAAACAGGGATTCAGCAGTTGCGGCAGGGCTTGAATGCCATAATTTCCTAAAGGGCAAACAAAGTAGTAACTCAAGTGACTACTTGCATCACTCCGAGATGAGCTTCATGGTTTCTGTGCTTGCTACATCTGTGAACCTCTCTGGGTACCATAGTCCCCAGTGACATTGTAATCTCAGTCACCAAGTCCGATGTCAGAAGTCGGATGTCAGAAGATCCGTCTGAAGAAGGGTCTCAACCCGAAATGTCACCCATTCCTTTTCTCCAGAGATACTGCCTGTCCCGCTGAGTTACTCCAGCATTTGGGTCTACCGTCAGACGATCTTTCATGTGGGTGAATCTTCGGAAAGCTCCTGGCCCTGATCGTGTAATTGGTTGTGTTCTTAAAACCTGCATGGATCAACAGCTGGAATTTACATGGACTTCTTCAAACTTCTCATTAATAAGGTCCGAGGTTTCTACCTGCATTAAAAGAATATCAATAGTACCCGTGTATAAGAAGAATAAGGCAGCATGCCTCAATGATTACCGATCATTACCTTGCTCAGGTTCTCCTGTGTTGATGATTATTGATGATCAGTGGCACTAACATTCGTGGCAATAAAGTGCCTTGAGAGGCTGGTTATGACACACATCAAAACCCACCTTAGTAAGGTCCTGGACCTACTACAATTCTCCCACCACCATAACAAATCAACAGGGGATGTGAGCTCACGGGCTCGCCACTCTGAAATGGATAATAATAATAATAATAATAATAATATCTTATTGTCATTGCACAGAGGTACAACGAGATTTGGAATGCAACTTCCATCCGATGTAATAACTTAACTAGCTAAAAATTTAGACACCTAGAGAAACAAGATTTTAAAAAACAGTTAAAACAGTATAAAGTGCTTGTTATCACTTGGATAACAAGAAGGGTGTCGTCATCGACTGCAACTTGGCATTCAACACTATCGTCTCCACCAAACCTATTATCAAACTGGGAGATCTGGGTCTCTGCTCATCCCCATGTGATTGGATCTTGGACTTCATCATGGCAGAATTGGAAACACTTCCTCCTCAATAATCATCAACACAGGAGAACCTGAGCAAGGCTGTGTGCTCAGTCCCCTGCGCAACCCATATTGTGTTGAAAATGGCTCCAATGCCAATGATGCCATTATTGTTGGACAAATAACGGGTAACGAAGAGTCAGAGTCCATAACAACAATGTTGCTCTCAACCTCATTGAAACTTACAAAGTAATGAAAGGCGTAGATAGGGGATGTGGAAAGGATGTTTCCACCAGTGGAAGAGTCTAGGACCAGAAATCATAGCCTCAGAATTAAAGGCCACTCTTTTAGAAAGGAGGTTAGGAGGAACTTCTTTAGTCAGAGGGTAGTTAATCTGTGGAACTCATTGCCACAGAGGTCTGTGGAGGCCAAGTCAGTGGATACTTTTAAGGCAGAGATGGACAAATTCTTGATTAGAACGGGTGTCAAGGGTTATGGGAAGAAGGCAGGAAAATGGGATTGGGAAGCAGAGATTAGGCACGAGTGAATGATGGAATGAATTCAATGGGCTGAATGGCTTAATTCTACTTGAACTTGTGAACATTAGCAAGACCAAGGAGCTGAATGTTGATATCAGGAGGTTAACATAGAAAATTGGTGCAGGAGGAGGTCATTCGGCCCTTCGAGCCAGCACCGCCATTCATTGTGATCATGGCTGATCGTCCCCTATCAATAACCCGGTTGCACTAGTATTTTGATTCTTAATTTATTGTATCTTTGTTTACTATATAATATCTATATGTTACTGCATTTATGGGCCTGCTAAGCTGCAAAGCTAAGAATTTCATTATTCCATTGTTAGTATACTTGACAATTAAACACTTGATTTGGTTTTTCTCAGTAACTGCTGCAGACTTAGTCTGGTGGTTACCTTCAGGAGCTGGATTAGTGGGTGTTCTCATTGATGTCCCCCAACTACAGTACATACTGCTTTATTAGCAGTTCTTCCAAGTGTTACTCTTTGCCCATGTTTGACTTATTGCCATGATACTGCATTGGCTGTTGAAGAGTGCAAGGCTATTGGCAAATCTGTTATGAGGAAAGGATAGTGATGGAAGAATCGGTTATTGTCTGCAAGGTATGGCTCTGTGAATGCTGCAGCCCTTCATGATTCGCTGCAAAGTCAATACATTTGGGCAGCTTACTTTTCTTGTTTTTAATCAGAATTGGTCAGTTCTGCTGCAAGGTTACCCATCTATAATATTAATTGCTTTCTTTCCCCACAGACACGGTGCGATCCGCAGGACTTTTATAACATTCTTTGTTTGGTCTCGGGTTTCAGCAACGGCTCTGAATTTACATAGATTTAACTTGTTCATTTGTTTCTTTTCTCTCTAATGGCAGTCCTTAACCTAGTAACTTAGCTTACTTTTTATTACATACGCAAGGTCCAGATAAAAGACAAGACATTACACAGAATAAATTGCATACAAAGGCACAATAAATTACATACAAAAGCACAGTAAATTAATCAAGCAGCTCTGTTATTTGAAAGATAAACCCTTCTCGACCCAAAACGTCACTCATTCCTTCTCTCCAGAGATGCTGCCTGTTCCACTGAGTTCCACTTTTGTGTCAATCTTCAGTGTAAACCAGCATCTGCAGTTCTTTCCTACACATGTCGTCTGTTATTTGGATCCCTGGCATTAGTCTGATTGCTATTCCCTTAGTCCTTGCCATTACATTAATGTTTTTCAGTTCTGACTGAGTTCCTTCAACCTGGAACATTAACTATGTTTCTCCTTCCACATGTGTTCCTTGATCCATTGAGGTTCACCGTATTTTTTCCTCTCTGGCCTGGTAATTAGCCTGGTAGCCACATCACGCTGCCACCACTGTCTGTGCTGTGAGTGGATATTTAATGTAATGGCACACATCAAAGGATAGTACAGTCAAGAGCATCAAAGGCTGCAGATAGCAGGAAGAGAGGTTTACTATTTTTAGTAACCAAGGCTGTTATTTGTGGCTTTGAAGGACGTATGTTCCCCAGCCCAGGACCCTACACACAAATGAAATTGAGCCCAGAGTGATGCCTAGCAGAGTTGTGTGCCTGCTGTTTTGTGGCCCAGCTCTAAAGAAACAAGGGGATTAATCAGAAAGAATCATGATAATCCATGTTCACATTTGTCCCTTAAGTGTAATAATTTACATAAACATGGTTATTCTGCTGGATTTAAAAAAAAATTGACTTGCACTATATCATTGTACTCAGGGTTGGCATCAGTTATGCATGGTCCTATGATGACTAACATAATCATGTATATACTGGGGATTGTAGGGATGTAAAACACAACGTGTTAGAGTAACTCAAGAGTCAAGAGTCAAGAGTCAAT
This sequence comes from Leucoraja erinaceus, assembly GCF_028641065.1. Taxonomy (NCBI): domain Eukaryota; kingdom Metazoa; phylum Chordata; class Chondrichthyes; order Rajiformes; family Rajidae; genus Leucoraja; species Leucoraja erinaceus. Next base: position 17,314,325 of record NC_073396.1, read on the forward strand.
TTAATTGTCATTTGGACCCCTGGAGGTCCAAACGAAATGCCGTTTCTGCAGCCATACATTACACACAAATAGACCCCAGACACAACATAATTACATTTTACATAAACATCCATCACATAGCTGTGATGGAAGGCCAAAAAAACTTATCTCTCCACTGCACTCTCCCCCCCCCCCCCCCGATGTCAGAGTCAAAGTCAAAGCCCCCGGCTGGCGATGGCGATTGTCCCGCGGCCATTAAAGCCACGCCGGGTGGTGCGAGGTCGCACACCGGGTCTTGTTGTTGGAGCCCCCGGTGTGCGCTCGCAAAGTCCCGCGGCCGTTCCAGCCGCGTGGGGCAGTGGTGTCAGGCCCCGCTCCAGGAGCTCTTCAACCCCGCAACACGGGCGGGAGAATTCGCCGTTGCAGGAGCCCCGAAAAGCGGTCTCCCTCCAGGGATCCGCGGGCTCCCGGTGCCGCCGTCCGCAGACCCGCAGTAGCAGCCTCCGAATCGGCAGCAGCAGCAGCAGCATCAGCAGCAGCAGCAGCAGCAGCAGCAGCAGCATCAGCGGCAGCAGCAGCAGCAGCGCTCCTCCACCGCTCCACCCGCTCCGGTCTCGGCCAGCTCCGCGACGGTGCGGTGAGTCGGCACCAGAGTCCCCGGCTTCTTCCTGTTGGAGGCCGCTCCTCGTTGTGGCCCCAACGACAACGGAAACCCGACGAGAAAAGGTCGGGTCTCCAGTGCAGGGAGAAATTAAAAAAGTTTCCCCCCCCCTCCCACCCGACCCCCACCCCCCCCACACACACACCCCAACAAAAAATAACAAAAACTACATTAAAACACAGACAGAAAATAATAAAACGCGGACAGACTGCAGAGGCCGCTGCTGGCCAGAGCCGCGCCGCCCACCGGAACTCAGCAGGTCAGGCAGCATTTCTGGAGAGAATGGATAGGTCATGGGACTCTACAGACTGCTTCTCTCGTCTGAAGAAAGCTCCCGACCCGAAACTCCCTCCAGAGATGCTGCTGAGTTACTCCAGTATTTTGCATTTTGCTTAAAATTATGGACCTCATTGGGCTTGGTGGTTTCACAGAAAATGATAAGAATAACTCATAAATTGCTCACCGTTGCAAATTTCTGAGCATTGTTGAGGGTGTTGGCCGCACACATCTGCACACGTGATACACTTGCGTACGAGTTTGTCCCAATAAGATCCAGCAGCGTTATTGCATTTCCAAATCTCTGTGATAAAGGGACAATCACCATTGTAAGAATCAAGCCACTTAGTTTGCCAAAGTAAATACCAAGCAAGACAGCTCAACAATGTCTAATCACTGGAATAAACACAATCATAATTAACAAAAAAGTAAAGGGATAAATAAAGCCTGGGCCATAACCAGAAGGAATCTTCATCCCATTGAAAGTGAACTGAATTCATTAAGTTTTAGGTGACCCTTGCAGCCAAATAAAATCCACCTTGGTGTAAGTAGAAAGTGATCATCTTCGGCCTGAGGAATAGTTTTTTTTAATTGGAAAAGCAAAGGTTTTTAGACAGTTTGACTAAACACAAAACTGGTCATTGGAGCCACACATGAAGATAAAATGAGTAGGTACTAGTACAACAACAGAGGTTTTTGAGACCAGGTAGAACTTTGCTTCAGAGACATATCTGCAGGAAAATATTACTGCAACCGTAAAAATCTGAATGAATTCATACCTATCACAAGGGTTGTCTGAGTTTCTCAGCCTAAAAGACTTGATGTCCAGAAAGTAATTGGGACAAACTGAAATTAGGTGCTTTGATTTTTTTTGGTGTGGGGTGGGAGGAGGTGCACAGAAGTGTAAGGATAAATTACAATTGTTTTTGGGGAAGAAGTAGCATCTGGGCCTGTTTCCGCGTTGTATCTCTAAATTAAACAATATAAATTCTATTAATTCAGTGAGATTTAAAAAAATTAATGGGATATGATGATTGTGGCCAAGTAATTGATTGGAAATCTATTCTAGTCTGTTTGAGAATTGAAACAAGTTATTTTTCTGGTCTGTAACTGAAACAAAAATACAAAATTTCCACCAAGTTTCTATTCAAATCGGTTCCATGTGCTTACGGGCTGCAGAAACAGGTAGTGAAATGGTACAAACCACAGGAGGACTTGCATGCGCTGTTCCAGTTTGGCCCACAGTGCGCGCATTTGTTGCAGAGTTGCAGGAGGTCGTCCCAGAATTCATCAATTGAACAACTATTCATCTTCTGTCAATGTCTTCAAAATAATTGGAAAATAAATCTTTAGTATTAATTTTGTTGCCTTTATTGATGTATACTGATAGTACATTACTCTAAGCCAGCCTCTTACACAACTTAAGAAATCTTTAGTTTTATAGAGAAAAAAAAATCAGCATCCCTGCATTGAGGCCCCTGAAATGAATGAATTGGGCAGTAGATGAATTGAGCCAGCCAGTCAGCTTCTTGTCGGTGTTGGCTGAAGGACAAAGCTTTTGACAATTTACCAGAATGCTGCCTGGATTAGATTAGAGTTTACCTAAAAGAAGAGGTTGGACAAACTCGGATCGTTTTCTCTCGACCATTGGAGAATGAAGGGAGGCCTGAGAGAAGTATATAAAATTAAGAGATATAGATAGGATAGACAGTTAGAAGCTTTTTTCTAGGGTGGAAATGTCCAAGACTATAAAGGACCCAACTTTAAGGTTAGAGGATAAAGTTTAAAGAAGATGAATGGGGGAAATATTTGATACAGAAAGTGGTGGGTGCTGGGAATGTGTTGCCAGTGCTGGTGGAAGCAGATACAATTGCAACTTTCAAGAGGCTTTTACTTTTTACACACATAGATATGCAGGGAATGAAGGTATTTGGATCACATGAAGGCAGACGAGATTAGGGTAACTTAGCATCATGTTCAGCACAGAGCTTGTGGGACATAGGGCCTGTTCCTGAACTGTACTATTTGAAGTACGGTTCTATTTTAGAAACATAGAAACATAGAAAATAGGTGCAGGAGTAGGCCATTCGGCCCTTCGAGCCTGCACCGCCATTCAATATGATCATGGCTGATCACCCAACTCGGTATCCTGTACCTGCCTTCTCTCCATACCCCCTGATCCCTTTAGCCACAAGGGCCACATCTAACTCCCTCTTAAATATAGCCAATGAACTGGCCTCAACTACCTTCTGTGGCAGAGAATTCCAGAGATTTACCATTCTGTGTGAAAAATGTTTTTCTCATCTCAGTCCTAAAAGATTTCCCCCTTATCCTTAAACTGTGACCCCTTGTTCTGAACTTCCCCAACATCGAGAACAATCTTCCTGCATCTAGCCTGTCCAACCTCTTAAGAATTTTCTTCAAACAAAGTGGTGGGGGTCTGCAACACACTGCCAAGGATGGTGATGGTGGCAGATATGAGAGTGGTGTTTGGGGCTTTTGGATAGGTACATGGAAATGCAGAGATTTGAGGGCTATGGATAATGTACAGGCAGATGAGATCAGTTTAACTTTGTATCAGGTTCTGCACAAATACTGTGGGCCAAAGGGCCTGTTCCCATGATGTCACTTCTATGTTCTAAATGGCCAAGTGATAACTTTGTTTAGGAATTAATTCTGATCTCTACAGGCAAAATATATAAATTTAGAATTGTTAACAACCACATGAATGCTAAGTTCTTGTATAAGGTACATAATACACATTGTGAATGTGTTTAATGAAAGTAATTTACAACTAGAGACCAGGAACACCCTTACCAAAGTGACCTAATGGATGCTGGAAGAATAATTTTTGAACTGGAAGCTTTTAACACTACAAATGTGCGATCCATGTCATATAATTTTTGACTCTGGCTGGATACTTGAGGATGAAACCTGCATGAATCAGCCAGTGCAAAATGTTAATTTGTTTGGCTTGCATGTGGCACGTAAGGCTGGATAGTGTGCTCAGCAGAAGCTGCAACCAGTGCTATTGCTGAATAATCGTCACATGCCTAATGGGTAGAGGCCTGATCCTGGCATGTAAATCAATATTTTCTATCATATTTTTGTCTGAAGAAGGGTCCTGACTTGAAACGTCACCAATCCATGTTCTCCAGGGATGCTGCCTGACCCACTGAGTTACTCCAGCACTTATGTCTTTTAAAATATTTTATGCATTGATTCATGCAGACTTTGTCCAATTGGCATTCATCAATCCTGCTTTCTTACAAATATTTTCATCTTTGCTTTGGATGCATGTGGGTTGATTTATTTTTTCACACATTAGAATACTGTCATGCATAGAGTATATTGTGCAATTGCATTTGTATCTTAAAGATCTCCATATCAAATCAGAGTCAGCCACGGCAAATCTTGACTTTTATACAGTGTAAAACACACGATAACTCCATAATCAAGGAATTAATCTTCCATGAATTCTGACACTGTCTTAGTACTTGGATCTCCTCTTGCTAGTTTCCTGACTGTTTAGGAACAGATGATATCATGATGAGACCCTTCCTTGTCTCTTTCTCCTACCACCCCCCTATGTCCTCCCAAGCATGGCCCGTTCTATGCTACATGTGTGCAAGCAAAATAAATTGTGATCATCGAAACATTTGCTTTGTTTGATACCAGTCAGAGAGGTGTTGATTAATCCACAAATGTCCTGGATCTAAAGATTTGAAGCTCCTGGGGTATTACTGAGAGCAAACTCTGATTTTAAAAACCATTGGGAAATTTTAAAACTGCCTTTTATTCCATTTTCTTTGAACACATTTGCATATTAGTTGTAAAATAATACTGAGAAGGCTCTTTGCCTGACAGCCAAGAACCATTTGGGTGACAGATCATAGTAAGGCAAGGAACCATGAGGATGAGCACAGACACAACATGCTGGAGTAACTCAGAGGGACAGGCAGCATCTCTGGAGAGAAGGAATGGGTTTGAAGAAGGGTTTCGACCTGAAACGTTACCCATTCCTTCTCTCCAGAGATGCTGCCTGACCCGCTGAGTTACTCCAGCATTTTGTGTCTATCTTTGGTTTAAAACAGCACCTGCAGTTCCTCCCTACACGAGGATGAGCATGTTGATTGACTGGGAGGTGGGCCTGTGATAGGATATTGATGATAATCGAGGGTTTCAGAGCCTGTAATGAAACATCAAGGAAAATCTCCAACTAAATTGGGGATTCTGCAGTCAATTGAGATGTCGGTATCCATCGTCAGCTGCACCTCTGGAGGAAGGTTTACCAGCATCTCCTCTTCACAACGTGACTTGAGAATGCTTAGGGCACGTTTCACTCTGTGTCCAGTTCATACACTACTTCACGTAGGTTAGGGAGGTGGTGTGTGGTTTCCATCTGACAGAAATTAATGCTGGTCTGAGTGTCTGATTTTGGTTCATGGTTCTCATGTTCACCTTGCTGTGGAGTGATAGACAAATACATAGTACAGTACAGTACAGCACAGGCCCTTTAGCCCACAGTCCGTGCTGAACATGATTAAACTAATCTCTGCCTTCAACTGATCCATATTCCTTCATTCCCTTCATATCAATATGCCTATCCAAAAGCCTCTTAAGTGCCACTATGACTGTATGTATGACTGGAACCCGATGGGTCCCACTTAGTCTAGTTTGTACTAATCATACGTTAATCCAATTTTTTTATTTTTCCCATATTCTTATTGATACTCCTGAAACTAAGGGCAACTTATGTGGCCAATAAACCCACAAAGTTGCATGTTTTGGGGACATGGGTGGAAACTGGAGCACCTGAGGACAATCCATGTGGACTCCAGGTCGACAACACTGGAGCAGTTAGGATTGAAACCAGGTGCACAGAAATAAAAATTCAGTAGTCATACCACAAGGAACAGGCAGACATAAGCAATTTAAATTTGTTGCACTTAAATGTTTAATAGTTGGTATCATCTGTCAAAATGCAATTTGAGGCATTGCTTTAACCTAAACGAGGACTAGGATTTTGCAAACTGTCCCTCCTCCTTTTATTTCTACCCTGTCCGCCACTTCAACTATGTACCCACGTTTCTTTTTATTTTATTTTGTTCATTCATTGTATATCCTGGAATTTAGTGTTAGTGAACATTGAAGATAAGTAAATTAATAGACAAATAAATGTATTACTTCCAACTTGCCTCTTTTGCTCTTTCGAAACTCCAATTGCATCATCTCATTCACACTGCATTCTGAGCTGAGAGAGAAGTTTGGCGCAATCTGCTGCAGATTCAATCTATTTCTGGAACTTGAAGTGTGGGACTCAATACCTCCCACAATCTTGCTACAACCTGCTTGCTTTTAAAACACTAACTTTGCTTAACCTAATTATTGCTTCTTGATTTATTCAGCCTCTTCTACAATAGGCTTAGCCCTTTATACTAATTACCACTGAAATAATTTATTGTTTGGCGATAAGTTTAAGTTATTGATTGTAATAGCATTGGCCTTCAGAGACTTAAATGGGATTATGAATTAACTAACACATGGAAACTTGTCCAAAATGTGGAAATTTGTCAAAGATTTTTACAACCTAATCAGTATTTTTAATTTCAAAATGTTTTAATTTACTACCAGACAGTTGAATAAGGACACATTAACTGAACTGTTAAGAATTGGAAAGTCTCATGCAATCAGATAAAGAAGAAACATTTTTAATAACCTCTTCAGCTGAAACACCTAATATATGTTTGAGAAATCAAATGTTCATTCTTAACATAAAATGTAGTTAAGTACATATTGCTACAACCTGGTCAGTCCAGTAAGACTGGACATCTCCCACATTCCAGAATTTTACCAATGGATTGTCTGTATTTTCCAAAACTGTGTTAAATCTATCTGGATTATGATTGCTGCCCCGCCACAATTCTTTGCCACTGCTATCTTTTCCATTTACCCTGTGGTTTGTAGTCTGAAACTAAGAACTATATTTTGTCAGACTTGCTGTTGTTTCATAGTATACACTTTCTGAGCTGAGCTTTTTTACATTTCGTAGATATGTGAGGCACTCGCACTGCACAAGTACCAGACAATTATCTCCAACATGAGATCCTACCTTGACGTTTACTAATATTACCATCGCCAAGTGACCCATCATCAACATCGTATGGTCACCACTGTGGCCACAGAATATGGGGATCTACAGTTAGTGACACTTCTCCTGTGCCCCAAAGCTATTCCATCATCTACTCATCACGTCAGGAATGCGGTGAAACACTCTCCATTTGCCTGAATAATCGGAACTTCACCAGCCTCAAGATCAAGAACACTGCAGCCAATTTGATTATCACTCCATCACTCTCGATATATATTCCCTCCACCATTAACACTCGCTACAGTGTGTACAATCTACAAAATGTACTGCACTTTCTTGCTTAACTTACTTTTAAAGTAGCTCCGAGACCAGGATCTCTCTTACCAAGATAGACAAGGGCAGCAGCCATAGGAAATACCACCACTTGCAGGTTCCCCTCCAAATCAGCCATCATACTGACTTGGAAATATATGACTGTCCCTTCATTGTTGCAGAGTCCAAATCCTGGAATCAACCATCCAACCACTCATAGAACATAACAGCATAAGAATAGGCCCTTCAGCCCACATTGTCTGTGCTGTACATGATGCCAAGATAAACTAATCTAATTCACCTGCACATGGTCTATATCCCTCCATTCCCTACATAATACAATACAATACAATACCTTTATTAGTCATTTGAACCTCACATGAGGTTCAAACGAAATGTAGTTTCTGCAGCCATACAATAAAAGAACCAAAACACACACCAACACTATTCACATAAACATCCATTACAGTGGCCCTCCTCCTCACTGTGATGGAAGGCAAAGTTCTTGTCTCTCCCCTGCACTCCATTTCCCTCCCGAAGTCGAGGTCAAAGCCCCCGGCGTGTGCCTGTCTAAAAGCTCCACATATGCGTGTGCCTGTCTATAATCTTCTTAAATGCCACTATTGTATCTGCCTTCACCACCACCACCCCTGGCAATGCGTTCCAGGCACCATCAGGTCTGCCCTCAATCTCCGGCTTTCCAGAGAAAACAATCCAAGTCTATGAATGTTCCTTAACCAAAAAGATTGCATTGGTTCGAACCATCTTCTCAAGAGGAATTATAAATGCTGATTTACTACTGATAATGATGATCCAAAAACATTATATAATAAAAACACAACTTAGGTTGCAGAAGTGACATTGGATCCAAACATGTCCTCGTGCTTTTGCCATAAATATATAGAAACAGTAAAATGTTTCAACATATTTAAATTTCTGTATTGAGATGGGTATACAGTATTTGATTAATTCTAAAACAAATGTAAATTACATCTTTTTTGGAAAGTGAATCTAAGTCAGTACCTTTCCCAAATTTATCAATGATAGTATTAAATATTACCTGAACCCAATATACTGTACATTTATGTATGGACTTACATTATCTTGGACCCAGTTGGCTGTTCTTTGTGGCTTGATGGTGTGTGTGCATCTGTGAATCACTGTGAAACCTCTTGTCTTATCAGAAGGAAGTACTTCCAGGGGTTTTCCCTTGTCATTTTATGGCACATTTCTCGAAAGACAGAACAGAAAAGCAGACAAATTATGTAAAATTTGCAAATCTTACTCGGTCATTTAACTGGTTATTAACAGTCGAATGATTTTACACTTTTACAGCACAGCTTCTGACAGATGCGAAGATGATTAAGTCTGGCCACTGATTGGAAATCCTTTAAACAATTTACCTCAACGTGAGTAAGTAGAAGTTAAGTTCAATTAAATGTGCAGGAGGTGTAAACTCCACACCAATCCAAAACACTTGATTCTGAGGTTGACATTGAACAATGATTAAACAGCAGTAAAGGAAATATCATTATACATCCCTAAAGAGAAGGACTGTTCCTTACATGCACCAAGGCAATAATTCCTTCAATATCGAAATTATCTTCCTGGTTCTACTATGTGATCTTGACGCTATTCAAAACTTTGTTGCTTGTTTCATAACTTGTATTCTTGTGCCATTTATCCATGTGCTTACGCTGGCTTCCAGTAATGCATGGACTGAGTTTAAAGTTCTCATCCTTACTCTGAAATCCCCCCATTATTTCCCCTCCTCGCTAATTTCTAATCTCCTGTCATCCTCAGGTATTTTCCCCAATTCTGGACTCTTGGTCATCCCCACATTAAATCACCATGGTAATGAAACCAGGCTTTGTTCGCCAGAAATCCAATCTTGGAATTTTCTCCTTTAACCTTTCCATCCCTCTTTTAGCCTCTGCTTTTTTGATTGGCAGATGGTTGCATAGGGGTTAAAAATGAAAAGACAAACACGATGAGATAAAGATAAACGAGGCATGAGATGTGCAGCCAGCGGAAGGAATATAGGTGTGAGAGAGGGTGGAGAGGAGAAAGGGGTGTATATCTAGGTGGGCCACAGGAAAGGGGATGGGGCTGAAGCCTCGAGTACATGGAGACCACTTTCGAGCATGAAGGAGAGTTACGAAGACCTCCTACGACCTCGTGTCGACCATGCTGTGAGTATGAATCGGGGGTACACTCGCCAGAACTCGCGGATTAGGTCGCCCAAGCGGGACAGGCCCTTTAGTGTTTAATTCAGAACTTTTTTTTTCAGCGCTATGCCATCTTGTCATGCAAGCATACTGACATGGTTTCATCCTGATGCTCTCAATTGGAAAATATCTCAAAAGTATGGAGGTCTCTGAAAGATATTTGCCAGAGAAAGTTGGAAAAGCAGCAATAAGGACTATACCTTCCAGTGAGATTGAGCAATCTAAACTTCAAAGAGGCACAGACACTAAGCTAAATACTTCTACCTTTAATCAATTGTGAATTGCAGCCATTCATCGTCTCACTGTGCATCCTGAATTATTGAGCTGAACCTAGTGGGCAGTTAAACCTGCAACTGGGCCAATGGAGATGGGTTGTAGTTCCAAATCAACTTTCAACTATTTTAGTTTCCCACTGACCAAAACAGTCATGATCACATTTGCATCTCACTATCTAAAATGGACAAGTTTATTAGAACTGAGAACCAAACAACTAATTATCCAGGAACTTCAAATAATATGTTTTAATAAATGAACTCGTGCGAATAACTGTTTTTCATGTCAGAAGATAGTTTTAGGGTAAGAATACTGACTCAACCAAATAATGAAATGACTCGTATTAAGCAGGAGTCAAGGGATTTGCTTTCTTCTTTGTTGTTGAATACAGAAAAGATTGTGTGAATCACATTTGGAGGTGTGAGACCAAAAGGGGAAGCCTTGGAGAATAAATAGATATGTATATTGCACCAACTCACTCAGAGAGGAAATGAAATTATTCATATTATGATAGTTTCAGCTGCATTTCCTGCAGGCAAAAGTAGTGTGAAAGACAACAACATTTCAAGCTTCTCCCAGATTGAGGAAGTATTTTAAACCATTTAAAATTATTGATGCATTTGGATAACCCTTATTTTTTTAAAGTGCTTAAATCCACAGGAAAAAATATTTTTTCTTGATTAAGGATCATATAGTTATGGAGTTAAGAGTCAATTTCATATGTACCGGGAATGGAACAATGAAGTTTTTGTTTGTTGTAGCATTTACAGGCACATAGACACATATATACAACAGATAAATATGTAATAAACCATAATATTATAAGTTTTAATCTACAATTTGAGAGGGAGAAGGGTAAATCGGAGGTGTCAGTATTACAGTTGAACAAAGGGGACTATGGAGCCATGAGGGAGGAGCTGGCCAAAGTTGACTGGAACGATACCCTAGCAGGGATGACAGTGGAACAACAATGGCAGATGTTTCTGGGAATAATACAGAAAGTGCAGGAGCAGTTCATTCCAAAGAGGAAGAAAGATCCCAAGGGGAGTAAGGGGCGACCATGGCTGACAAGGGAAATCAGGGACAGTATAAAAATAAAGGAGGAGAAGTACAGCATAGCAAAGATGAGCGGGAAGCAAGAGGATTGGATAACGTTTAAAGAGCAACAGAAGATAACTAAAAAGGCAATACGGGGAGAAAAGATGAGGTACGAAGGTAAGCTAGCCAAGAATATAAAGGAGGATAGTAAAAGCTTCTTTAGGGATGTGAAGAGGTAAAAAATAGTTAAGACCAAACTTGGACCCTTAAAGACTGAAAAATGTGGATTTATTATGGGGAACAAGGGAATGGCAGATGAGTTGAAAAGGTAGTTTGGATCCGTCTTCATTAAGGAGGACACAAACAATCTTCCTGATGTACTAGTGGCCAGAGGATCTGGACTGACGGCGGGAACTGAAGGAAATCCACATTAGGCAGGAAACAGTGATGAGTAGACTGATGGGACTTAAGGCTGATAAATCCCCAAGGCCTGATGGTCTGCATCCCAGGGTACTTAAGGAAGCGGCTCTAGAAATCGTGGACGCATTGGTGATCATTTTCCAATGTTCTCTCGATTCAGGATCAGTTCCTGTGGATTGGGGGGTAGCTAATGTTATTCCACTTTTTAAGAAAGGTGGGAGAGAGAAAACAGGGAATTATAGACCAGTTAGCCTGACATCGGTGGTGGGGAAGATGCTGGAGTCAATCGTAAAAGATGAAATAGCGACACATTTGGATAGCAGTAGCGGGATCGGTCAGAGTCAGCATAGATTTATGAAGGGGAAATCATGCTTGACTAATCTTCTGGAATGTTTTGAGGATGTATGTTGGAAAATGGACAAGAGAGAGCCAGTGGATGTAGTGTACCTAGACTTTCAGATTGCATTTGATAAGGTCCCACATAGGAGATTAGTGGGCAAAATTAGGGCACATGGTATTGGGGGTAGAGTGCTGACATCGATAGAAAATTGGTTGGCAGACAGGAAACAAAGAGTAGGAATTAACGGGCCCCTTTCAGAATGGCAGGCAGTGACTAGTGGGGTACCGCAAGGCTTGGTGCTGGGACCACAGCTATTTACAATGTACATCAATGATTTAGATGAAGGGATTCAAAATAACATTAGCAAATTGGCAGATGACACAAAGCTGGGTGGCAGTGTGTACTGTGAGGAGGATGCTATGAGAATGCAGGATGACTTGGACAGGTTGGTTGAATGGGCAGGTGCATGGTAGATGCAGTTTAATGTGGATAAATGTGAGGTTATCCACTTTGGTAGCAAAAACAGGAAGGCAGATTATTATTATCTAAATGGTGTCAAGTTGGGAAAAGGGGAAGTACAATGGGATCTGGGGGTCCTTGTTCATCAGTCAATGAAAGTAAGCATGCAGGTAGAGCAGGCAGTGAAGAAAGCGAATGGCATGTTGGCTTTCATAACAAGAGGAGTTGGGTATCGGAACAAAGAGGTCCTTCTGCAGTTGTGCAGGGCTCTAGTGAGACCACACCTGCAGTTTTAATCTCCAAATTTGAGGAAGGACATTCTTGCTATTGAGGGAGTGCAGCGTAGGTACACAAGGTTAATTCCCGGGATGGCGGGACTGTCATATGCTGAGAGAATGGAGCGGCTGGGCTTGTACACTCTGGAATTTAGAGGGATGTGCGGGGGATCGTATTGAAACGTATAAGATTATTAAGGGTACACAAAATTGCTGGAGAAACTCAGCGGGTGCAGCAGCATCTATGGAGCGAAGGAAATAGGCGACCAGATTATTAAGGGTTTGGGGACGTAAGAGGCGTGTTCCCGATGTTGGGGAAGTCCAGAACCAGGGGCCACAGTTTAAGAATAAGGAGTAAGCCATTTAGATCGGAGATGAGGAAACACTTTTTCACACAGAGAATTGTGAGTCTGTGGAATTCTCTGCCTCAGAGGGCAGTGGAGGCCGGTTCTCTGGATACTTTAAGAGAGAGCTAGATAGAGCTCTTAATGATAGCGAAGTCAGGGGATATGGGGTGAAGGCAGGAACGGGGTACTGATTGTGGATGATCAGCCATGATCACATTGAATGGCGGTGCAGGCTCGAAGGTTCGAATGCCCTTCTTCTGCACCTATTGTCTATTGTCTATAATACAATAATTAAGCAGTTATACTAAGTAACCAGTCCATAATTGTACAATTGTACATTGTGCTTGGTAGTACAGGTACTTAATGTTATCAACCTGGTCACTAAAGCATTCGTGGTTCACTGCACCTGTATGTTGGAGGTAAGCAGCCGCAGCCGCTTACAATTGTGACCCAGAATTAACGTATACCCTTCTCATGTTATATTCCCTCACATTTGTTGAACATGACAGTCATGCAGTATAGGAAAAGGCCCTTTTGCCCACCATGTCCAAGCCATCTTTTGGCCATCTGCACTACTCGTATTTTGCCATGCCCTTCTATGCCTTATATATTGATCCTTAAGTCTCTTAAAGTAGTGATTGTTTCTGATTCCATCACTTTAGTTTAGTTTAAATTAGAGGTACAGTGTGGATACAGACGCTTCAGCCCACCAAGTCCGCGCCAACCAGCAATCCCCATAGGCGAGAATTACCCCACACGATAGGGACAATGTACAATTTTTTTTAACCAAAGCCAATTAACCTACAAAGCTGTATGTCTTTGGAGTGTGGGAGGAAACTGGAGCACCCAGATAAAACCCACACGGTCACAGGGAGAACGTACAAACTCCGTACGGACAGCACCCGTAGTCAGGATCGAACTCGGTTCTCTGGCGCTGTAAGGCAGCTGCTCTACTACTGCGCCACCGCACACACCCCACTTCCTCTGGCAAATGGTGGAATCAGACCTCATGTTGATTAATATTATAGACACAAGATTTCATTTCAAAAAATATAAAAGCTTTATTGTGCAAAAGAAAATAATTTACAACCATTCAAAACAGTAGTAAAATCATATTTTTGGAGATGTAATCTCTTGGTGGTGTTGATGGCTTTGAATATGCACTGCCTTAGATTTCAAAACATAAAACTCAACATCATGAAGAAAGAGAGAACACTCATCAGAAACAGGTGTTGCATACAGAGCGGTGGGGGGGTGGGGGGACAGACGCATTGCCTGGGGTGGTGGGGAGGCAGTTGCGAGAGTGGTGCTTAAAGAGGCTTTTGGATAAGCACATGGAAGTGCAGGGAATAGATCATGTACAGGCAGATGAGATCAGTTTAACCTGGCATCATGTTCAGCACAACCATTGTGGGCCAAAGGGCCTGTTCCTGTGCTGTACTATTCTATGTCTTCATGTTGCACCAGAAGCCAGCCTGTGCTGGACCACTGTTTTTGTGCATCATATGATTTCAGGCAAATGCGCCTATGAAAGGAGACTTTTTTACCCATTAGGTCATCTATCCATAGCAAGTGCAGCATTACAATATGTTTGTGTACACTAAGGCTGTTAATGATTTGGACTCTCTACTCAATATGTCCCCCATTCCTGTGACTCCCCTCCATGCAATCTCTCTGACTCAGCTAATTCTTTCAAGGACACCGAGTGTTACTTTTAAGATACACTATCATCAAAAACTTGTTCAACATCCATTGTAGCATGAAAAATCAAGCTGGCAGGGAGTACCCCAGTGCACCAAAGTTGCAGATTCGATTCAACAACAGGATAATGATACAACAACCAAATTGGTCCTTTTTCACATCAGTAGTCTATTATATCACTCTGCATAGCTACACTCTACATGGTAAATAGAAACATAGAAATATAGAAACATAGAAATTAGGTGCAGGAGTAGAGGCCATTCGGCCCTTCGAGCCTGCACCGCCATTCAATATGATCATGGCTGATCATCCAACTCAGTATCCCATCCCTGCCTTCTCTCCATACCCCCTGATTCCCTTAGCCACCAGGGCCACATCTAACTCCCTCTTAAATATAGCCAATGAACTGTGCCTCGACTACCCTCTGCGGCAGAGAGTTCCAGAGACTCACCACTCTCTGTGTGAAAAAAGTTCTTCTCATCTCGGTTTTAAATGGTAGGGAATTGAAGAATACAGTTGAACAGAGGGATCTGGGAATAACCGTGCATAGTTCCTTGAAGGTGGAATCTCATATAGATAGGGTGGTAAAGAAAGCTTTTGGTATGCTAGCCTTTATAAATCAGAGCATTGAGTATAGAAGCTGGGATGTAATGTTAAAATTGTACAAGGCATTGGTGAGACCAAATCTGGAGTATGGTTGTACAATTTTGGAATAAGTTAGGTCGCCCAGAAGGTTAAGGGGGACTTGATATATGGATAGGATGTCAACAAAATGACTAGAATTAAGAGAGAAGTTTACAGAGGAGATTTCTTTACTAGAATGTTGCCTGGGTTTCAAAGTGGTGTCAACTAAGTTACAGAGATAGGTTGAATAAGTTAGGGCTTTATTCTCTGGAGCGCAGAAGGTTAAGGGGGGACTTGATAGAGGTCTTTAAAATGATGAGAGGGATAGACAGAGTTGATGTGGACAAGCTTTTCCCTTTGAGAATAGGGAAGATTCAAACAAGAGGACATGAGTTCAGAATTAAGGGACAGAAGTTTAGGGGTAACATGAGGGGGAACTTCTTTACTCAGAGAGTGGTAGCGGTGTGAAATGAATTCATGAATTTAAGCTGGAAGATGCTTGAGCCAGAGTGGAAGTGGGGTAGCACAGCAGGCATAGTTCATTGGTATCATTTAAAAAACATCGTAAATTTCTGGGATAGGCAACTATGGATGTGAAGGATCGAATGGAGGGTTATGGTATGAGTGCAGGCAGGTGGAGGGTGACTAAGGGGAAAAAGAACGTTCGTAACGGCACTGTGGAGGCCTCAATGTAGGGACTCTGGGTGGACGAGTTGGCCTTTGTTTCCGTGGGAATGTAATTGTTTAATGTTAAACTTCTTGAATTATATTAGGTTCTGAATTTCCCCTGATATAGCTGAGAAATATCCCCGTACATTTTCTTTTTCTTCCCAGTCCTTGATCTAGAAAACTGTATGTCAGTTTCTCATTTTCTGGGCAGGGAATTCGGACAAGTGGGGGTGAAGTTTTCAGTCTGCACACACACCTGACGGGTTCTCAACGTTGCTTCAGGTGCCAATTGCATGTCTCATTTTGCACCTGGAGTTTTAGTCCCAGTTTATTCAGCCACTCTTCAAATGTCAAGCCTTTCAGTCCAGGAATCAACTGAGTGAAATTTCTATGCATGACTCCTAAACTGCATACAGTATTCCAGATGGGGACTCACAAATCCAAGCTAAACTTTCCTTTTCCCCATGCCCCTTGTCATAAAGGCCAATATTCAATTAACCTTCCGAATTATTTGCTGTTACCTCTATGCTAATGTTTTCTGTCTCATGTACTGGAACCTCCTGATCATTTGCACTTCAATATTTTACCCCCATAGCCTCTGACGATATTACAATCTCAGTCACAGAGGCCGACGTCAGAGGATCCCCTGGATAGTGTTGTAAAGCAGAGGAGTACAAGACCTACATCGTGGAGTCCTTGAACATCTTGAACTTCTCATTAGAATTGCAGTTAGACCTGCTACAAAAGTTGAAGGCTTTTGGCATGTCAATGAGAACTTCATTAGTGGTGATAGTGCAGGGGATTAAGTATGGAGAACCGGTACAACGTTGCCCACATGGGGTAAATTTGCCCCCAGAGGTAAATGAGGGATTTGTACGTCTCTCCTGGACAAGCTCAATGATTTCTATACTCATTTTGAAAGGCAGAGCATCGATTAACCTTGGGTCAATAGAGGATGCGATCTCGCTGGGTCCCCACTGTGCAGTGGACTACATGGACAATAAAAACACATGTCAGGCTGTTGTTCACCATTTGTGCTGCTGCAAGGAAGAATTTAATTGTTCCATTTCGGGACATTTGACAATAAAACACTCTTGACTCTTGAACCTCTCAAAGCGCTTAATCACCATGGACATCAATGCTACCGGTTGGTGGTCATTAGGGCATGTCACCTTGTTCTTCTTAGGCACCAATATTATTGATGTCCATTAAAAGCAGGTGGGGACTGATCCAGCCCATTGGTCCACGCAGGTGTTAAGATCGTGGCCAGGTACACCATCATGGCAGGATATTTTTTAATTATTCACCCTCGTATAGGATCTTCTGATATCTGCCCCAGTGACGAAGGTCACAGTATCGTTGGGGGTTTTGGGGGCCCGAGAAGGTTAATCGATGCTCTGCCTTTCAAAATGAGTATAGAAATCATTGAGCTTGTCCAGGAGAGATGCATCACTGTTACTTGAGCTACGACTTGGTTCCCCTTATATAGGGAGTAATGTTGCGTAAGCCCCACCATGGCTGCCGGATGTCTGTCTTATCCTCCAATTTAGACCAAAAGCGTCTCTCTGCTTTCTCAATCTCCTTATTGAGTTTAGTTTATTGTCACGTGTACCGAGGTCACTGGATCATGTGTTGTCTTTCCAGTCATTGGAAAGACAATACATGATTGCAATCAAGCCATCCACAGTGTCGAGATGCATGATGAAGGGAATAATGTTTAGCACAAGATAAAGCTAGTAATAAAGATAGTAAAATCTGATCAAAGTAAGTCTGAGGATCTCTAATGAGGTACATAATAGTTCAGGACTGCTCTTTAGTTGATGGCCGTGTTGATCGAGGTTGTTCCTGGATTTCTAACATGAATTTGCATCGCCTCTGAAAAATCCAATCAAAAAATCCAGTCAAATTGGTTGTTGCGCCTGGCAAACCCACCATGGGTTGGGAGTCTTGCTCAGAGTGCTTCCCCACCTGCTCCACCATATTTAAATGCAAATATGAGAGTCTGCCAGCTCCATGAACTATTCTTGTAAGGTGGGCTGGGGATATTGCTCATCATCAATACTTCTGTTCAGGTTGACATTGTAATGACCCCACATAATCGCACTGTCTTGTCTCCACTGGGCACCACCAATAATGGAGTTGGCCAATTACTATGCTGGTCTTCAACCATGCCCCTTGCTGAAAGCAAGGACTTCCTTGACATCAGTTATATAAAAGGGCAGGGGTCCGATGTTGACTAATAGTAAATGGGTTTAGTCCCAGATTAATGCAAATATATCCCCTACAATGCTACTCCACAAATGTGCAGAAAGGTGCTTGTACTTCACCAAAAGCTGCAGACGCATTAATACCATGTTAATGTATTGCATCTCCACCTCGGTAGTGAAAGCAGTGGTTGGGATAACATGTGGCATATATAATACCACATGGTGTATATTTTCTTATCGAAAAGGTACACATAACACACCTACACACACCATATGTAAACCTGTGAAGGTTGCTACATTCTCATTACCTCAAGGCACCAGCTGGAGCTTTTGTGTCCAGCAATGGTTCAGAGCCCAACTATCATTCCCATTCTAATGGCCTGTCCCTGAGGAGAATCTCTGATTAAGTGTTGATAGTGGTATTTTTATTCTTGCGAAAGGACAATGGTCTGGAAGGTACGTTTTTGCTTCTCACAGCATTTTTCATTTTCAATGTTTATTTCATCTAGTTGCAATGTTACTTTAGGCCACTTGGTGGTGCTGGTGGATCCTGTTTCATATAATACCGAAATGACACAAGTTACAAAGAAAAAAATGACATCTCTGATGATACTGGACAATTTCAAAACTACAAAAATATGTCTTGTCGTCATGTTCGGATCTGACTTCCAACCGCACATCCCTCCCCTTCTGCAGAAACCGTTGTAATTCCTTGCCGTTGCATTTTCCCCTCCTGTCACCCATTCATTCTCTCTGAATCAGGTTCAGCCTCCACCCTTTATTCCCAGGTAAGTAATGTATTAAGTGACCAATTCCATAGATACGTCAGATTTTGGAAGAATATTGAGCATTGTGTTGAATCCCTGTCAAATCCATAGTTGCCTCTCTGCTTGCTGTTTGCCTTTAAATTAAAAAAAAAAGATTTCTACATTTGCCCTATTAATTTTCACAGCAGTTTTTTTTAATTTGCCTGTTAATCAACATAACCACGATTGTTTAGTCTGTTACTAATCCTGATTTGTATGTGTCCTTAGAAGAATTCCTTCCCAGATGAGTTTTTCTTGATCCTTTGTCCCAAAGCATTTTATATATGCTGATGCAAGGAGTTGCAGATGCTGACTGACAAAAGTAGACACAAAATGCTGGGGAAACAGTTGTTGAGTCTACGCTTACCTTCATCGATGTACAAGCATAGACTTGGTGATTGTTTCACCGAACACCTACGCTTGGTCTGCCAAGGCCTACGGGATCTCCTGGTTGCTAACAATTTGAACTTTTCTTCCCAATCCCATGCTGACCTTTCTGTCCTGGGAATCCTCCATTGCCAGAGTAACACCACATGCAAACTGGAGGAACAATACCTCTTATTCCACGTGGGTAGCTTACAACCTAATGTTATGAATATTGAATTCTCCAGTTTTAGGTAACTGCAAAACCCTTCCCCTCTCCCCATCCTCCCCTCCTTCCCTCCCCTGTGTCCCACCTGGGCTTGCACTTATTTCTCCCCTTCCCATTCCACCTCTGTTCCTTCCTCTAGCTTCACAATGAGCAACTCTTCAATCTTTTTGTCTTGCACCTTATGTTTTTTCATCTTTGGCCTTGTCTCACCAATGTTTTATCTCTGAGGGCTTGTAGCTCATGTTGTTACTGGAGATAGGGCTGGAGACATAAGAGTGATTTATGAACATTTTTAACAAACGTGCAGATGCTGGAAATTACGTCATAGAGCTACACAGAAAAAGATTCTTCGGTCTGTGATCCATGCTGACCAAGTTGGCATACTGGGCTAGTCCCATTTGGCCCTTAGCCCTCTAAACCCTTTCTATCCATATATCTATCCAATGTCTATTAAAAGTCATTTAATTAACTCCTCTGGCAGATCTTTCCAGATTTGAACTATCCTATGAGTGGAAAATGTTGCCCCGAGGTCCCTCTTAAATCTGTCCCCTTTTCCTTTTTGCTCATGCCTTCTAGTTTTAGAATCCTCCACCTGGGACTGTGAGCGTTCACTTCATCCATGCCCCCTCATGATCTTGTGCACGTCAACCTCTGCGAAGGAAGATTGAGGAGAATTCATACATTGACAAACACTCTATCGAACTTCTATAAGTGAGGGTAGAGAACATACTGACTGACTGTGTCACTGCCTGGTTCAGGAATCTAAACGCCCAGAAATGAAGGAGACTGCAAAAAGTGATAGATGCTACCGTCCATCACAGGTTTTGACCTCCCCACCATTGAAGGGATGTATCGGGGCGTTGCCTCAAAATGGCAACATTTATCATTGAACGCCAACATCCTGGCTACGCTTTCATTTCATTACCACCAGGAGAAGGTTCAGAAGCCTGAAACCCGTGATCACCAGATTTAAGAACACTTTCTTCCCAACAACCATTCGGCTCTTAAACATTACACAACATCAACCTCAACAAGTATGGACTCTGTCTTTGGTTGCACTATGGACTTTGGTTTTGCACTATTTGGTTTGCTAGTATTATGGTTATTAATTAATTGCATTAGTGATTATTGGGCCCGTTAAGCTGCAGCAAGTAAGAATTTTATTGTTCGTTTGTCAGGTTGTATGATAATTACGCACTCTTGACTCCTACGCTCTAAAGAAATCTGAAATAAAAATAGAAAATGCTGGCAATATTCAACGGGTCAGTCCACATTTGTGGGAAGGATATCAGAGTTAACGTTTCAGTTAGAAGACTTTTCTCGAAGCTGGGAAGAAACGAAAGAAGTTTGTAAAGCTGCAGGGGCTTTGGGGGAAGAGGGATATCTCATATAGGATGAATCCAGGGTGACCATGGGGATACGTAACAAGATTATCTGGTCAGTGAGTGAATTTGAGCAGTTAGAGGTTGAGAACACAGGCAAACGAACAAGGACAGAAGAATGGACTGAATATTTTATTCTACAGCTTCAGGTCTTTATCAGTCATCCCTCTGTGACCCTGGCCCAGCTTTTTTTCTGTTTATCCTTTTTTTCCCCTGTAAGATGAGGACATGCCCAGCCTGGCGTGCATTTTCAACTCTTAATTCTTTTGCCTATGTTCAAGTTAACAAATGACGATAGTTGGATACACCGGAGCAGAAGGTGTCAATTACACAAGCAGTGCAGAGGCAACCAGAAGGTTGGGAATCAGGCAGTGAAACAAAATAAGCTGGCCAAGGATTGGATCAGGGTGAGGTGTCCAAGATGCTCTGGATCTGGGTGCAAGGATAGATGGTCCATTTTGAGTGGCTTGAGTCAGAGGCATCACCTGGGCAGTGAAGTTGGTCACCTTGGAAAACCAAGATGATTTACTTCATGGTAAGTGTTTCGAAGGAAGAGTCTGTAATTCATTTGTGCAGTACAAGAGAGCCACTTCATAGAAGTTTCAGGGCAACAGCTGTGCCATGACAAGAATCCACAGACAGGGGGAGAGTCTGTAAGACTATCACTGCCTTCTACAGAGCAATTACGGATGGGACACCCATAACCCCAAAAAATAATGATATAAAAGTTATGAAAAACATGCTAAGTAACAAAAGCCCCTTCTTTCGGGAGATTCAACTGCTAGCTTATAACATGACAGAAATCATCTGGGAATCACCTGTGCAGGATGAATGCCTACAGCAGCTAAAGATCATGAGAGATCTTGAGATAATTAGATTAAAATCCTAAACATTTTGGATATTGAAAATAATGATCTGCCAGTTTGCTTTACTACTTCCTTGCTTTTCACATTTGAGGAGGTGCATTAACAATTGATCTCTTGATTAAATATTTTCACAAAATCATCCCTGTAATTTAGCTCAGGAATGTTGGCAGGTATAGCTGATGAATGATTCATCAAAATATAATTTCCCAACTTCTTTCTCCATGTGCTGTCTTTGACAAGAACGTATCAGGAATAACTCTCCCTGCTTGAATATCTTTGGGACTGTTTGGATGCAACCCCCCCCCCCCTATTCGACAACAAATCATACAGAAAACATTCTGTGTCAAATACAGTGATTTGAACAAGCCCTACTGGCTGGTAACACACTATAAACTGTAATAATGTAAATACTTGCATCCACTTTACCAATTCCACGTGTTAACAAAATGCCCACATTGCTGCCAGAGAACTTTGAACTCTGGTTAAACAAGTTGTTTTTCTATGGGCTGTTTTGCAGCTTGTTTCAAGGGAAGTTGTGTAAATCATTAATCTAAAATGTCACTCTTTTGACTGAGTACAACTAATATCACAGAAGAATATTTGTTCAGCAAAGATCTTATTTTATTGAGTCTGAAGAAGGGTTTCGGCCCGAAACGTTACCTATTTCCTTCGCTCCACAGATGCTGCTGCACCCGCTGAGTTTCTCCAGCATTTTTGTGTATCTTCTTCTTATTTTAAGTCATATTAAATGACATTTAGTAGCGGCAAAATCAGTTTTTGTTTAGGCGAATCTCAATAAATGCTTCATTCCTTGCTATTCATATAGCTCAGCCTTTAAAACCATTATCTCAATCAAGCTCATCACCAAACTCATGGAGTCGGCACTCATCTCTGCAACTGGATCCTCGACTTCCTGACCAACAGACCACATTCAGAGAGGTTAGAGGACAAATCATCCTCTACGATAATCCTCAACATTGGTGCTCCACTAGGATTCGTTCTCAGTCCACCTCTTTACTCCTTATACACCCACGACTGTGCAACTAAGTATAAATCCAATTCAATGTATAACAATTGTAATTTCTTCTGTGAAGCTCGCAGTCCCAGATTATTGAGAGCAATGATTATAGATTAGATTATTACTTTATTAATCCCCTTATTCAGGGGAAATTCAGATGTCCTTGCAGCACACTAATAAAAATACAACATAGCATTCAAGAAGTTTAACATTAAAACATAAAACATCCCCCCACAGAGGTTCCCACTGTGGGGGAAGGCACAAAGTCCAGTCCCCATCCTCTTGTCCACCCAGAGTCAGGCCTATTGAGGCCTCCACAGTCGCCGTTACGGGGCCCGATGTTCCCGGCCGTTCTCGCCAGGTGATGGTACTCCGGCGTCGGTAGAACCCTCAGCGGCTTGGGGTGCCAGGAACGGCCGCCCTCTTACCGGAGACCGCGGCCTCCAGGCCAACAGACCGCGCTGGACGAATGCAGCAATGAATCATTCATCCATCCATTTCCGGCCATCTTTCCACATTTGTATAACTTTTGTTTTGTTATCTATCTATCTATCTATCTATCTATCTATCTATCTATCTATCTATCTATCTATCTCTGCCATCTTGTTTGTCTGTCTGTCTGTCTGTCTGTCTGTCTGTCTGTCTGTCTGCCCGTGTGATCCTGAAATTAAACCAAAATGGTACATGATAGCGCTACAACTTTTGGCCCACCTTACCCACCATTGTCCTGTGGTGTGGTGTATCAAGTTTCATTTAGATTGATAATGTATTTTACAAGTTATTCACATTTTAATCTTTACAAACTGCAGTTTGAGAAAAGTCACTTGAACTTGCACTGGCAGTTGGCAGCTATGACGTCACAATGGGATCTCATTTACATAAAAGATTGCTCTTTGAAAACAAATGTCGTTACAATGTTAACAAAGACAGGACTCCCAGTGCAATGAGAGATTTATTACATTGTTGTAAGGAGAGGGAGGGAGTGGGGGAACTGGACGAGGAGAGGATTGTTGTTTAATGTTATTTAAACAGATAGAGGGCGAGGAGGGGGATAAGGAGGGGAGAAGGGTTATGGAGGGAGGAATGGAGTGACTCTTGGAAAGGAGAGGGAGGGCGAGGGGGAGGGAGTGGGAGAGGGGAGGAGGAGAGGAAAAATAAGAGGGAGGGTGAAGAGGTGGGGGAGGGAATGCTGGGGATGAAGGGAAATGGCCCTTAACATTAACCTTAACCCCGACCCTTACCCTCGACCTTTAACCTCGATCCTTAAAATCCACCTTTAACCTACACCTCCACCCTTAACCTCCACCCTTAACCCTTACCCTTAACCCTAACCCTTAAACCTTAACCCTTAACCTTAACCCTTAACCTTTAACCCTTAACTGTAACCCTTATCATTATCCCTGAACCTTAACCCTTAAGTTGGCACAATGGGCTAAGTGTTCGGCTGGCGACTGGAAGGTAGCCGGTTCGAATCCCGCTTGGAGTGCATACTGTCGTTGTGTCCTTGGGGCAAGACACTTCACCCGCCTTTGCCTGTGTGTAATGTAATGTAATGTGAAGCTCTTTGGGGTCAATGCAAGTTGACTAAAAATGTGTTATATAAATAAGATTATTATTATTATTATTATTATTAACCTTGTTCATCTTAGAGAGAAATAATACAATTATTCCATAACCTTTGTTATACATGACTTTAATATTATGACAAACTATGAAGTGCATCACCATACAGCTCCATCTGAACTACTTCTGCTTCTTGATTTGCTGAGCTAAGATCCTTCCTTCTTTTAACCCATTTTTTAATATCAAGGCTACTTCAGCTTATTTTTAATTTGGCCTGTCTCTAATAAAATTTAAGTAACTGGTAATATCCTGGAATATCAAATTCCCAACCTTGGGTGTAATGGCGGTTAGATCAGAATTATTTTTTTCTATTCCATTCATTAATTTCCCATCTTATTATAATGTGTGTATGCAAATAAAGAACCATCATGTTCAGCAGATCAGGCAGCATCTCTGGAGAGAAATAGCGTTAAGTTTTCACGTCAAATGCTCCTCTTTAGAACTGGGTAAGGATGTTAGTTTTAAGTTACCATTTTTATTACTCTGATCCTAATAGAATTGTGGATGAAAACAGGCCCTTCAGCCCACTGAGCTCACACCAACCTTTAACCAGCTATTTACACTAATTGTACATTAATCCCATTTTTATTCTTCACACAGTCTCCCCCCTGATTCTACCACTTACCAACACACGAGGGAAAATATATAGTGGACAAAAACCTGCATGTTTTTGGAATGTGGGTGGAAAGGGAGCTCCGTTTCACTGGCCCGGGGCAGCCGGCAGCCTGAACCCGCGCGCGTCTGCACAGCTCCAGCCGGCGCGGCGTCTACAGCCCGGGATCCCTCATGGGGGACCCGGGGGAAGAAGAAGCCATCACTGCCGGCCCGCGGCCAACTTCTACCGCGGGCGCGGTGGCGACTTACCATCACCCCTGGAGGGGAGCTTCGACCGCCGGCCCTGCGGTCTGCGGTGCTTCTGGCTGCGGCGCGGCGGGAACTTTAAACTTTAAATCTCGACCGCCGGCCTGCGGCCTACACCAACTTAAAGCCGCGGTCTCCGGTGGGGAAGAGCCGATCCTGGACTTACCTGGACTTGTACCTTGTCCTTTTACCATCTGGACGCCCGCAGCAACGGCTGCGGAGGGTTGAGGTCCCGACCACGGGGGAAAATGGAGGAGGACTGGCCAAATTGTGTGCCTTCCACCACAGTGATGAATGCTGTGGTGGATGTTTATGTTAAATTTTTATTGTGTTTTTGTGTGTGTTCTTTATCATTGTACCGCTGCTGACATATTCATTTCACTTGCACTTTATGTGCAATGTGACAAATAAACCGTATTGTATTGCATTGTATTGTACGTGTAGTCACAGGGAAAACGTGGAAATTCTACACAAATATTACCCGACATCAGGACTGAATCAGGGTCTTCGGGACTATGAGGCAATGGCTCTACCAGCCACTATGCCACCTCCCATCACCCACCCCCCCAACCTACCTCCCCACCGTCCCCATTGAGGAGTACTCTTATCTTTGTTTTCACAGTCCCTTCCTGGGAGATTTGGATTTCATTATCGATTTTAACTGCCCTCTGTTTAAAATCAAAGAGCTGTAAATCTGAAATAAAAACAGTAAATGCTGGAAACACTCAGCAGATCAGACAGCATCTCTGGAGAGAAAAACACAGTTAACGTTTAGGTCGGAGACACTTTGTCAAAACTAGGCAAGGGTGTTAAGCAACAGTGGGGATGATGAAAGGATGGAGTTGATATATCCAGTCATCTGTCTGCAATGTTGGCTCAGTTTTTTCTCTCATTAACATGGCCTGACTGTTGGTCATTCTGCACAGCTCTGCATTTTGCAGCTTTTATGTTCCTTTTTGTTTTTTCGCTTCCTCTTGTCAGGACAGTGACAACGTTAATTCTTGTTATTTCTTTCTTTTAAATCGCCCTATTATATGACCTTTGTCCTCCTCACCTCTTTACAACCTCCTGCAATTTATCCCTCTCATTTCCAGTAGTGACAAAGGGTCCGAAACCTGAAATGTTACCTCTGTTCCTCTCCACAGATGCTACCTGACCTGCCGAGTGTTTCTTGCATTTACTGCTTTCATATCATTATTACCAATATTATTACTTTGTAGTGGCCTGGTCAAGGTCAGGAAAAGACCAGACGCCAGGCGGGTTCAAACAGTATTAAAGAGGGAACTGCAGATGCTGGAGAATCGAAGGTTTGGAGAAACTCAGCGGGTCAGCCAACTATGGAGAGTAGGCAACGTTTCGGGCCGAAACCCTTCTTCAGACTGATCGGGGGTGGGGGTGGGTGGGGACAAGAAAGGGAAAGGAGGAGTAGCCGGAAGGCTGGAGGGTGGGAGGAGACAGCAGGGGAGCTGAGGAAGGGGAGGAGACAGCAAGGACTAACAGAATTGGGAGAAGTCGATGTTCATGCCCCCGGGGTGCAGACTCCCCAAACGGAATATGAGGTGCTGTTCCTCCAATTTCCGGTGCTGCTCGCTGTGGCCATGGAGGAGACCCAGGACAGAGAGGTCAGAGGCGGAGTGGGAGGGGGAGTTGAAGTGCTGAGCCACCGGGAGGTCAGCTAGGTTATTGCGGACCGAGTGGAGGTGTTCGGCGAAACGATCGCCCAACCTCCGCTTCAAACAGTAGTCTTTTAATCCCAACAGCGAGAGTACACCACACACACACCTCGAGAGCACTAAACCCAGGGTCGTCTGGAAACCCCGTGGCAGACCAACGCCCCTGTCCCTCAATCGGCGAGGGGGATGATCCAAGGAGTGGCCTTCCCCCCAGGGACCGCCACAACTTTGTCCTTTCACTTTTTAAACTACTCCTCTGCATACACCTCTCCCATCATTTTAGTGTAATACTATAGCAATAGCCCTAGATTATTACTCACTGGTCCCAGCCCAATTCAAGTAAATTCCATCCCAAAAGAACAGCTCTTTCTTTCCCCAGTAATGCCACCATTGTCCCATAAATTCAAACCCATTTCTCCCACACCAGTCTTTGAAAATGCAATTATTTATCTGATCTTTATTTATGCTGAGCTCATTTGTATGTGGCTCAGAAAGTAATCCAGAGATTATCTCAGTGGTCTGCATTCCAATTTGAATCCTACATACTTATTTTACTCTTCAGCATAACCTCCTTTTAAATCATTTCTATGTTATTGCTTCCCATATGCGCCACAAAAATGTATTTGTTTTCCCCACCCATTCCATGCCTCTCCAACTCCAAGGCAATATCCTTAACCCTTGGCACCAGGCAGGAATCAAAGCCTTTGGGACTAACTCTTTCTATCACCATTACATTCCTCTTCTTTGCCCCAACTTGAATGGCTCTCTGTATCACAGCATTGTTGTCAGTTTGGTCATTTTCCCTGCAATCGTAGCTCTCACCCACACAGGCTTCAAGAACCTCATGCATGTTGGAAAAATGCGAGATTTAGGCTCCTGCAACATTAACTTCTGATCTCCATACTGTTTTAATTGCAATGAAACACGCTCTCTTACCCACTTTAGTCGACC
Organism: Leucoraja erinaceus; assembly: GCF_028641065.1. NCBI lineage: Eukaryota > Metazoa > Chordata > Chondrichthyes > Rajiformes > Rajidae > Leucoraja > Leucoraja erinaceus. The sequence goes on from NC_073396.1 coordinate 17,341,997, forward strand.
AATTCTATGGTACTGAATATAAGGGGTAAGACTGCGTTGTAGAACAAAGTGTTCAGGTAACTTTCCCCCTTCTGGATACACTGCTATGTAGAAATGTTTGACTGCAGTTTGCCAACTGGTCTGACTACAGAGATGGTGCCAACATGCCATGTTTTCTATCAATTTCCACGTGCAAAAGACGTATTAGATCACCATCCTGAATGAAAGAGTTACATATCTTAGCCCATTTTTGTCAACAACCCTCCCCCAATATCAGCTAAATCCCTCAGTTGCCAAAGCCTGCGCTGTGAATACTACATTTCCTGAGGTGTGAGGAGTTGACATTTGATGAATCTCTTTGGGCTTACAAGTCGGTCCATTACCTCTTCCCTAGTTCCCTCTAATTTGCAAAAAGGATCTTATTTCCCATTTCTGCTGTCTGATTGATACCTAATATGCACCATGACCTCTGATTGTTCACCCCACTCCCTGCTTTGAATATTTTGTGGCTCTTCAGTGACATCCTAGGCTGTGGAATCAGGGAAGCAAACATGCCAAAATGGAATTATATCTGCAGTCACAGAAGTGTTTACCTGCACCGATTATTATATATGATTATGGTTTAGTCTACTCACCAGCTCTCTTTATCAGTAACTTGCAAATCTTTAACATGTTAAGTTACAAAAATACACAATTTGTACTTATTATTGTTTGTATATCCCTTTTCCATCTCATTTCTTCGAAAAGGAGCTTTGTTTATAATGTGCTCTTATATTTCTGTTTACTTCGAGGAATACTTTTGAGAAGAGTGAAACGGGTATGTAGGACAAATTTGAGTTTGATCAAAAAGGACACAAAGTGCTGGAGTAACTCGGCAGGTCAGGCAGCATCGCTGGGGAGCATGGATAAATTATATTCAGGGTTGAGACCCTTCTTCAGACTGATTGTGAGGGGGGGAGGGGGTGGGGAGGAGAAGAAAACTTGAAGAGGAGAGAGGCAGCACAAAGCATGGCAGGCGATACAAGAGAGGGGGGTTTTGATAGGTAGATATTTGGAATAATAGCCAGAGATAAGATCAGATGGTGTGACACATGATTGAAAGGTTGCTAATTATGACGCTGGAAGGAGCATAGTCGCAGGAGGTAGGGGGGAGGGGAGAAATGGGTGAACCAGGTTGGGGCACAGAGGGGGGGGGGGGGGGGAGGAAGACAGAATGAGGGGTGGGTAGTAGGAGGGGGAGGTTACCATACTTTGTCCTGCCTCTCCCCTCTTACAGTTTCTTGTCCTCACCCCCTTCAATCAGTCTGAAGTAGGGTCTCGAACTGAAACCTCATCTATCCATGGTCTACAGAGATGCTGCCTGTTTTGCTGAATTACTCTGTCATTTTGTGTCCTTTTGTGTAATAACCAGCAAATGCAGTTCCTCATTTTTACGTTTTGAGTTTGATCAATGCATTTTGTACTTTAATTCTATCTGTGGGAGTGGGAAAGTTTGCATTGGGATTTGAACAAAAAATATTTTGAGGCAATACATTATTGTTAGTAGACACAATGAAATGCAGATATTGGTTTACAAAAAAAGGAACAAAGTGCTGGAGTAACTCAGTGGGTCAGGCAGCATCTCCGGAAAACATGGATAGGTGACACTTGGGTCGGGACTGAAGAAGGGTCCTGACCCAAAACGTCACCTATTCGTGTTCTCTAGAGATGCTGCCTGGCCCGCTGAGATACTCCAGCACTTGTGTCAATTAATGTTAGTGAAAAGATCAAATGTGCCTAAATAACATTCCTCTGCCTGTTATTCCAAAATAAGCTTTAGTGCAGTTTAAAATGTGATTGGCTCCACTGACATGTGTAATATTTATGAAGATGTTAACTGAAACAGTAACTTTGGGATTCCAGAATTGTTGGATTTTAGTTTGTTTGATCATAATACGTAGTGACACACAAGCTAACCTTGAGTTAACTTAATTTTATTAATTGAATATCTAAAGTTTTTTCTTTCAGTTTGGATTGGCATGTTGGGCTTCTGATCTTCAAATATTGATACTTTGTTTGAGGTTGTTTGAGATCTCTGTTGGTAAATACATTGGAGAGGTGGGCTGTACATTTTCTGGAGTTCTTCATCCTGAGCAAATTGACCTGCAGTACATTGAATGGGTGTTAGACCAAGTTGGGACTGTTAAAGTTTTCATACAGTTAGTAAAATTGAAAATAATTTTGTTGGAAAATGTTGTTATAATACAAAGATCACAGCCAGGTCAACCTCAAGTTTCCTCTTTCTACAGTAGATAGCCAGGGGGCTTTGCTTTGACATTCGATGGGGCAATTGAGAATGTTTGGCAGAGTTGTGCGATTGCCCTACTTAGGGCACTGGGTGCTGCAAAGCCCCCGATGATCGGGGCATGGGTGTAATGGCTGAGTCCCCTGCTTTGTCCACGGTCCGTGCCCTGTCTAGGTGCATGCCATGGCCAGGGTCGAGGTCCGGGCTGATTCGGTGCCCTGTGTTGGTGCATGCCGTGGCCAGGGTCGGTCCGGGACCTCCTGTTGCAGCGCTCCGTGCCGCAGGCTGGGCTGACGTGCGCGGGCAATGCGCAGGCGTTGTGTTGAGTGTGTGTGGCGGGGCTGGTTTCTGTCGCTCGGGTCGGGAGCTGCGAGCAAAGATCTTTGGCTGCGAGTGCGGGCGACGGGGCAGGGCCAGTGTTCGGGGCCAGGAGTCTAGGCACACACACCTCTTGAGCAAGTGGTGGCGCCTGCCGGGCGGTCCCTCGGCTGGCCGGGAATGTGGCTCCGGCGTTTGGCGGGGTGACCGCGGGTTAGTGGCCGGAGTGGGGTTCCCGCCTACGGCAGCTTCGCCCGACATCTATGGGAGCCCGGGCCGGCCCGGCCCGCCCGCCGCTCTCCGGCTCCATGGAAACGGCCGCCTGCCGCAAGTTCCAGGCAAACGTCTTCAATCATAGCAAGTGTCAGAACTGCTTCAAAGCCCGCGACTCGCACCTCGCCTCCGACCGGGACCTGACCCAGGTGAGTGGGCAGAGCGCGGCTCGAGTGCCGGTGTGTAAATGGGCCGGGCCAAGCGGGGGACCACGGCCCATTTCAGTAACCAGGGAGGCGGCGGAGCCCACCATCTGGGCTGCAGAAGAGAAGGGCTTGTGCACAATCGGGCTATCAAAGGTTCAGCTGCTCAAAGAGCCCGCGACTCGCACCTCGCCTCCGACCGGGACCTGACCCAGGTGAGTGGGCAGAGCGCGGCTCGAGTGCCGGTGTGTAAATGGGCCGGGCCAAGCGGGGGACCACGGCCCATTTCAGTAACCAGGGAGGCGGCGGAGCCCACCATCTGGGCTGCAGAAGAGAAGGGCTTGTGCACAGGCCGGCTGGGGTGGGGGGGGGTTTACGGTCTATCAAAGGTTCTGCACTCGGAGAGAGAGAGGAGACTTCTCCACGCGTTGTTGTCACTGGGGGGAAGTTATGGAGTTCCCCCACCGCGACCCGACACTGTTTGTTTGGCAAAGTTGGGGACCTGCCTGGTGCAATGATATGTGCGATCAACCAGGCATTTCACTCTCTTGCTCATAAAAATAGAAAAGCACGACTTAAACGTCAGAGACAAGCTTTAGAGTTGTCATCCCGTCCCAACCGTTACAGTGAAAAGTTAAACTAACTACCCTCGAACTTCTAATTTCGAGAACGTTGTGTTTAATCAGTTCATCTTTTGTGGAAATTGCTTCTTCTAACCCCGAATCTCCAAATGGGATGGGTAATCTGTATAATTAGATTTCGGTCCTGTACTTATTTTGACTGATTTGTATGAAGGTCACATCTGCGTTTAGTTGCTGTGTAGCGAGCTCGATTAATTCGCCCCAAGGATTTATTTAGAGATCTTTCAATTTCTCCGAAAGTTGGCTAGTTCGTTGGTTTAACGTAAAGTAACTTTTTGGAGACGCGCATTACATTTTGTAGTTAACCAGAGACAAATCAAGTATCTCGGTCAATTCTGACCATTTTTTTCATGTATTTCCAGTATCTTCCGTTTTTATTTCTGCGTTTAGATTTCTCAACACGGGCTGATTGTTAAAATAATAACTTTTTACTAATTATATGAAAAATTGCAAAAGTAGAGGTTCTGCCTCAATCTCGCCCCCAAAATACATTCCGTTTAAATGCCAGTGTTCTCATTAATCTATTTCGTTTTAAGCTCCCATTTCCCCAATTATCCCAGGAAATCACTACGCTTGCAATTGTTATACGTTTTCAGTGATTATATCTGGCACTCATTTTTTGTTGGGAATGTCGCCATGTATTGGTCGAGTGTGAATGCTCGATTTATTATTCAATGACAGATGTAGCGCTGGCAAAACCACGCTGCCAAAAAGATCATCGTACACAATGTATTAAAATGTTTACAATTTCATACCTTTGGGGTTACCTTGCCCCATTAGAAATGTCTTGTTCACATTATGGAAATTATAAACTGCAGTTACACCCTTCTAAGAAAGCAAGTATTCAGTTTTACGTCTGCCATCTCAGTTTGCACGCTCTTTAATGCTTTAATCTATCCAGTAGCTCAATATACTCAGCTAAAAAAATATTTTTTAAAGTAAGAATGTATTAAAACAGGGATTTAATGATGTCTGCCTTGGGTTTCAACAAGAAGGCATCCTGTGTGTGGATTTAGTTGAAAGTTTTTAGTTAAAATGTTCATGACACCATCGTGATTCTCTCAATGACACTGTTGTGTGGTAATTTGAAACCACTCCAGTTTATTATCTTTCTATCCAAGTCCTGAAAGTGGTAATACTTGCTGAGCTGCAATTTCTGCAGGTGCCCTCACCTTCGTAAATGGTGATTCTTCATGGGTGGCCCTGGAGTATTTCAGCTCGGTGCTAGTGAATGATTAGAATTGCTGTGAAACTAAAGCCCCTGTCCCACTTTGGAGACATAAACAGCAACCTCTGGTGACCTTGCCCACCACCCAAGGTTTCCATGAGGTCACCGGAGGTTTTGGTCACTCTCCCTAATGGCCGAGAGTGGTCTCCGCGTGGTCGAGGCTTCATCTAGGTTGCTGCTATTTTTTACATCATGTTTAAAACCGGCCTTGACTAAAAATAGGTTGCCGATTTAAAAATCGATAATTTTTTAGTCGCAGGTCTAGTCGAAGCCAGTTTTCTTCATAGTTGAGGAAGGTTTTCAACATATGCGTGGGAGATGGTAAGAGGTTGCAGGTAACCTCGACCTTGATCTTTTTTTTGGGTGGCGGGCAAGGTCACCAGAGGTTGCTGCTTAGGTCTCCTAAGTGGGACAGGGGCTTAAATATGTTTTCAGTGCAGTTTTCTGTTGGATATTAATGGAGAAAAATTGTACACGCTGTGGTGATAGTTTTCCAGGAAGCCGCTTGTCAGTCCCAGCTAGGCTACTGGTCAAAGTCCCCAACTGTCCCAGCATGATGGCCAAAGAAAATTAGGCAGCTTGTCTAAAAGCCAGGCTTTATCAGACAAAATGTCTTAAAAGTAAACTTTGGGAAATCTAAGTTTTGTTCTAGCACAAATTCTGCAACAATATTAATTGCAGTCTTACTTCCTCTTTGTCCTGCACTGAAGCAAGTCCTTGAGATTGAAATATTGAGTTAGCTTCACGATCCAAAATCCTCTCCTTAATTGCTTCCCACCTCTGATATCACCGCTTCTTTCTCCATCCCTGTCCATCTGTAATGCCCTTGTCCCACTTAGGAAACCTGAACGGAAACCTCTGGAGACGTTGCGCCCCACCCAAGGTTTCCGTGTGGTTCCCAGAGGTTTTTGTCAGTCTCCCTACCTGCTTCCACTACCTCCGGCAACCACCGGCAACCTCCGGCAACCGCACGGAAACCTTGGGTGGGGCGCAAAGTCTCCAGAGGTTTCCGTTCAGGTTTCCTAAGTGGGACAGGGGCATTATTCTCACCCCTGTCTTCATACCTTTGATACAAGACCCAGTGTCCTGTTAATCAACTTCACCCTGCCTACTTACTGCGCAGAAGACTATCCAAGGCTTTGCTGCCTCTGTCTTATCCGGGAGTATTCTTTCCACCAATCTGCAAGACTGCACAACTTTAAAAATCTCAACCTTGTGTTTAAATTGCCTCATGGTCTTAAACGTCCATCTTTATGCATCCCCCTGTTCCATATCTATATCTTAACTTTCTGAAACAAGTTAATTTGTTTAAAAAGGGGAAGTAGAGATAATCCATGGAATTATAGGCTGATGAGCCTCACGTTAATCTATTGGAGAGGATTCTTCAGGTTAGGATTTACTCACATTTGGAAGAGAATGGGCTAATTGGGGACAGTCAAATGCAGATATCTATATAATACGAAAAGTCTCGTCTTGTTTCTATGTGTCTGTCTGTGTGATCGTATCTATGCCAAAACGGCTCACTAGTGCTGAAATGTTTGCAGAACCTTGCTCAGTTTTTTCCCATCGTAGCCCTTGTCAAGTTTCCTTCAGATTTGATGTTATATTTCACGTTATTGATATTTAAAGGTTAAAAAAAGCCAACTTTGAGAATAATAACTGACTCTGACTATCTGACGGAGACTATTCTGGCAGCTTCCAGTGATGATGTCACAATGGCATCTCACAGTCTGCCAATCACAATGGGATCTCATTTACACAAGCTGCTGTACATACAGTACCCTCCATAATGTTTGGGACAAAGACCCATTATTTATTTATAACGCCATAATTTGAGATTTATAATAGAAAAAAAAATCACATGTGGTTAAAGTGCACATTGTCAGATTTTAATAAAGGCCATTTTTACACATTTTGGTTTCACCATGTAGAAATTACAGCAGTGTTTATACATAGCCCCCCCCCCCCCCCCCCCCCCCCCCCCCCCCCCCCCCCCCCCCCCCCATTTCGGGGCACCATAATGTTTGGGACACAGCAATGTCATATCAATGAAAGTAGTCATGTTTAGTATTTTGTTGAATATCCTTTGCATGCAATGACTGCATGACGTCTGCAATTCATGGACATCACCAGTTCTGGGTTTCTTCTCTGGTGATGCTCTGCCAGGCCTGTATTGCAGCCATCTTTAGCTTGTGCTTGTTTTGTGGGCTAGTCCCCTTCAGTTTTCTCTTTAGCATATAAAAGGTATGCTCAATTGGGTTCAGATTGGGTTATTGACTTGGCCACTCAAGAATTGACCATTTTTTAATCAGTGAAAAACTTCTTTGTTACTTTAGCAGTATGTTTGCGATCATTGTCTTGCTGTAGAATGAACCGCCGGCCAATGAGTTTTGAGGCATTTGTTTGAACTTGAGCAGATAGGATGTGTCTATACACTTCAGAATTCATTATGCATCAGCAGTTGTATAATCCATGAAGATAAGTGAGCCAGTACCTTAAGCAGCCATGCAGGCCCAGGCCATAACACCCCCACCACCGTGTTTCACAGATGAGGTGGTATCCTTTGGATCTTGGGCAATTCTTTCTCTCCTCCATACTTTGCTCTTGCCATCACTCTGATACGTTAATCTTCATCTCATCTGTCCACATGGCCTTTTTCCAGAAATGTGGTTACTCTTTTAAGTACTTCTTGGCAAACTGTAACCTGGCCATCCTATTTTTGCGGCTAACCCATGGTTTGCATCTTGCAGCGTAGCCTCTGTATTTCTGTTCATTAAGTTTTTTGCAGACAGTGGCCATTGACAAATCCACACCTAACTTCTGAAGAATGTTTCTGATCTGTCGGACAGGTGTTTGGAGATTTGTCTTTATTATAGAGAAAATTCTGTCATCAGCTGTGGAGGTCTTCCTTGGCATGCCAGTCCCTTTGCAATTAATAAGCTCACCAGTGCTCTCTTTCTTCATAATGATGTTCCAAACAGTTGATTTTGGTAATCCTAAGGTTTGGCTTGATGTCTCTCACAGTTTTTTATTCTTGTTTCTCAGTCTCATAATAACTTCTTTGACTTTGATTGGCACAACTTTGGTTCTCATGTTGATAAACAGCAATAAAAGTTTCCAAAGTTGATGGAAAGACTGGGGGAAAGACTAGGTGGTGAGAGCTCTCTTGTACCTGCATTAAGGAGGCAATTAAACACACCTGAGCAATTACAAACACATGTGAAGCCATGTGTCTCAAACATTATGGTGCCTTGAAATGGGGGGACGATGTATAAACACAGGTATCATTTCTACATGGTGAAGCCAAAATGTATAAAAAATGGCCTTTAATAAAATCTGACAATGTGCACTTTAACCACATGTGATTTTTTTTTTCTATTACAAATCTCAAATTGTGGAGTACAGAGGCAAATAAATAAACGATGGGTCTTTGTCCCAAACATTATGGAGGGCACTGTATAGATGGATTGGTTCGTAGGTTTGCAGATGGCATCAACATTTTTTGGAGTTACAGGGAAGAAGACTGTCAAAGTATACTGTGGGATACGGATCAGCAACAGAAATGGATGGAGAAATGACAGATTAACTTTAATCTTAGCAAGTCTGAGGTGTTGTACTTTTGGAGGTTGAATGTAAGAGGAAAGTATATAGTTAATGGCAAGACCTTTAACAACATTGATGTCCAGAGGGATCTTGGGATCCAAGTTTATAGCTCCCTAAAAGTGGCACCACAAGTTGATGGGGTGGTAAAGAAAGCGTATGGGGGTGCTTGTTTTCATCAGTCGGGACATTGAGAATAATGGTCACAGAGTCTGAAGAAAGGTCTCGACCCGAAACGTCACCTATTCCTTTGCTCCATAGATGCTGCCTCACCCGCTGAGTTTCTCCAGCATTTTTATCTACCTTCGAGTCAAGTTAAACGTAACTTTATAGGACTTTGGTTTGGCAGCTTTTGGAGTATTGTGTGGGATTGTGACCACACCATTACTGGAAGGTTGTGAAGGCTTTGGAGAGGATGAACAAGTTTACCATATTGCATCCTGGATTAGAGGGTATTAGCTATAATGAGAGTTTAGTCATATTTAGATTATTTTCACTGAAGCGTTGGAGGCTGAGGGGAGACCTCATAGAAGTATATAAAAATCTGGGAAACATAAATAGAATAGTTAGATGGAATATTTTTCCCAGGATAGAAACGTAAAAAAACAAAAGGGCATAGCTTTAAGGTAAGGTAACGTTTAAAGAAAATGTGCGGAGCAAATGTTTTTACAGAGAGTGGTGGATGCCTGGAACTCACTGCCAGGGGCAGTAGTGGAGGCAGATTAAATAGTAGCATTTAAGGGACTTTTAGATAAGCACATGGGTATGGAGGAATTATGGATCATGTGCAGGCAGAGGGATAAGTTTAGCGGCATCATGTTCAACATGGATATTGTGGGCCTGTGCTGTACTATTCTAGTTCTTTACTCCATGTACCTCAGTCGTCCCATTTAAATAATTTCTTGAAATTTTCCGATGGTCATAATGTTGTCTGTTTCTTCTGCTATCACTCGGACCAAGCACAGTGAGGTGGAGTGTCCCCCCGTGTGGGGGTGAATCTCCCGGTGTGTGGGTCGGGTGAATCACCCCGTGTGTCGTGTGTGGGTTGGGGGGTGAATCACCCTGTGGTGGTGGGGGTCGTGGAGGTGAATCACATCATGTGTGGGTCAGGGGATTGAGTCACCCCGGTGTGGAGGTCGGGGTCCGGTGCCGGTGCAGCGCGGTCAGTGACTCTGGGTGGGCGGAGGGACCAGACTGTCCCCAACTCTGCTGCAGCTGACGGGGACGTTGCTGGGTTTATGGCCCCATGTGTCCGCTGCCCGCTCCACCCGGCCCCGTGTGTGGGCGCTGCCGACCCACAGCCCGTGACAGTGCGGCCGCACAGGGAGACGGGGTGGAGGGCGGCCGTGGCCGGACAGAGCTGACCCCGGGAGGGAGAGTGGGGGCTGTCCGGAGGGATACGCTCATCGGCCATTTACACTTTGGTGCTGCCTTGTACTCCAGAAGTCTTGAGCTACTACGTGGATCACGCCCTTTGACCTTACGTGCAACCCCCCCCTATTGTTACACAGGGAATGTTGCCATCTGGAATGCACTGCCAGAGGATATAGTGGAGTCGGATACAATCAGAATGTTTAAGAGGCATGTAGAGAGATACTTAAATAAACAAGACATAAAAGAATTGGTCTTAATGTGAGCAAGTTGGATTAGTGAGGATGGGTAAAAGGTCAGGCTTGTTTCTGTGTTGTGCAACTCTGCTGGATTTAATAAGAGCGGGCAGGGCTTATTATGAGAATGCAAAAGAAATGCAGAGACAGGTGTGACTGAATAAAATGTAGTGGGTGGGGACCGTGATTTGGAATAGAGGTGCAGCTATTTACTCAGTGATATGGAGTGCAGGTGGAGCAACAATACAATACAATACAATACGATACGGTTTTATTCGTCACATTGCACATAAAGTGCAAGTGAAATTAATTTGTCAGCAGCGGTACAATGATAAAGAACACACAATACACAATTAAAAAATTTAACACAAACATCCACCACAGCATTCATCACTGTGATGGAAGGCACAAAATATGGCCAGTCCTCCTCCATTTCCCCCGGTGGTCGGGATCAGAGTCCAGAGTCAGTCCAGGATCGGCTCTTCCTCACCGGAGACCGCGGCTTTAGGTTGGTGTATGCCGCAGGCCGGCGGTCGAGATTTAAAGTCCCCGCTGCAGCCAGAAGCACCGCAGATCGCAGGGCCGGCGGTAGAAGCTCCCCTCCAGGGGTGATGTTAAGTCCACGCCGGGTCCGCGGTAGAAGTTGGCCGCGGGCCGGTGGTGGAAGCTCCTTCTTCTCCCGGGTCCCCCGCGAGGGATCCCGGGCTGCAGACGCCGCGCCAGCTGGAGCTGTGCAGACCGCGCACGGCTTCAGGCTGCCGGCTGCCCCGGGCCAGCGAAACAGAGCGCTCCCCTCCAGCGAGCCCCAGCGAGGGCGCGCCCGCTCCACGCCGAGAGTCCACGCTGCGCCTGCCACTGAAGTCCCGAGCGCGTCTCCGGGAAAGGCCGCCTGATCCTTGCTGTTAGGCCACGGGGGAGGCGACCTGGAAAAAGTCACCTCTCCGTGGAGGAGGCGACCGAAATGGTTTCCCCCTCATCCCCCCACACAATACACACAAAGAAACACAAAATACATACTTTAAAACATACTAAAAAAACAAAAAAAAGTTGAAAAAAACGAACATGCTGCTGACAGGGCGCCGGCTTGCAGCGCCCCCACCGATAGAGGATAGAGGATAAAACAGAGCAGTGTGGTGACTCATGAAGTGGAAGGACGGTCTGATCTGCTGAATGGTGCAGAGGGGGGAAATGGCAAGATGGGCTGAATTTTCTTCAGTGGATGCACCTGTACAGTTCCCTGCATTAAGACTTCTCTCATTTGCCAGCACAGCACATGCAGCAGAGATTGCCTTCTTGTAGCCTTGAACTATTCCTGGATCTGGAACTGAAATGACAGAGCCACTTTGAAATGCAACAAGAACAATTTGACAGTATTTCAGTAGTTTAAGAAATTATTATTCTTAATTGACTATTGTTCAGTTATATTTCCAACTCTTCCCTCTGTCTTTCTGCCAGGTATGCTCTGTTGTCCACAGTGGATCAGCAAGAGGTAGCAGCCACAGTTACTCTACGCAGTCATCGATGTACTGTGGACAGGGTACTAGCAGCTGATACTTTAAAATCCAAATGATGGTCCCATATTCAGGTTACAGAACATAGAATAGTACAGCACAGGAACAGGCCATTCAGCCCACACGGTCTGTGCCGAACATGATACCAAATTAAACTGATCGCACCTGCCTGTACATGATCCATATCCCTTTACATAGAAACATAGAAATTAGGTGCAGGAGTAGGCCATTCGGCCCTTCGAGCCTGCACCGCCATTCAATATGATCATGGCTGATCATCCAACTCAGTATCCCGTACCTGCCTTCTCTCCATACCCTCTGATCCCCTTGGCCACAAGGGCCACATTAACTCCCTCTTAAATATAGCCAATGAACTGGACTCAACTACCCTCTGTGGCAGAGAGTTCAGAGATTCACCACTCTCTGTGTGAAAAAAGTTCTCCTCATCTCGGTTTTAAAGGATTTCCCCCTTATCCTTAAGCTGTGACCCCTTGTCCTGGACTTCCTGCATCTAGCCTGTCCAACCCCTTAAGAATTATGGAAGTTTCTATAAGATCCCCTCTCATCTCAAATGTATATCAAAAAGCTTCTTAAATGCCAATATCGTACCTGTATCCACCACCAGCCCCGGCAATGTATTCCAGCCCCCCCCTCCCACCTTTCTCTGTGTATAAATATTTGCCCAGCAGGTCTCCATTGCAGTTTCCTCCTCTTACCTTCTAGCTGTGCCCACTAGTGCTGGACATTTCCACCCTGGGAAAATGATTCTGACTTTTATAATTTTAAATGGTTCTATCATGTCTCTCCTCAACCTCCATCAGTCCAGAGAAAACAACCAAGGTTTATCCAACCTCTCCCTTGCAGCTGATACCCTTTCATCCAGGCAGCATTCTGGTCAACCTCCTCTGCACCCTCTCCAAAGCCTCCACATTCTTCCAGTGATGGGGCGACCCATAACTGCATGCAATACTCCAGTTGCAGTCGAACCAAAGTCTTATGTAGCTACGTCATGATTTACATGACTTTTTAGAAAGTGGACGTTTTCAATTACAAAAGGCCGTGCAAGTAATTTGATCAGTAAGAAGTTCTCAATGGTGCCAAGCATGTGGTTATATTCCCAGGTTGGCAATCTTACTAAAGTGTTTGGTTTGGATTGACACTGCAATGAATGTAGTATTTGTAGAATCAACAGCCACGCTAACAGTCCCTCTCTCCCTTCCTTCTTTGTTGTTTTTTTGTATGTTTTTAGTGTTCTTTAGCATATTTTATGTGGGGGGGGAGTTGAGGGAAACTTTTTCTAATCTTTTACCTTGACGGAAATGCGATTTAAAAAAAAAAAGAAAAAGAAATTCCCGTATCGTATCTCCATCCGCACTGTGGCCTAACATCGAGGAGTTGGCGGCCTTTGCTGGAGAACAACATCGTGAGCTCCACCGCGGGAGCCTGCGGACTTAACATTACGGAGCTCCAAGCCGCAGGGGCTTCGACCGCTCCGATCGCGGGACCTTCGCTCGCCGGCTGCGGGAGCTTTAATCGCCTTGACTGCGGATGGTTCGATTGCACCGACCGCAGGAGAATAAAAGCGAAAGAAGATTGGACTTTATTGCCTTCCATCACAGTGAGGAACGTGGGGAATCCGCTGTGGTGGATGTTTATGTTAACTTTTATGTAGTTGTGTGTCTCGTTTTTTTTTAGTATGGCTCTATGGTAATTCGAATTTTACTGTATCTTAATTGGTACGTGACAAAAAACTGACCTTGAAACCTTGAGATTAAATAAAGGTGTGATGCCTAGAAATGTTAGTACAGGCAGCCATTTTGCTCTGATCATTGTGAATTTGGTCTTTCATACATTGATTTACCTGATATATTTACCCATTTCCTGCTCTTGTCACAGACCTCTTATAAGCTAAGGATGTATTCTGAGTCCTCCGGTCTACCTCAGTGCTGCCCTCACTTCTTTCTTTCAGCTGCAGTTTTCCTGTAACTGTAACACTATATTCCACCTGATATTATTTAATTCAGGTATGGAAGTCTAATCTGGATAGCAAGTGAAAAAAAGGTTTTTCACTGTAACTCAGTATACTTGACAATAAAAAATCAATACCAATATATTTGTTACCATTTTGAGTATTATCAGCTTCGGCAACTACCATTCCTACCCGAATCATGTAGGAAGTCAAAATTGCAGGTATATGGAAGAGTTCCATCTATTAAGACAGCACCTAACACTGGGTTGGACTATGAAGAAGTGGGTTCCATGCTGGGGTATATCTTTGCAATTTACAATACAAGGATACTTAAGTGGGCTGTCCCACTGTACGAGCTAATTCAAGAGGTCTCCCGAGTTTTAAAAGAAAAATCAAACTCGTGTTAAGTTCCCATTGAGAGTAGGGAAGATTCAAACAAGAGGACATGACTTGAGAATGAAGGGACAGAGGTTTAGGGGTAACATGAGGGGGAACTTCTTTACTCAGAGAGTGGTAGCTGTGTGGAATGAGCTTCCAGTGGAAGTGGTGGAGGCAGGTTCGATTTTATCATTTAAAAATAAATTGGATAGGTATATGGACGGGAAAGGAATGGAGAGTTATGGTCTGAGTGCAGGTAGATGGGACTAGGGGAGAATAAGTGTTCGGCACGGATTAGAAGGGCCGAGATGGCCTGTTTAAGTACGTAGAATGTACGTAGCAGCAACGTAGGAGCTCGGGACGTCTCTTAGCAGTTCGTAACGCTAACGGCAGGTACTCGGGAAACGCAGTAAGCTCGGGAAGACTCGTGAAGATTTTTCAACATGTTGAAAAATGTTCACGAGAGCCCCGAGTACCTACAAGCGGCTATTACCGTAATTCTCCGAGTTCGAATCAGGGGAAACTCGGGAGAACTCTTGAATTAGCTCGTACAGTGGGACAGGCCCTTAACATGCAGCAGTTTGGGAGTCTGCTCTGTTTTAGGTGTTCCAGGGTAAAAGCTTATATGCTTTTGAAGAAAAACAGGACCTACTGGTGACCTAGCCAGTGTTTATCCCTCAGTGATATCACTGAAATAGACGTCTATTGGATCTTGCTATGTACAAATTGGCCACTGAAGAGCTATGGGACTTTGAGATTGTGTAAGACATTATATAAATATAAATTTGTAATTTTCAATTTTAGTTCCTGAACATTAGACTTATTGTGGAATTACTATATGCAAACTCTGAATCTTATACTGAAAGTGGAAAAGATTTAATTGTTATTGGGGTCTGGGATAATTTGATACGAGATCAAGGAGATAAATCCTGGCCCAACAATGCCAAGGCTTGTCCTGGATATTTTCAATGTTCCTATAATAAGGAACATGAAAGAGATTGCTCGGCTATATACACAAGCACACGTACAGAAACAAAAAGGCCTCTCTCAAACTTTAAAGTGTCAAATTGTTATTTTCTGGAGACCTGGTTATTATCTCCTTCTTCCAGATGTGTTTGGTGTCACCGCGCACTGCCTTCCAGCACATTCATCTATTGCCCTATTGTGTCACTGTGATGAGCTGCAAATTCTCAGTCTGAACATCAATGTTTTTCCAGATTCAGTCTCTTCCATATCCTGTGACCTCTTCACCTTTGCTGGGCAAGATCTAGTTCTGTGATGGTGAGCCAAAATAATGAGACTGCTTTCCTGAACCAGATACTGTCATGACTTGCTCGCCTCCGTAAGCACACTCCAGTCCAGAAAACAAACTGAGAAATGCTAATTTAGCTGGCCTGCTTTGGAACCAACAATTCAGTATCGATGTAACATCATTTTATGTTGTGAGGGGTGACAAAATATACAATATTATTTCTCCCTGGACTCCAAATGCATTCCTGTTATGAGAAGACTGTCAGCAGCTGTTTGCCTCTAAAGTTAAGGGGGAAATCACCCGTCTAATTCTTGCTTTCTTGCCATATTTCCTTGATTTTGTTGCTTCATTTTTGTTAACTGGATAGGATGCTTGCTTGATCTCTCCCAATCCTGATGCCCTTAGATTGGATAACTGAAGAAGGGTCTCGACCCGAAATGTTGCCATTCCTTCTTTCCAGAGATGCTGCTTCACCCGCTGAGTAACTCCAGCATTTTGTGTTTACCTTCGATTTAAACCAGCATCTGCAGTTCTTTCTTACACATTGCTCATCAAGCCAGCAGCTAACTGGGCGAAGCTTTCTTGCATCCGACTCATGTTGTGGACAGTGAATAGAGACCTTGCAGCAATATGTGCATCAATGTTCAGAGGAATGTTTTCAATAAACCATCATTGTTTCAGATAATCTGGATAGATGCCACTCCTGAATTCCCAGTCTTTACACCCAGCACATAAACCTCCGCAGGAGTATTTTACTCCATGTGTTTTTTTAAATTTATTTAACTTTTTTATTTTGTTATCTATTTAGTACTGTGTTTACAGACCTGTTATGCTGCTGCAAGCAAGAATCTAATTGTTCCATTTTAGTACATATGCCAATTAAACTTACCGAATAGTGAAAGGCCTGGATCGAGTGAATGTGGAGCGGATGTTTCCACTAGTAGGAGCGTCTAGGACCAGAGGCCATAGCCTCAGAATAAAAGAACGTACCTTTAGAAAGGAGAAGGGAAGAATTTCTTTAGTCGGAGGGTGGTGAATCTGGAATTCATTGCCATAGACGGGTGTGGAGGTCAAGTCAATGGATATTTTTAAGGCAGAGATTGACAGATTCTTAATTAGGAAGGCTGTCAGGGGTTATGGGGAGAAGGCAGGAAAATAGGGTTGAGAGGGGAAAAATAAAATCATCTAGGATTGAATGGCGGAGTAGACTTGATGGGCCGAATGACGCTTCAAGTCATCAAAAATCCTTACAGCTTATCTGGACCTAAGTTAATGGGTAAGAAATGCACACAAAAATGCTCTGCAGTGTTGGAATTGTTAAATATTTGCAGTATTACTCTGCACAAATAGACTAATTCCTTCTCTCCCTGATTTTATAGATTATATATAGCACACAAAGGATCAAGAAAGCAGATTCACCCCCAATGGCCAGTTCATTCAATGGGTAACAGCTCAGATCCCAAGGTGCATTTCGGTTGCATTGCCTGTTTCTTTGATATTGCATCTTTTAAACATTTGTTTTGGTGTTGATCAAAGCTGATAATTGCGATATGCTGATTGTCCCAGTCTCCTGAATTGAATGTTTCAATTGAGCCTTCCTGGATTGAGGAATTGTCATTCACATGGGCAAGGCAGTTCAGTGGCTGAGAGTGGCTCACCCAATCATTTATTCCAGTTTCTTTAACTGTCCGGTGTGTGCTGAAGCATCTGGGTGTGTTGCCATCTCTGGGATCTTGTGCCCAGGTCGTCTGTCATAAATGCTAGCAAAGTTCAAGGTCAGCTCAATGGGAACGTTGTGTTGTGAATAAAGTGAACAGTTGTTGCAAAGATTAACGTTGCGGAATGGAACAAGTTGGGCGAGTGAATTTATTTCATTAAAATTTGGAAGAATAGTCCTGTAAGTACACTGCTTGTAACACTTGGTTTTAACTACCTGCTGTCATGATTTTTTTTCAATGAAGATAGTTAAATTCATCTTGTATCTCTTGTATCTTGTGTTGCAACGCTGTATTGGACAAAGCTGGAGATGCTCAGCAGGTCAATCAGGACCTCTGGACAGAGACAGCTAACATTTTATCTCAATCTTTACCCCTTGGTCAGACTAGGGAAAAGTTAGAGATCAAATAAAGTTAGAATTCAGAGAAGGGAGAGGATATAAGAGGAAGGCCTTTGTTCTAGAATCCCCGGGCCTTCCCTAGTGAAAAACAGATTTTTTTTTTAGACTTTGTATCCTATCTATGACCCTCATAATGTTATATACCTCTGTCAGGTCGCACTTCGACTTCCTGTGTTCCAGAGAAAACAATCCAAGTCTGTCCAACCTCTCCCTGTAGCTAATACCCTCTAATCCAGGCAACATTCTGCTAAACCACCTCTGCAGCCTCCACCTCCTTCCTATCATGGGGCGACCAGAATTCCAAACAATACTTCAAATGCAGCCTAATTAAAGTCCTATAACGCTGTATTGTGACTTCTTGTCTCTTATGACGTTAGGGAAGACTGTTTCAATGCAGGTCCTCTCCTGTTTATGAAAGGGATCTGTTTGTGATTTGAAAATGTTACTGCAAACCAAATTCAGCAGACGATGCCTGCAACTCCACGGCAACCGGCAAAATTTGGAGTGTCTTCCAAACACTCGATCGTATGTACAGATTGTATACAAAGTCAGCATTAGAAAGCTGGTACATATCTATATTGTAGTGTGCACTAAGATTGGTTTACTGGCTTCCATCTATGACACCTTTACCTTATTTATCTGGCCTGGGCTCTTCTGATTGATCATTTACTTCCCTGACAGCTTAAGAATCGGTCCAGGTGGTCCACTATTGAAGAATCCAAATGTTAAAGATCCAAAGTTCAAGTCCTTCAATCTACAGGTGTAATTTAGGGTACAGTACCTGGCTTTGACTAATCTGTGTTCAAGATACAAACAAGAAAAATGCTTCTGATAGTGATATCTACTGGAGACAAAATATGCAGCTCCATAGCAGCTAGCAAATTGTATGGGAGATTGCAAAACAGGATAAGAGGGGGTTATGATGTGCCACATAGGTTTACCACTTATTATTTCTTGAAAGAAATGACCACGAGAGAGGTACCAGAGGGATCCATCTCCATCAAGGAACAGCACCTTCACTGTAACCACAAACATGTATGTGTTATACTTATCTCAGTTATAACTCTTGTAGTTAATCTTTAATTATTGACTTTGGTTATTTGTTTTCAGGCAAAGCCTATATATGGGGGCTGGTTGCTATTGGCTCCTGAGGGGACTGACTTTGAAAACCCAGTGCAGCGATCAAGGGTAAGTTGCAAACTAGTTTAAATTTATTGCTTTTTACGTACTTAGTTAACAGATGTTAGTAAGAGTTAAACCTGTATATACAGGCAATGTTGCTGGAACAATGACTAAACAATTAAGAAATGATAGTTACACAAAAATGTTGGAGAAACTCAGCGGGTGCAGCAGCATCTATGGAACGAAGGAAATAGGCAACGTGTCGCCCTGAAACGTTGCCTATTTCCTTCGCTCCATAGATGCTGCTGCACCCGCTGAGTTTCTCCAGCATTTTTTTGTGTTCCTTCGATTTTCCAGCATCTGCAGTTCCTTCTTAAACAATTAAGAAATGATTGTGGGCACATTTGCAAAATGGAATCCATTGCACTGAGTTTAGGTACAATGGCAGAGGCACATAGAAACTAAATGAAGAATGCTTGCCATGAAACCTGGAGTTATTTTTAGTTTTCTCTTTACACGATTCTTCCTCCCTCTACCTTTGGCCTCCTTTTTGCTGCTAAGATAGGCAGGAGCAGCTGATAAAGGCAATAATAATATCTCATGCCGAAGGTTGATAATAAATTGGCCTTAATGTGTACGTTCAGTAGGTGTGTTTGTCTAGCAGGTACTTCTTGGAAATGGTTGGATCAAAGCTAGAGTTATGCAGACCAAATATAAATATTTAGAGCATTCACGGGAGTACACAGTGATATTCTGGAGTGTATACACATTACGAAGGAGGAGATGCTGGATGTTTTGAGTTAAGTAAAGGTTGGAATTAAGTTTGCGATTTTCCAGTCCTCTGGAATCATTCCTGACTCTAATGATTCTTGAAAGATCACTACAAATGCCTCCGCAATCTCAACAGCTACCTTTTTCAGTCCTCTGGCATGTAGCTCATCTGGTGCAGGTGACTTGTCCACGTTCAGACCTTTCAGCTTCCCAAGCATCTTCTCCTCAGTATTAGTGACTGCACTCGCTTCTGTCCCCTGACTCTTGAAGTTCTGGCGCATTGTTGGTGTCTTCCACCATGAAGACTGATGCAAAAACGGTATCCGGTTCATCTGCCATTTCTTTGCTCCCCATTACTACTTCTCCAGCACGAATTTCCACTTCATAGAAACATAGAAATTAGGTGCAGGAGTAGGCCATTCGGCCCTTCGAGCCTGCACCGCCATTCAATATGATCATGGCTGATCATCCAACTCAGTATCCCGTACCTGCCTTCTCTCCATACCCCCTAATCCCCTTAGTCACAAGGGCCACATCTAACTCCCTCTTAAATATAGCCAATGAACTGGCCTCAACTACCCTCTCTCGCAGAGAGTTCCAGAGATTCACCACTCTCTGTGTGAAAAAAGTTCTTCTCATCTCGGTTTTAAAGGATTTCCACCTTATCCTTAAGCTGTGACCCCTTGTCCTGGACTGCAAAAAAACATCGGGAACATTCAGTTCATCTGCCATTTCTTTGCTCCCCATTACTACTTCTCCAGCACGAATTTCCACTTCGATACATTCAGTTCCTCCATTCTCTCTTCCCCCCCCCCCCCCCCCCCCCCCCTTTCCTTCAACTTCAAAATGTTTGATTTCTAATGTTTCTTTGTGCTGATGAAAGGTTATCAACCTGATATGGTAATCTTGTTAGTCTCTCCACCAAAGCCTGATCTGCTGAGTATTTTTAATTTCTAATTTTATTACAGATTTTTTAACATCTGATGTTTTCTTTGCATGCTTTTTCCAATCTAGCAAGCATAGCGATTCTTCATGATCCTGTCATTTGGGAGAAGGCATTTGTGGTTTGTTGAGCAACTTTTTGAGTTGAGTTTAGTATATTGTCACGTGTACCGAGGTGCAGTGAAAAGCTTTGTGCAGTCACATTTTTAATGCAAATGCAGGGGCGTCCTGGGTTACAAATGAACTTGTTTACAGAAATCTGAATATTTAAATTCTCCCATACATTTATAAAGAATTTAAGTTAGTAATGACAAAATGTTTCATGGTGTTCATTGACCACTGGATATGGTACACATTCCATTTGTTTAATTACAGGTAGCGTTAGTGTGATTATCTGCTGAACTGAAGAATTGTAGCACGTATATGTAGAGCGACATGGGGTATCTATAGAAACATTTTTTTACTTAAGAAATCGGCATACGGGCCTTTCTCAGGAATTGGAGGTGTAATCTGGTGACTGCCTGCAACTGGTTTAAGATTTTTAATCCAGCATGCTTGAATTTATGATTTAAAAGAAGAATTATGAATATTTTTTTGCTTCAATTGAAAACGGCTTTTGACTTCAAATCATTGGTGAAATTGGGTTTTAGCCTAAATAAAAACACTCCTCATGAGAGAAATACAAACTTTTTATGAAGAGTTAGTTTTGATTTCTCATCCTCCACTAAATGAGCTAAACATGAGTTGAAAGCACTGAAGCAGAACTAGTTGGAAGAATGAGACATAATGTGACAGACTTTTGTTTATTTATGGTTGGTTGTGAAAACATTACTTTAGATTTCAGTAGCCAGACAAGAACTGCTTGTCTTACCCAGATTCTTTTCTGAATGCTTCCAGTTCATTGGGTAATTTCTTTCCCTACCCCTTCACAACTTCTAATTCACATCATTCCCTACTTTTCCATTTAGTTTTGCTTCAGTGCTGCCAAGTGGCTTGTCATTCTCCCCGGCACTGCCTAGATCTTGAGATTCACCCACAGGCATTGTCCCATTTTAGCGGGGCTTAGGTGAATGTTATCAAACCTCTGTAACCCCTCCCATGCTGGTGCATCTCAGAAATCCTTGTGGTGCTGCATGCCCTGACGACTTACTATAGTGTCTCAATGCCAGGGACCTGTTAGCTGTCCTGTGGTGTGATGAATAATCTGTGACCTAGCATGCAGTTTGTGTGTCTATCACTGTTTTGAAGTTAATATAAAGTTATGTAAGTACCCGTCATTTTAATATATAATAGATTTATTGAAAGAAGGCCCCTGATGAGAAGTTTTGGAATGAAGAAATAGGTAAACTTGAAACATAAATTTACTGAACATAGAACAGGACAGCTCACAAGATCATGTTTGTGCAGAACATTATGCTAAAGTTATAAACATAGAAACATAGAAATTAGGTGCAGGAGTAGGCCATTCGGCCCTTCGAGCCTGCACCGCCATTCAATATGATCATGGCTGATCATCCAACTCAGTGTCCCGTACCTGCCTTCTCTCCATACCCCCTGATCCCCTTAGCCACAAGGGCCACATCTAACTCCCTCTTAAATATAGCCAATGAACTGGCCTCAACTACCCTCTGTGGCAGAGAGTTCCAGAGATTCACCACTCTCTGTGTGAAAAAATGTTCTTCTCATCTCGGTTTTAAAGGATTTCCCCCTTATCCTTAAGCTGTGACCCCTTGTCCTGGACTTCCCTAACATCGGGAACAATCTTCCTGCATCTAGCCTGTCCAACCTCGTAAGAATTTTGTAAGTTTCTATAAGATCCCTCTCAATCTTCTAAATTCTAGAGAGTATAAACCAAGTCTATCCAGTCTTTCTTCATAAGACAGTCCTGACATCCCAGTTAAACTGATGTTGTATGCCTGTACGTGATCCATATGCCTCTATTTCTTCCACTTCCAGGTACCTCTGAAGCACCTCTATTGTATCACCACTACCCCATGCAATAAATTGCAGGCTCCCACCACTCTGGGGAAAAAAAACTTGCTCTGCATATCTTCATGAATAATTCTCCCTCTCACCTTATAGCTTCGCCCTCTAGTGTTGAACATTTCTACCCTGGGGGAGGGGGGGGGGAAGAGTTCTGACTGTATACCCTATCTATCCCTCCTATAATTTTATATACTTCCGTCAAATCTCCCCTCATCCTCTGACGTTCCAGTGAAAACAATTCAAGTTTATCCAACCTCTCCCTGTAGTTTTAGCCCTCTAATCGAGGCAGCATTTTAGTAACACAACACACAATCCTCTGAAATTTTCGCCACCTCCAACGGGATCCCACCACTAGCCACATTTTCACATCTCCACCCTTTTCTGCCTTCCGCAGAGACCATACCCTCCGCAACACCCTGGTTAACTCATCCCTTCCCACGCAAACCACCCCTTCACCAGGTAACTACAACTGCAGAAGATGCACCACCTGTCCCTATACCTCCTCTCTCGACACTGTTCAGGGACTCCGACAGTCCTTTCAGGTTAGGCAGAGGTTCACTTGTACCTCCTCCAACCTCATCTACTGTATCCATTGCTCAAGATGGTGACTCTTATACATTGGCGAGACCAAACGCAGACTGGGCGATTGTTTCATGGAACACCTTTGCTCAGCCCACCTGAACCTACCTGATCTCCCGGTTGCAAGACACTTTAATTCTCCTTCCCATCCCTACATAGACCTTTCTGACCTCGGTCTCCTCCTTTTTCAGAGTGAGGCTAAACGCAAATTGGAGGAACAGCATCTCATATTTCGCTTGGGCAGCTTACAGCCAAGTGGTATGAATATTGATTTCTCTCACTTCAGGTAGCCCCAGCATTCCCCCTCTCTCTCTCTCTATCCCTCCCCCACCCAAGTCGCACTAGCTTCTCGTTTTCATCCTACAAACAGCTAACTGACCAGTTTCCTTTATTATCGTTACTTTTTTGCGTATCTTTCAATCATTCTTTATCTCGCCACATCACCGTCTAGTTCTCTTGTTTCCCTTATCCCTAACCAGTCTGAAGAAGGGTCGAGACCTGAAATATCACGCGTTCCTCTCTCCAGAGATGCTGCCTGTCCCGCTGAGTTACTCCAGCTTTGTGTCTGCTCTGCACCCTCTCCAAAGCCTCCTCATCCTTCCTGTAATGGGTCAACCAGAATTGCATGCAATATTCCAAATGCAGCCCAATCAAAGTCTTATAGAGCTGCATCATGACTTGCTGATTCATACTCGATGCCCATAGCAATGAAGACAAGCATACCATGCTCCTTTTTACCACCCTATATACTTGTGCTGCCACTTTCAGTGAGCTATGAACTTGGACTCCAAGATCTCTCTGCATATCAATATCATTGCCATTACCTCTCCCCTTAAATGCAACCTCCCAAAGTGCAACACCTCACACATAGAGCTATACTGCAAGGAAACAAGTCCTTCAGTCCTGCTTGCCCATGCCTACCAAGGCATCTACATCAGTGCCCGCATTTGGCCCATATTTCTCTAAACCTTTCATATCCCTGTACTTGTGTAAATGTCTTTTAAATGTTGTTACAGTATCTGCCTCAACTACCTCCTCCGGAAGCTTGTTCCATATACCCATTACCCTCTGTGTGGAAAAAGTTGCTCCTCAGGCTCTTATTAAATCTTTCCTTTCTCACCTTAAACCGATGTCCTCTGGTTTTTGATTCTCCTACTCAGGATAAAAGACCTCTGCCCCTGCCTTATCTATTCCCCTTATGATCTTATATACCTTTGTAAGATTACCTCTCATCCTATTGCACGCCAAGGAATAAAGTCCTAGCCAGCCAAAGTTCTCCCTATAGCTCAAGCCCTCAAGTCTTGGCAACATCCTCGTAACTCTTTCTAACTTAACATCTTTCCTATAGCAGGGTGAGCAAAACCGAACACCATACTATAAATGTGGCCTCACCAACATCTTGTACAACTGTAGCATAACATCCCAATTTTTATAATCAGGATTATCTTGTATTAAACTCCATTTGCCATTTCTCCGCCCATTTCAGCACCAAATTTATATCCCACTGTATCTTTTGACAGTCTTCCTCATCTCTGGAACTCCTTCAATTTTGGTGTTGTCAGCAAACATACGCACCAACCCATCTACATTTATCTTTTGTATGCATCACAAATGGCATCTGTACTTCATAAAATTAAATTTGAAAATATACTACACTTTATGACATTATTTTGGGGGGGTAATATTCTTTGCTTTTAATACTCTAATTTTCATGCTCTGATTTGGATGTCAGTTATTCAATGTTTCTTTCTGCATTTGTTGTTTTTTGGCTATTTGCAAAACAGTACGATATTGCATTTTACAAGCCAGTTTGAATAATATGTATTTCTGAGCTGATATTGTACCTTCAGAAAAGATTTGCACCACAATTTACTTTACAATGTCCAGCATCCGCAATAAGGCCAGTTTTTAAGATCTAAACTTGATCGAAACGTCTAAACAGTGTCCCACCGTACGAGGTAATTCAAGAGCTCTCCCGAGTTAAAAGAAAATCAAACTCGTAAGTATGTAGAATGTATGTAGTGGGTACGTCGGAGCTCGTGGATGTCCCGTAGCGGCTCGTAATACTAACGGCATGTACTCGGGAAACGCGGTAACTCGTGAAGTTTTTTTAGCACTGTGAAAGATGTCCACGAGAGCCCCGTACCCACGAACGGCTATTACCGTAATTCTCCGAGTTCGAATCAGGGGAAACTCGGGAGAACTCATCAATTACCTCGTACAGTGAGACAGGCCCTTAAGTAAACATCAGTAACTCCTCTACCAAACAATGGCATTCTTTTTTTTGCACAAATTAAAAAAAATATATAGTTGAGGCAGTACCTAATGCTGAAAACATAATCTATCTTTTACAGAAATGGCAGAGAAGGTTCTTTCTTCTGTACGAGCATGGCCTACTTCATTACGCACTGGATGACTCTGTAAGTTCCTTTGTTTATATGTATTGCATTGAGTGATGTGCAGATGTGGTGAGTTTTCATGTGCCAGGTGGGTTTTTGAAGTGTGTAATTGCAGCTTCCCTTTTTTGTTTTCTAAGCCTCACCTTTTTTTCTTTTCACTTATGATTTTTGTTTTGTTGAAATGATTGTTGTAGCCATGTCTTGGTTTTTTCTTCAAGTGATTGAGGCTGTATTTAGTGATTTACTCTGTTGCTTCATGTGAAGTTTCAGAGGTGGGAGTAGCATGACCATTGATGTCCCAACAGCTGCACACGCAGTAAACATGCAAGAGTTTTAGCAGCCCAGCTAAGTCGTTGTGAGAAACGGCGATCAAGATATTCTTCTGTACAATGCAAACTAATTTAGAACCCAATCAGTAAATGTGATTAGGTCCTTTGTTTAGGGGTTGCACAGTGTTCTGATCTTATGTGTATTAATGCACAGAGGCATCTGTGTTTGACCAGTGATTCAAGTGGCATGCATCATATGTTATGATATTAGTTAAACAAAGTTCAGTCGCAAAAGTAGCATTGAGTGACTCCTATCAAGAGAGGTGTTCTGCATCTGTGTTATTTCAAGGGAAATGCTTCAAATATATTTGTTGGTGTTTGCCTGCACAACTTCATCCCTACTACTGCAGATGTCAATCAAGCCACCTAACTGTGGTGCACAACCACCCATCCCCCCCCCCCCCCCTCCCCTGTTTTTCTGCCATCTGAACCTGATGTTGTGACTTTGTCTCCATCCTCCATTCATCTAAGGTCTGTTTACCCGAGCCATAATTATGATGGTGCGGTCATAAAGGAAGAGTTCTTGGTTCTTGTTCTTGGTTCTTGGGTCCTCCAAAATATTCCAACTGGAATTTAAAGTGGAAGTGGTGAAGGGAGGGATTAAGCCAGAAAGGGTATAAAGAACACACACTATAGAATTTAACATAAAACATCCCCACACAGCAGAATCAAAGTTTCCCACTGTGTGGGAAGGCACCAAAGTCAGTCTCTTCCTCCACTGTTCCTCGTGGTCAGGGCCTCCCCAAGCCCTCCGCAGTTGCAGCTACGGGCGGCCCGATGTCCCAGGACCGCTCGCCGGGGTGATACAAGTCCGACGTTGGGGCTGCGGGACGTCCTCAGCAGCGTGGACACCAGAGTTGGCCCCCTACCGGAGTCGGCGGCTTCCAAAGTCCGCAGGCCGCGCCGGGTGGAGACTGCTGCTGGCGGCCCTCTGCAAGGCGCCCCAGGACTCCACGATGTTGTTCAGCGCCGCCCGCGTTGGAAGCTCTCCGCTCCAGAGCTCCACGATGTTGGAGCAGTGGCCCAACGCTCCGGAGCTCTAAACGGCGACCCAGGTAGGCATCGCCCGCTCCGCGGTGACTCCAGCGCTGTGCTGCCGCTGTAGCAGCCCTAGTCCGTTTCCCGGTCCCCGGCAGGAAAGGCTGCTCCGATCCAGCTGGTAGGCCGCCAGTTGGGGGGCGAGGACGCGACTCGGAGAAATAGTCGCGTCCCCGCCAGGAAGAGACTGGGAAACGGTTTTCCCCAACACAAAACTTTAGACTAACTAAAAATAAAAATAAAAGATTGAATAACAGACTGGCTGAAGGCAGAGGCTGCTGCAGTGCTTTGGAGCACATTTAAACTGCAAGATTTCTCAAAAGCACCCTGTGCCATGATGTAGTTCTTACTGAACTTTTGTGACGGCTCAGTTTGAGCAGACCCAAACTCCCCCCTCCCAAAGCAGTGTCTTTTTAACTTTAGAGGCCGCAGAATTTCGAGGCCAATTGGTCCTGTTGATAGGAGAGAAAACTATAAAAGGGAAAGATGTTGGTAATAAGAGGCTGGAGTTATTTGGAAGATTTGATATCAATGAGTCCAAATGAACGAGAAAGATCAGAGGCCAAGAAACGAGTGTTGCATTTGGCCCAGGGAAACATCTATTCGATTTTAAGTATCCGGATTCCTGCTAAACCTGCGTCTCTCAAGCTGTAGAGAGATCTTTAGAAATGTGGGACCATTTGTAAATGTGGCCATATCGTTTCTCCTGTGAGTATGAGCTGACATGTTGGCATGAAAGATGGCAGATGGAGTTTAATGCTGATAAGTGTGAGGTGCTACACCTTGGCAGGACAAATCAAAATAGGACGCACATGGTAAATGGTAGTGAATTGAGGAATGCAGTTGAACAGAGGGATCTAGGAATAACTGTGCACAGTTCCCTGAAGGTGGAATCTCATGTAGATAAGGTGGTAAAGAAAGCTTTTGGTGTGCTGGCCTTTATAAATCAGAGCATTGAGTATAGAAGTTGGGATGTTAATGTTAAAATTGTACAAGGCATTGGTGAGGCCAATTCTGGAGTATGTTGTACAATTTTGGTCGCCTAATTATAGGAAGGATGTCAACAAAATAGAGAGAGTACAGAGGAGATTTTCTAGAATGTTGCCTGGGTTTCAGCAACTAAGTTACAGAGAAAGGTTGAACAAGTTAGGTCTTTATTCTTTGGAGAGCAGAAGGTTAAGGGGGGACTTGATAGAGGTCTTTAAAATGATGAGCGGGATAGACAGAGTTGACGTGGATAAGCTTTTCCCACTGAGGGTAGGGAAGATTCAAACAAGAGGACATGACTTGAGAATTAAGGGACAGAAGTTTAGGGGTAACATGAGGGGGAACTCCTTTACTCAGAGAGTGGTGGCTGTGTGGAATGAGCTTCCAGTGGAGGTGGTGGAGGCAGTTTCGATTTTATCATTTAAAAATAAATTGGATCGTTATATGGATGGGGAAGGAATGGAGGGTTATGGCCTGAGTGCAGGTAGATGGGACTAGGGGAGAATAAGTGTTCGGCACGGACTAGAAGGGCCGAGATGGCCTGTTTCCATGCTGTAATTGTTATATGGTTATATGTTAGATATGCTTGGAGGGAGGAGGCATTTGAATGGAACTGGTGAATCCTTCGGTCCTGGTGTATAAATTTTAAGTTACCACCATGTGCTGGACAAGGGATATTATTGTATGTGAAGTAACTTGCTGATTGCATACTTGTCTTAATGCTGAGTACAGAAGATTCAACACAAGGGCAACACAGTGGCGCAGCTGGTAGAGCTGCTGCTTCTCAGCGCCAGAGACCTGGGTTTGATTCTGACCTCTGGTGCTGTCTGTTTGTGTGGAGTTTGCACGTTTTCCCTGTGATCGTGTTGGTTTCCTCCCGATGCTCTGGTTTCCACCAGTATCCCAAAGGCATGGATTTGTAGGTTAATTGACCTATGTAAATTGCTTCTAGCGCATAGGAAGTGAATGAGAAAGTGGGGTGGCATAGACCTAGTGTGAGCGGGTGATTGATAGTGGGCGTGGACTCAGTGGGCCAAAGGGCCTGTTTCCATACCGTACCTGCAACTAAAATTAAAACAATGCTACGTTTTAATTGAATATTCCAAACAAATATTGGGATGCAGCGCGTTGTTAATTATTCCTGTACTGTATTCTGCCAGCTGCTTTGTTTGTTGCTTCTGAAAACATTGGTAAAGCATTTCGAAAAAAGGTGGACCTCATTACCAAGCCGTCAGAAAGTCACATTCTGACAGTGTGATGTAATATAAGATGAAGTTCCATTAAAATAATGTATCATTCTGACTTCAGCTTCAGAGCAGCTTGGTACATGAATCCCTCAGGTTATCTGATAACCTGTCTCCCTGGAAGTGTGCCCTATCTGATTAATGAATGAGTAACTAAATGTTTCTTGAATGTAGTTCAAATTGACTGTGGCAGCCCCTTAGCTTGCCAGTCAGATCTTTACCCCTCGGCGTGCTGAAGGACTGCTGTTTCATCAGTTTTCACGTTAAACATACACCAGTGCCGATTTGTGCATTAAAACTCAGTCTCTCTGAGCACAATTATTATCTGGCAAGAAGAGTTCTCGGTCTTGAGTGCTGTTGCTCTTTTCATGACGGTGTTTCAGATGGATGATTTATTTTTTCCATGCTACATTGCTGACAACATATAAATTAATAGGGCGGTGAATCGGGAAGTTCAAGCAGTGGGAGGTGAGAGCTGATGTGGTTCCAATCTCTAACTGTACCAGAAATGCATCAAAGTGGGTGGCTCATTCGTTTGGCTATTGCTGCTCAAACTTGCAATAAATATTCTCCACATGTGTGAGCAGATTGGCTATGAAAGCATGTTGGAAGCCAATCAAGTAAGTTATGGGAATATGTGTAAGAAGGAACTGCAGATGCTGGTTTAAACCGAAGATAGAGACAAAAAACTGGAGTAACTCAGCAGGACAGGCAGCATCTCTGGAGAGAAGGAATGGGTGACATTTCGGTTCAAGACCCTTCAGGGTATTGACATGGATAGAGAACTGGTTTGTAGACAGGTAGCAAGAATGGGTGATGTGTCGGGTCGAGCCTGAAGAAGGGTCTCGATCCGAAACGTCTCTCATTCCTTCTCTCCAGAGATGCTGCATGTCCCGCTGAGTCATGGGAATATTATTGAATTGCAACCGTTCCCAATAAAGAAATTGCTTTGAAATTTGTGGTTTTGAGAAAGAGCTCTCTGGAAACAACACTGAAACTGATAAAATACTCAACAAAATAGGCAGCACCTGTCTCCCTCTTCCTTTCACACGTGCTGTCTGACGACTATGTTCAGTACTTTCTGTTTTTATTTTGGATTCCCAGCATCCGCAGGAATTTGCTTCTGTAAATACCTTGCACAAGTATGAAAATCTAAAGGTATTAAAGGCACAGATAAGTTTCAGTTGTAGAGGAATTCAGATAGAAAAAGAGGTGTTCTGGGTGTGTAAAAGTACAGGCACATGCATAAATTTAGATAAACATCGGAAGAAATCAAATGAAGATGGCTGAGAAACTAGCAGATTCTATAGAATTAAATCTTGACTGCAGAATGACTTCATATTCCAGTGTGGGAATGATAAACAATGTACAATAATCGTGACCTTTGAAGGTCAATTATAAAACCACTGTCCCACGGTACAAGTTCATTCCAAGAGTTCTCCCGAGTTTGCCCTGATTCGAACTCGGAGATTTAAGGTAATGGCCACTCGTCGGTACTCTGGGCTCTCGTGGACATTTTTCATCATGTTGAAAAATCTTCACCAGTCTTCCCGTGCTTACCTGCCATTAGCGCATCTTCCCGAGTACCTGCCGTTAGCGCTAAGAGACGTCCCCGAGCTCCGACGTACCCGCTACGTTCATTCTCTGTGCTTACCACGCATTTGATTTTTTTTTAACTCGGGAGAGTTCTTGGTATGAACTCGTACCGTGGGACAGGGCTATAACTACACTCTAACCTGAAGTCTGTTCTGTGGTGAAGGAAATATGAATAGCACTAGTGTTTGTTTTTGTCCTGTCACCCATTTCCCTTCCTATCTCTTTGTTCCTCCCCTCACATCCCTGCCTCCCTGTAATTATACTGTGGGAGATTGACATTGTCCCTTCAACATCGAGGTCAACTCAAGTGGAGACAAATCCTTGATAGAATAAACGCTCTTAGCCTCTGGGTGGAAGAGGTCAAATTGTCTTTCTGTCTCCAAATGTTAAAGGCTTACAATAATAAAGCTTAATTTAGTTCTGGTTTATGCAGTTTAATTTAACTACAACCCTATTTGATATTTATATTCAGGTAATTTTCGTGTTTCTGTACTTATGAAACAGATTGTTGAATTTATTTTGTAACCTGAGTATATATCAAGAGTTTCTAGAGGTCAATAGAGTGAGGCAGCAGTGCTTTTATAATGTACTAGACCAAGTGGGCCCCGTCCCCAATGCAATAATCCACCACTCACCCGTTCCCCCAACGCAACCCGTTTCCACCACTCACCCGTTCCCCCAACGTAATCTGTTCCCCCAACGCAATAATCTACCACTCACCCATAGCCCCCACTGGAGGCCTGGTCCCCCAATGCAACCCATTCCCCAACGTAAGATTCCACCACTTAGCCGTTGGGTCCCTGTCACAAGGGAGGCGTGGTCCCCAATGCAACCCATTTCCCAACGTATGATTCCACCATTCACTCGTTTCTCCCAACGCAACCCGTTCCCCCCCAATGCAATATTCCACCACTCACCCATAGCCCCCAACTATGCAGGTCATTTTAAACTTTAAAAAAAAAAATGCAATTGCACTAAGATTTAATGTGATGTAGGTGCCACCGACAAGGCCATCTTCTGTTATCCAAATCTAATCATTAAACTTTGCTGTGCTGGGTTAGGCTGGCAGATTATTTTCCTGAAAGACATTTATTGTGATGGACTCGGTGTTCTGGGATAGAAACTTTGTAGCCGGTAGGGCATTGTGACATCATAACTGCCTAACTGCCAGTGCAGATTTGAAGAAATCCAACTTTTAAATGTCACTTTAAAACTTTTAAATCTCCCCACTACATCCCTCTCTTTACAACAATGTTATAACACTCTCATAGCTAGTGTAATGGCAGCAGAGATCACATTGTGATGTCATTTTCAGTTTTTGGAATCTTCACGGCAGCTTGTGTAAATAAGATCCCATTCTGAGATGCCATTGTGACATCATCACTGGGAGCTGCTAAAAAAAGTCTCCCATTCACAGGCAGTTATTTTCAAAGTTGGCTTTTTTTTAAACTTTAAGCATCAGTAACGTGAAATATAGCATCAAATGTGAAGAAACTATACTAACTACCACGGGGAAAAGCTGTAAGGTTCTGCAAAAATGTTTGCGTTAATGTGTACCGTTTTGGCGTAGTTCCTTGATAACATACAGACAGACAAGATGAGGCTTTTAATAGTATATATAGATAGATAATTAGTCTGATGTTCGGAGAATTATTTCCATATTTCATTACCCTTGATAAATTATACAGTGATGGTCTGAAATTAGCTCGGCGTACCATGGAATTGAGCTGTTTGATAAAGACAGTAAATCCTAATTTTAGAAAAATAATTACATATTCTGGAAAAGATGCAAGGTGCTGGTGTAAGGATTGGGTTACTATGTGCCAGGCCAGGATAGAATGTTAACCCAGGAATTTGAAGTTGCTAACCATCTCTATCTCCTCATGTTTGACAAATCTGTTACTAGGTGCTAGGTCCGCTGCTGTTTGTTCGTAATTTAATGATTTTGTATGGCAAAGTAGTTAACATTGTTAGTAAATTTGAAGGTGCCACCAGGGTGGCTCAGTGGCACAGCGATAGAGCTTCTGCCTTGCAGCCGCCAGAGACCCAGGTTCGATCCTAAGGGTGCTGTCTATGTTGAATTTGTATTTTCTCCCTGTGACTGCATGGGTGTTCCCATACTCTGGTTTCCTCCCAATTTCCAAAGCAGGTTTGTCGGGTTCTGTAAATTATGTGTAGGATGCGACAGTGGATCGTGACTGGTGTATGGGTAATCAATTTGGTGGACCGAAGGGCCAGTTTCCACGCTGTATCTCTAAAATCCAAAATCAAAATTGGTGGTATTGTGCAATGTGAGGAAGGATAACAACATCTTAGTCAGTTGGGAAGGTGGGCTAAGGAATGGCAGATGGAATTTAACTCGGACAAATGTGATGTGTTGCACTTGGGTTTGTCAAACCAGGGCAGGATTTGCACAGTAAATGGTAGAGCCCTGAAGAGTGCTGCAGGACAGTGGCAAAGTCAGATAGAACGTTGACTTGAAAGAGGAAAGTCAGGTAGAAGTGTGAAGCAGGCATTTGGCACACTTGTTTTCATTGTGATAGGTATTGAGTATAAATGTTTGTACGTTCTTCCAGTGACCACATGGATTTTCTCTGGGTGCTCAGGTTTCCTCGCACATTCCAAAGACATGCAGGTGTGTAGGTTAGTGTGTAGAATAGAACTAGTGTATGGGGAACCGTTGGTTGGCGTGGGCTTGATGGGCTGGAGGGTCTATTTCCACACCGTTTCTCTAAAATAAACTGAACAGAGTCTGTCCGTTTCACTGTAGGTGGCCATTGAAACTGACAAGCAATCATTTGTATTGATAGTTGTACGATGACACTCTGTAAAACAATGTATCATACAGTCTCCAGTTTGTTTTTAGCTGACACTAAGTAACAAAAGTGTACCTAAAGCTAATAAAATAAACTTTATATTTGTAAATCCTGTGGGGGGGGATATTGTTATTGCAAACCTGAAATTCTCACGATCCTAATACCCTCATCCCTGACACAATTGTCTTTATAACACATTTTATTATTATAAGAGGTTTGTTAGGAAAGCAACAATCTCATTATAACAGATTATCTGTATTCTTGTTTTTTAAAAAGACTTTGAACAAGGATTTTTTTTCTGCAATTCACACCATTGTAAACTGCAATTCTGCAAATGTAAGGGAATGTAAAAAAAATGAAGCCACAACCTCTTAACAGGACTATACTAAACTGGATTTGCCAGAAACAGGCCCTTCAGCCTGCTGAGTCCACGCAGACATTTGGTCACCAGACATTAGAATCCATGTTATCCCACTTTCCTACTTGGGCCCATTTACAGAAGCCAACTAATCTACAAACCTGCATGGCTTTGGAATATGGGAGAAAACCTGGAGAAAATACATGCAGTCACAGGGAGAAGCAAATGCAAATTCCCAGCTCAAGTGTGGGAAATCTGCCCAGTATTGGTGCATGAACAAGCTCGTTGCTTAGTGCTATGGGAATAAAAGGAAGTTTCAGATCATTTAACTTGTTAAATTGTTTTGGATTAAGTGTTAATGGCTTTCGCGTG
Source organism: Leucoraja erinaceus (assembly GCF_028641065.1). Taxonomy (NCBI): domain Eukaryota; kingdom Metazoa; phylum Chordata; class Chondrichthyes; order Rajiformes; family Rajidae; genus Leucoraja; species Leucoraja erinaceus. The sequence goes on from NC_073396.1 coordinate 17,375,835, forward strand.
TTTTTAAGAATATATGTTTCATGTTTTTACTTTCTAATTAGTTTTTAAATTGTTTGAATTTTCTAATGTTTGTAGAAAGTTTTTGAATGTTGAATGAGTCAATGGAAAGACCTGGTCCTGGAATATCTCCTCCATCCTATCCCTGCAGATTAGTCCAGTATTAGAAATGAGTTTGATGTTGTGAGGATTTCATGTAAAAGTATCCAGAATGTCAATCAACAGCAAGTACACGAGGGAAGCTGGAGAAAATTCTAGAGCAGGGAGTCCTAGAATTCCCAAGGACGCTTGTAGCTTGGAGAAGTATACATTCTACAGTGAGTAATTATGGGGAAGTGTGGTGTTGTATGCTGCTGTTTTCCAGGCAATGTTGCTGATTAACTTTTTGCTGTGATGTGCCAATTTCCATTGGCATCTCATACAGATGATCATGTGTGTTAAGTGTTGCACTTGGCTCCGGAAGGGGCCCTGTACGAGATCTGACTTTGGTAAAAAAACTCTACTTGCTCTAAAGGCAGAGACATTCAGATCAATTTTGCTGTTTTGCAAATTAAACTTGTGGAGTGTAGAACGGAGTCCTCCCCACCTCAACCACCACCCCCTCCCCTCCCTGCCTTGGTTCCCCCCCCCTCCCCACCCTGATCCCCCCCCTCCTCCTCCCCCCTGATCCTCCCCGCCCTGGCCTGGCCTCCCCCCTCCCCCCCCCATCCCACCTCGTCCCCGGCCCTCTCCTCCCCTCTCACCCCTATTTTAATTAAAATATTATCCCCCTTCACAGAATCTCATATATTGCATATTTGCGATTTCAATTAATGGAATTTACAGATTAAATTATGTCAACAAGTATACCATTGGTGCTTTGCACTGCAATTAGCCTGAGAAAACTGCAGTAATGCAAAAGCTCCCATGGTACAACAGTTCAAACCGAGACACAGGAGAATTGGCATGTTTACAGGCAAAGGGTGAGTGATTTTTGTTTTGATGTTGTGGGACTAGCTTGCGGCATGGGCCCTGAATTGGGGCCGGGAGCTTTTCTCCAAACATTGCAGTTGTAAACTTTGGAGACTTATCTTCCATTTTCTGCCTTTAATTATTGAAAGTGAGGCGTGGGAAAAGTTGATATACTTGAAGGGAAAATTTGATCTAATCGTACCAGCATAATATAACAGACACTGATAGTTCTATAAATGGATAACTGCTTAATGGATATTGTGAGCAATCCCCCTGAATTTCTTAAGTTGATCTTGTTAGTCATTTGAATTTATTGCATGCCCAGTGTTTATTTAGGATTGCAATCAATGGAATAATTATGTCAACATCATAGAATAGATTATGTAATTAACTGAACATAATCAATTGCAATTTGTACTCCCCATTCCCCACACCATTCTTGACCAGGAATTCACATTATAGGACAGATTGGAATTCCACAGAGTGCATATGTAAATGTTTGAAAATGTGTGATTTGGCTTGGCTTTCCATAAGAACCACATGAAATAGCATTCTGCTATGGTACATTAGTGTTAACATAAGGAGTTTCAGGCACCATGCCACTCGCTCACATGCTGGTTATGTCACAATTATATCTATATAATTTGATAGTTAACACTCCACTGCAATCTTTTTTTGGAAATAGCTGTGACTATAATTAAGAGTTCTCAATTTAAACAGTACCATTTGAAAGCCGTTGTGGGTTATTTTTTGGTGGAATCAATTGTGTGTGAACTTGCATTACCTGATGGTGCCTATTTTTAATAAAATAAATTAATTTGTTAGATTCTCTCTTTCCACATAATTTCACTATTTTCATGAAAGTTTTCCATGAATTAGCCCAGTGGACTCAGCTCAAATCTATGGCATAACACAAACTGAGAAGAGCCAGGAAAAGAAAATCTCCTGAAAAGAAATTGTTTCAAAACATGTTGCACAGTAAAATGGTGCAGCGGTTGAGTTGCTGCCTTGCAGCGCCAGAGACCCGGGTTCGATCCTGATGATGGATACCATCTGTACGGAGTTTGTACATTCTCCCCGTGACCGCATGGATTTTCTCCGGGTGCTCCAGTTTCGTCCCCCATTCCAAAAGACGTGATTTGTAGGTTAATTGGCTTTGGTTAAAAATTGGAATTTGTCCCTTGTGTGTAGAATAGTGTTAGCGTGCGGGGATTGTTGGTTGGTGCTGACTCAGTGGGCCGAGGGGCCAGTTTCTGCGTTGTATCTCTAAACTAAACTTAAAAAAAATGATTGTAGAAGGGGGAGAAGGCTGGAAAGATCTAGGGACGGTACAAAGCTAGGCAAGTGATAGGTGTATACAGGTGAGGGGGGTTTGATTGGCAGATGGGTACAATAAGTGACAAAGGCTAGAGATGAACAGGAGACAAAGGGATATCAGGTAAGGAGAGAGTAAAATGTAAAGCCAGAGGGAGGGCTACACGTGGAAGGGAACAGGGAGGTGGAAAAAGAGGGAGAATAAAAGGAAAACGAGGGACTGGGATGGGAGATGAGGATGAAAGAGGGGAAGGAGCAGGGTGACTGGGGTGGGAGTATAGGAGAAATGAGTGAGGCCGGGGTGGGGGGGATGATGGAGGGCACTGGAAAGAGGGGGGTTTACTTGAAATTGGAGAATTCAGTGTTTATACCATGGATTATGTTACCCGTGGAATATGAGGTGCTGTTACTCTTTGTGTGTGGCCTCACTCTGGCAATGGAGGAGACCAAGGACTAAAAGGCTTTGGACAAAATCCCTTGAATGGTTCATTGAGGAGCTGCCTCTTTGTGGAGCTCTGCACCTCAAACACTCTTGACTCTGGGGTTTATTGATGTTCTTTGGACTGTTTTAAAGGACAAACAGTCTGCTATAAACCATCCATTTATCCAAAGGGCTAAGATGGCATTAGCTTAGACAGTGAGGTGTGAAGTTCTCTTTGTTTGAGCTTGCTGTTCCGAGCTCACTGCTCTTCACTACAGCACTGACTGGCCCTTTGTTTATGTGATTCCATGCCTGAAATCCCTGAGCTGTAAGGCTCTAATCATCAATTACAGTTTACCACTGCCTGCAACATGTCGTTACAGCCTTTGGTCAGTTGGGCATTTAAGGGTAATTTATGCCATGGGATTTATGGTCTCTGATGCAGCTTTTATTCTTGCCATTTTATATGATTCTGAGATTAGGACTACCGCACTGCAAATATCTTGGGTAACAGGCAAACTACCATCAACATTACTGTGCAAAATCTTCCAAACAGTCTGGAATGATAAGCAAGTCAATGATAAGCAAGCAAGCAAGTCCCGAATATCCCCTCCCTGGGCAACCTCCTGAGTTAGGCCTAGTTAAACTCATTGGACTGTGCTTAGTACCAGATTTCCAAAGCTGACACCATATTCTATAGTCAGCTGAGAAAATGATCTAATGATGAGCTCAAGACGTTATTGAAACACAGTAACACTTCAACTCAATTTTGGTAATCTTTAACCCATGTCCTTTAAAAGGGCATTGGGTTGGTTTTGAGAGCCTCCAAGTGTTGGGGCCATGCAGGGGTGTGCATAAGGAGCAAACCTCCTTACAAACAGCCTGCCAGCCAATGCCACTTCCATCTGTGGCGGAGACTGCCGTGCTTACGTTGGCTCGTCATTGGCCACAAACATGGAGTAGAACTGAGTCATCCTTGATCTAAAGAGGCTGCCCAAGAAGAAATATACTCTTGTGCAAACATGCGGTGAGTGTATAGCGAAGAGTTACAAAATGAGTAACAAACTGAGCAAAGCACTGGTGAACTCTCAATCTACTTATCCAAATTCTAAACATGTCATTGCAACAGTATGGTCAGCTCCATGTTCACAAGCCACTGCCCTTTGTTCCTATTTGAGAAGATGGTGCTCTCATGCTCTTGGGGTCACTTTTGCTGTGGTAGTCACATCTAGTTTTGTTGCTAATATAGTTTGGACAAATGGAGAGAGATATGATTTGATTGTGTCAGAGAAACAGAAACCAGTACAGCTCAGAAAAACAGACCCTTCTGCCCACCTTATCCATGCTGACCAAGTTAGCATACTGAGCTAGTCCAACTTGTCTGCATTTGGTCCATATTCTTGTAATTCCCTTCCTATCCATATATTTGACCAAATGTCTTAAAAGTTATTATATCTGCCTCTAAGAGCAAAAAGGTCACTGTGAGCAATCAAAACTTTGTCTGTAAAATCTCTCGTAGTCTTGTACACATCAAAAAGGTCACTCTTCAGCTTACCAGCTCCAAACAAAAATGTCCCAGCTTGTCCAACCTCTCCTTTTGACTCATGCCTGCAAAACCAGGTAACATCCTGGTGAATCTCCTTTGCGTTATTTCCAGTTTAATGACGTCCTTCTTAGAACTGGATAAGCAAAATTGACGTATACACAGCCAGTTTTGCCAAGAAAGTAGTCTTGGTATCGTTAAGCAATGTTAACATTCTATTTTTGAGAGATGATTCAAGGTTATGTATCACTACAAGTGTGTGTGAAAGTTACAGAGTTAAAAGTGTTTTAGATTAGTAAATTATTTACTTATCTAAAAGGCTGTACATCCTGGCCTAATCGTTTGTTTATATTGGGAGCTCTCTTGTCCTTATCCTCAGCGATTCTGGAAAGCCTCCAGCAAACAGGACTTGTATTCTTTATTCCTACTCTGTTAATCCAAGGTTTTGTGAAGGACATTTATTTCTCCTTAACAGCACTCCATAGGCCGTGAAATACAGTTGGAAGAAATTCCCTGTGGCTTGTACAGTTTGAAGTGACCATCATTGATTGGGCATAAACCTCCCTGTTTCCCGTAACTCTTGGAGGTCATCAGATTATCAAACATTCCAGAGTGAGCTCACCATAGGTTTGTGTGATTAACAGGAACTAACCTGAAATTTTGCAGCACAATTCACGTTGTTCAGTGGTTTGGGAGTGCATTTAATGCTGCTTTTTCCAAAGTGAAACTTGTTGAATCTGGCAGGAATGCATTAATAACATTTCAACCTTGTAAACACAAGCCCTGCTACAGAATTGGAAACTTTGAAATGACTGCCAATCTCTTTAATCCTGATGCTGGCCGCTAAAGTACTTAATTCTCTGCTAATCTTTAATTGCACCGCCTTAACATTAGCAAGAGGCTTAGAAGACAGTTGTGTTCCACAGTTTGACTAGCTTTAATGTTTGCTATATGTCATGTTGGGGTTTGTTCTGTTCCTGGACAGTTTCCAACCATGACTATGTTATGCACTTTGGGAAGAGGGGGTTGGCAGCTGGTACAGCACCTGAAAAGCCAAAAAATATGTAGATATTTTGTTTCAGGCCTTTCATCCTATACTTGGTATTTGTCTTGGATGCCTCCATTAGGCATCGCAAGCATTGGCCACTGTTGAGGCAGGTTTTGAAGGGTCAGTGACCGGGGTTATTCTGTTGCAATTCCTATTTTTCTTGGGTTCAGAATTTATTGTGTGAAATATAATAGCTAAAGTTAACCGGCAACATTTTTTATGCAAAATCAATATTTTCCAGGCGTGCAGGTTTGTTGTCAGTGTTTTGATATATCCTTCAGGCTTTCTTCAGTTTATTACCTTTCACTCCTAGATGAAGCATTGGGTTTACCTGCGGATTTAGTCACAAAATTTGTATAAGCACACGTTTTTGCAAGTCATATTCTTATAAATTAAGAGATGTTCTAAAAGTCATATTCTTATAAATTAAGGCATGTTCTTGCAATTTTAATGTCGGCGTGCTGTCATGTCTTTTTCAGGCTGCAGGTAGGATTGACAAATTTAATTTGCTTTCTTTGATTTTGGTCACAACTGCTTTGAAGATAAGTCACTGATGTGTGGCCAATAAATATACAAAATGGGGAGATGAGTAAGTGAATTGTTGCATTACTTGCCAAGACCAATGAAGCCCTCTGAATGGTGGCGGGGAATGGGGAGATGTTGTATCTCCTCCAATGGGAAAGTAACTACAGAAGGGGAGTGACTGGTGAGATTCAAAAGGGATGCACGTGGCAGCAAATAAAATGGTTCCTTCAGAATGCTGGAAATGGAGGGAAAGGTGTGTCTGGAGGTGGAATAGCATTGATGGTGTTAGAAATTATCTAGTTGAATGAGGAGGCTAGTGGTAGATGAGTACATGGAAAATCCTGGCTTGCTGTAGGGAGGGGCTGAGTGCATAAGCGTGTGAAATGGAGCTGATGTTGCTGAGAGCCCGACAACTATCGTGGAGGGAAGGTTGGGATAAGGGTAAAGCACTGCAGCACACAAGAACTGGTCTGGAAAAGTATTTTGACCAGAACGGATATGAGAGTTAGAGAAACTGGAAAAATGCAATGGAGTCCTTGCAGGAAGCAGGTGGGAGGAAGTGTAGTTAATACAGCCGTGTGGAGACTGCGAGCTTATAATAAATATTTGTGACTAACCTGACCCTTGAGAGAGTGGTTGAGCAAAGTCAGCTGTAGAAATAGTAGGATGAAAATTAGTAGCAAAGATGTTTAAATATTTGAGTTCTCTATGTGCAGGAAGTAGCACCAGTACAATCACCAATGTAGTGGCCAAAGAGATGAGGGAGGGATTTGCGTAGAATTGAAACAAGAACATAGCTCGTGCTTAAGTGAGTTCCCATAGCTACACCATTTGTTTGATAGTTAAACAATTAATTTTAAGAAACCTGGGACTAATATGGTATTTTTTTTTTTCTCAACATAGGGTTACTAGGATTTATATTGCTCAGATGCACCCTGGACGTGCCCATAGCCACCATAATTGCTACTGCTCAATCTGAGCAGAAAACTAAAATGTTCCCAGATAATAACCTTTCTCAACAACCCATACACCATGGAGTCATATTGTCATGCAGAATGGAAGCAGGCCCTTTGACCCCCAACTTACAATACAATACAATACAATTTATTTGTCACTTGAACCTCATAGAGGCTCAAGTGAAATGTTGTTTCTGCAGTCATACATACAAGAAAAAAAAGACCCAAGACACAACACAATTTACACAGACATCCATCACAGCGCATCTCCACCTCGCTGTGATGGAAGGCAAAAAAAACGTATCTCTCCCCTGCACTTCCCTCTCCCCCCGATGTCAGAGTCAAAGTCAGAGCCCCCGGCGGGCGATAACAATTGTCCCGCGGCCATTAACGCCGCGCCGGGTGATGCAAGGCCGCGCTCCGGGTCTTGTTGTTGGAGCCCCGGGCGGGCGCTGGCAAAGTCCCGCAGCCGTTGAAGCCACGCCGGGCGATGATGTAAGGCCCCGCTCCAGGTCATCCAGCCGACTGAGATGTCACGGCTAGTCTGAATTGCCCAATCAGTCTGAAGAAGGGTCCCACCTCCTTGTCTCCTATCCATTCCCTCGCAGGGAATGTCCCCTATCCATTCCCTCTCAGATGCTGCCTGATCCATTGAGTTACTCTAGCACTTTGTGCTTTGCTCAAGATTCCAGCCTCTGCAATTACTTATGTCTGGCCATTATCTCTCTGAACCTTTCCTTATTGATACCAGCCCAAATTAATGGATGTCATTTTGTGTAGAATTCCTCCTGTTATGACATTTCAAGTATAAAATAATTTCCCCGTAACTTTTAAGGGTAATTTATATAAGCTTTCTGGAAGAATCCTCAATTTACTTTGCAGTTTACTTTGAAATTTATTCTCATTCACCATTCTCTCAAATATGATGCATCATCTGTGACACTGTCTACAGCACAAGTTCACCATCTTCTGCATGAAGTCTAAAGCTGCTGTACACCTTATTAAGAAATCTTACAAACTGTCTGTCAATGTTGTGGTAGTCTGAAACGTTTGGGTTTAGTTTACCTTTACCTGAAGAATCATTAGTATTCTATCTCTATAGATCTCTGCCCTCAGGTGAAAAAAAAGCAGAGTTCTTTAAACGCCCATTGTGGCTGGTTGGCAGTTATGACCTATTGATGAATTGTTTCTTACCAAAGTTAGTTACTTTGCATAAAATAAAAATGTAGGCATGTTAAAAGCAAGTTGTTCAAGTTTTAAACCATTGATGGTGAAAGCCAATGATTTCACATGGTTTGGTAAAGTCACCTCCGAGAATTTCTGTGTCCTGCCAACAGTCTTTTGCCCACCAACTGAAGACCAAGTTGGTCTATGTAGATGGTTCATGCATTCAACCAATAATATAGCTACCTCAGTACCACTAACCACGCCTTAGTTATCGTATAATAGCTCGCTCTCTCTCTCACTCTTTCTCGCTCTCGCTCTCTCTTCCAGCACGGGCATAGCCTGTATGCAGTCAGTGCTGGAACGTGTGTAACCTATGTGATCATTGAACATTAAGTCAAGCTACACGTGTGTCAGACGTTACTTTGTTACAGTGTTAGATATGAATTTGACTTCCATATCCAAGAGGCTTTTTCAATGCTTTCTTATTTCTGGAAGGAATATAAAAAATCTACTTTTGTTATTGGCAATGCACCATACTCTCTAGGTCAGAAATCACGTGGTCTCTTTAATTTATCACTACTCTCACTGAAATATCAACTCTTGCTGCTCCTCAGTTTTTTGCTGCTCTCCTTGGAGTGTCCTTATAGCCTTTCGCCATATCAAGTGTGAGTGTTCTTTCAAATAACTAATCTGATTCCCAAGTATTTGGGATATTATGAGACGTTCAGGTACTATTTAAATGCAGGGGATTTTTTCTATGGCTGCATTTTCAGACTATTCAAGCTACCTTGATGCAAGGGGTCTTTTTGTTGCCCCCGAACCTTTGCTGACTAACATTTTTTGATTGTTTCTGAGTTGTCCCTGCTTTTCCTGCTCATAAACTTTCAACTTACACTTATGAACTGCTCATAAAAATGAGCCTTGACTGCTCACTTTCTGGCCAATATGGCAAAAGTAATTTGCACTGTTGGATAGGAATATCAGTAAACCATCTGCTCACCCAAACACCTCACATCAGTAATGCTAACCACCTAATCCCATTGTTTAACAATGTGCATTTAATGGGGAGAAAATATTTGTAGCCAGAGTTAAAATTCTGTTTCTTCCCTTGCTTTTGCATGGATATACTGTGAAGCTCAGTGGGATATTAACAGTGGCCGGAACTGATTTTGAAGTGTTTGTATTTACTGGAATTGCCCTTTGTGTTTCTGCAGGAAGTAAAAGGTAGCTTGAGGCAAGATAGAATTGCAAGCAGATGCTTAACTAAAAAACAGTTTCCAAAAACTGTTGTTGAGTGAGAATTAAAAATGATTTTGATGGGTTCCAAGTTGATCTTTTCCATAATATTCGTAGAAATGTTTAAATGAACCATCAATAGAAAAATGTACTTCTGGAAGGAAATAAAGCTTACTAATCATTCTTAATTATGTTTTCTGTGGGAGGGGATAGGAACCCCTTTGACTGTTCACACTCCTGTGAGGCTCCTTTGTACGCACTCAGGAATTCCAAGTACTGCAGAATTTAACAGAAAGTCTACAGAAATTGAGCTGCACCGTGCATAATCCTTGCACCGGGTCATTCTATAAACAAACTGTGGTGGAAAAAGTAAAATTGGTGAAAGACTGGGTTTGAATACTATTAGACCAAGTGCAGACCCGTTGGGTCTGCTCCCCCAACGCGCTTTCCCCACCCCAAGATGTGAGTTGCCAAGCAGTGTTCTTCATATGTAGAATCAAATGCACTGCACCACGCAAGTTAAAGGAAATGTACCTGTGTCTGAGTGGCCATATGAAGACAGTCATATTCAGCTGAAGACCTTTTAGCATGTAGCGAAGCTACAGCTTTGTGGTGTAAGTGGATGCAGTTTTAAATAGACTTGGTATTGTGTAAGGAATTTGTCAATAAAATATAACCATATAACAATTACAGCACCGAAACAGGCCATCTCGGCCCTTCTAGTCCGTGCCGAACACTCACTCTTACCTAGACCCATCTACCTGCACTCAGACTATAACCCTCCATTCCTTTCCCGTCCATATACCTATCCAATTTATTTTTAAATGATAAAAATGAACCTGCCTTCACCACTTCCACTGGAAGCTCATTCCACACAGCTACCACTCTCTGAGTAAAGAAGTTCCCCCTCATGTTGCCCCTAAACGTTTGCCCCTTAATTCTCAAATCATGTCCTCTTGTTTGAATCTTCTCTGCTCTCAATGGAAAAAGCTTATCCACGTCAACTCTGTCTATCCCTCTCATAATTTTACAGACCTTGATAAAGTCCCCCCTTAACCTTCTGCGCTCCAAAGAATAAAGACCTATCTTGTTCAACCTTTCTCTGTAACTTAGGTGCTGAATAATGTGTGATGTAATATAAACAAAGCATGTATGTTATATTTGCATGAAATGATGTGTTTAATGGGCTGCAGACTACAAAATATAAATCCTGTGCGATTGTTTTTACATCTTTCTTCAATCGTGGCTTTATTTGTAAAAGGCGCCAGACATTACTGGATGAATAGAGGTTTCACAAGCTGACAAGATTCATGGTGAGGAACCTTTATTCCCTACCCAGTGGATGTATAACAGTAGCAGTTTGCATATTTTTTTGCTTTTGCTGTGGTAAAGCATCAAAAGATGCTTGAGAGGGTTAATTTGTAAACTCCATTGATTCCGATTTTAAAACCAATGTATTTTTCTCAGATTTCCTGCCCTTCCATCTTCACAGCCTTTCTATCACTCAGTATTTCCTTTCTCTCGCATCTTCACCCATCCCTCAATCCAATTATTTTTCATCTTGCCTCTTCATCTAATAGGTCATGGGTTGATCTTGACCTTCCATGCTACATGTGGAGTTTGCATGTTCTCCCTGTAACCACGTGGGTCTCCCCATAATGCACTAGTTTTCTCCCATATGCCAAAGATGTCCTGGTTGGTAAGTTAATTGGCTACTGTGAATTTCAACTGGAGTAGACGGAGAAGGGTGGAGAGGTAATGTGGAGTTGGTGAGTGCAGAGGGAAAAATAGAATTTAAAAAAAAAAAATAGGTGCTTGATGTTTGGTGCAGGCCTGGTGAGCCGAAGGGCCTGTTTCCACTGACTCTGAAATGTTACCCAAAGTGACATTAGTTTTGTTTAGAGATACAACATGGAAACTGTTAATGAGATGCTGATTTTATAACATGAACAGAGAGCAACTGTCACATTAGTGTGTTTGAACTACAACTAAATGAAATTCTGCTTGAATCGCTCAGTGGGATAGGAGCTGCTGACAGATTTTTTCCACTTGCCCATCTTGTAAGCAGGATTCCTGCTAAAACGACGGAGGCTTTTAACATTGAAATGTTGCAGAGGCTCCAGAGTTGCTCGAAGAACAGGACATATGAAGAACTTTCATCTCTTCTGCCTGAGAGTACCTGAGCAGTCATCTTTAAAGCATTTTCTCCTTGCATCTTTGCACCATTTTCTCCTTGCACCTTAAATTCAGCTCAAGATCAAAATTAAATCTGGTGGTGATATCTGTAACTTTTATTTTGTGCATTATTAACTGTTCCAATTTAACCAGCCCGCTGACCATTCTAATGAAGGAACAGCCCTCGGGTACGGTACATGCTGTTCATTTCCCAGACCATGTTGTGATTTTAGCTTATTTGTTTTCAGCTCCAGGCTGTCTGTCTTCATAAGTTCGTAAGTTGTAGATGCAGAATTTGGACATTCGGCCCATCGAGTGTAATCAACCATCATTTAATTATGGCTGATCTATCTTTCCCTCTCAACCCCATTCTCCTGACTTCTCCCCGTAACATTTGACACCCTTACTAATCAAGAACCTATCAATCTCTGTTTTAAAAATATCCACTAACTTTGCCTCCACTACTGTCTTGGCTTGGAAGCTGAGCTTTGACAAGTATGTGAGCTCCGTAGGTTAGCTGTAGTTGGCACAACAGAGTCAGAGAGATACAACATGGAAACAGGCCCTTTGGTCTACTGAATCAGTGATCAGTATAATACTAATCCTCTCCAAATCAATTTTATTTTTCCCACGTTTCCCCATTGAATCCCCATTGAGTAGGATGCGTCGTTCTGGAGATGAACAAAATAAAATTAATAAGAAAAAAAGGGAGATGAAATGTACATTATTCAATAAAATGGACAAATTCCAGGTAGCAAACAATCTGTTTGAAAAGTCGAATGAAGAACTTTGCAGCATAAACTGAAGATGAAGTTATATAGTTGAATTTTTCTTTATGTTGATTGCATTCCCCGAACTGGATCTTCACAGTACAGACACATTAGGAAACATAAGCGATGTTAGCAGCTTTGTCTGATTTCAGTTCTTTTGTAATACTATCTGCTTTCTTCAGCTGCATGCTTTCTCCGAGTTAGATATCTTGGTCAGTGAACTCCAAGTCCAGCAGGTGCCTGAGCCAGTCTACCATGCTCAAATTAGGGCAGTGACTCTCAGTGTCTGGATTACTGCCCAAGTGAAACTTTATTTATTTCAATATTTCTGTTTTGAGGAGAGCCAGACTTTTTAAGGAAGCTGCTCCAGTACTTTATGTCCCATAAACATGGAGTATCAGATGTCTCAGGAGCTTGGGAAATATTATCTTAGGAGTTAAAAAAAACATTCCCTGCAGTTCTATATAAAGTGCTATTTAAAAATAGGTGGTGGGAATTGTATTGGGGGGGGGGGGGGGGGGGGGGGGGTAAAGTCAGTATGCAACATAGAAACAGGCCCTTCTGCCCAACGTTTCTATGCAGGACATCAAGTACTCATCTGTACTGATCCCATTTAACAGCACTAAGTCCACTTCCTTCAATGTCTTTGCTAGATGCTACTTTAATATTGTGATTGTTTTTTGTTTCCACTACCCCCTCTTGCAGTACGTTTCAGACTCAAAGCACCCTCTGGGTGGAGAAAGTTCCTACTCAAGTCCGCTGAAGTATGGGGAATAGTTTCCGACTATCTACTCTATGCTCCTTCTAATTTTGTCTATCTCTATCAGAACTTTTCTCTGCTCCAAGGAAAACAAATCTAACCTATTCCCTTTCTCCTAATCTGAAACGTTCATCCCAGACAACATCCTGGCGAATCTCCTCTGCACCCTTTCAATGTAATTGAATCTTTCCAAGGGAGTGATGCCATAAAAGAGCACAGTCCTCTCGCTGTGGCCTAACCAATGTTTTATAAAGTCGTACCAAGACGTCTTGTGCCCTTGCCATCCATTGCGCTGGCATTCCGGATGCTCTCTTCAGCGCCCTATCTGTGCTGTCACCTTCAGGGCAACTTAGACAAGTTGACTAAATGCAGAACAATTAATGAAAGATATGCAAAAAAGTAATAAAACTAATTGTTCTATATCTCTCTACATCATGGTCTATATCTCTTGTTTCCCTTTCCCGTGACTTTCAGTCTGAAGAAGGGTCTTGACCCGAAACGTCACCCATTCCTTCTCTCCAGAGATGCTGTCCTGTTGAGTTACTCCAGCATTTTGTACCTATCTTCAGTTTAAACCAGCATCTGCAGTTCCTTCCTACAAATACTTTGGTTTGCTCTTCACAGAAGAGGATTCAATTGATCTTCCAGAAGTGTTAATGAATCAAGAATCTTTTGAAGGCATGGAACTAAAAGAAATTAGCACCAGTAAGAAAATATTTCTGGCGAAATTAGTGGTACTGAAAACTGATCCATTCCCAATGACTGACAATTTGCATCCCAGACCTCTATAAGAAGCTGTGGAAATAAAAGGTGCATTGTTTAGCACTTTCCAGAATTCTGATGTTTATACAATTAGTGACACATTAAATAGACACAGAAACTTAATCTGATTTTAACTGCCTCGATGACTATATTAGATAATCTAGCCTTGCCCCATCGGAAATTCTCTTTGTTCCACCATCCCTCACCTTCTCTGCAAATGAAAACTGACCTGTTTCTCTCTTTAGAAACAAGGAAAGGCAGATACTGGTTTACAAAAAAAAACACAAAGTGCTGGAGAATTACAGTCAACCTGCTTGTTTTTGTATATTCCAGGAATTAAGTCAGAAGAAATAGATTTTATTGTCCTCGGTTTGCTATTTGTTATTTCCCTACAAGGTCAATCTGAAATTTTACTGATAATTGTTAACATTTTGCATAATAATTTAACAAAGGAACAAAAGCAATCTGTTTGCTGTTTCAATTCCTCTCATTTCTGCAGTCAATTTAATTACAATGGACATCTTTCCTTGGGTATGAATGGATTGATGATTGAATCCAGACCAGTTATATAACAATTGACTGGGAAATGCTGGTGCTAAAGGGACCCGGTACATATCACTGAAAGCTAATGCACAGGAGCAGCAAACAGTTAGGTAGTTGAATGGAATGTTGGCATTAGGAGAGGATTTGAGGGTAGAGGTAAAAAACCTTACTGTAATTGTAAAGGTCCTTGCTGAGACTGAACCTGGTGTTAAGTATGCCTTTGATCTCTTTACGAAAAATATATATTCTTGTGAAGGAAATAACAACTCGTGGCACTGGTAGGAAGGTGGGTTTTCTGAACGCTGAGAGACGAAGTAGACCCGGCTTACATTCTCTGAGAGCTTAAAATAACATTCCGACAAGGCCTGTCAGGGTGGATGTTGGGAGATTTGGCAGTCAAAAACATGGCTGACATTAGTGGAATGATGCTCACTATTTTGTCCAGATAGTGGTCAAAGCTGGACTGCGCGCAATCTAATGTGAGGCTGCAGAGATTTGTGGGGAATTGTGAGGAGAGTAGTCCATGGATAAAAGCTTTCCAATTCAACAACGGAAACACTTTTCTCCTGTCTAACTGTGTACCTATCTGTGTCATTCACACTTCAGCTGTTAAGAATTTCTAACAAGGAGCAACACTGACATTGTTGGCTTCTGGGTCTTGCAGTGTTTCTGCAGCTGGCGAGCCTCCCTGTGGGCTAAGATCAGACCTATTGCCTTTGGCTCAGGCTGACTTCTGAATTTGGCACCAAGTTACTGGGTTATGATTATTCCAAGATAAAGTCCCCATTCACTTATTTAAAATCTGTTCCAAAACTGAATTAAATTCCCGCAGCATTAGCTGCATTAAATATCCTTAACCAGATTCAGTGCAAATGAAGAAAAATATGCAACTGCATATAGTGAGTCTGTCAATATTCAAGCGGAGAAAATGAAGTGTGTACACCTTCATTGCAATGGGATATTGGAGTAATTTGAAAACAAATACCTGTATCATGAAAGATCAGAGAATCCACAGCAAGGAAGCGTGATGCTAACTCCTACCCCTGAGAGGTATGAAGTAGCGAGAATATGCGTCCGATATTTCTGTGCTCTGAGAAAGCACTTCTGTAAGTGACTAGGACTGAGCTGGTGTCTAATTCATCTAATGCAGGGGTGGGGAACCTTTTCATGTTAGAAGGCCGCATTAAGTTAGCTGTAATCTAATAAGGCCGCATCCAAGAAACTTCAATTTGATATAGGATTATTTTGTTGAATCTTCTTTTACTTTTTGGTATTTTAAATACGTTAATTTTAAGATTAAAATAAAAATAATAAAAGACAAACAAAAACATATTAATAAAAATAAAAGGATTTGTTCTACAAAATTTGGATTCATTCAAAAGGCCGCACTTAATGGCCTAGAAGGCCGCAGGTTCCCCACCCCTGATCTAATGCATCAACTATCCCTTCAGCATTTTGATGGAGAAATCATTTTGCTTCTATTGAGAGAATTTCTGCAGTTTAATTTCTTAGTTCCATTTGGTGTGTAAAAAAAACCTTTTAAAATCTATTCTGTAAATATTTTTTCTGGCTGTTGTGTGAATGTGCATTTTTATTTGCTTTATTTTATGTACAATACATTGTTTGGCATAAATCTTACCTCAGCTTTCAGTGCCATTTATTGCTTCAGTGGTGTCGAATTGATCGTGGTGAGAAAGGCATGGGAAAGATATTCAACTAAAATATCATACGAGAAGAAGGGAAATGCAATGGAAAACGTGAGGAAAAAGTAGAATTGAGATCGAAGGTCTAAAGTTACTGTGGGAAGTATTTGGACACGGGCCTGCAGGGGACAAAGGCAGATACATTTGTACTCAGCTGGTTACCAACTGTGTGGGAGGCCAAAGGAAGGAATGTCAAAGTGGAATCGGAACAGGATGATTCACTGACCTCTGACATTCCAAGGAAAACAATCCAACCTTTCCCTGTCGCTGAAACCCTCTATTCCGGGCAGCATCCTGGTAAACCTCCTCTGCGCCCTCTCCAAACCCTCCACATCTTTGCCATTATGGGGTGACTAGAAGTTGAGATCAAACTTTTAAAAGAACAGATATCTTCATCAAAAAGAAAATGTTTTGAGCCTTGGATGTACAGAGGGTAATAAATTTTGATCTAGCTCCATCAAATGACATGTTTTAAATCCCTGATACCTCAAATTAGCATGATTTCTTTTAAAAACCAAGGATGATAAACATGTAGATGATGCAGAACTGAGAATCAGCCTAGAGCAACTACAATTTAAAAAAAAATTAAAACTGCTGCAGCCGAGGAGAGGTGCAGAACATGCCTGCAGCAGTAAGTGGGAGAGAGGGAAAATGACAAAGATGCTGATTGGACTGGTCAGAAGATTACTGACTTCATATAAATCTGTCCAAGGTGCCTTTTTAATTGGAATTGCAGAGAATACCTGGAGAAATGACAATGTAAATCAAGTTAAGCAGATTTCTTAAAATAAAGCAAATAAAAATGAAAATAAAAGAAATGTTTATGATAAGCAATAATTGATGGAAACATTGAGCAACATTTCTGCTTACGACAGACAAACTGATGATTGAAGGGAAAAAGCAGCTCCTGAATCTGGACATTACAGACTTCAGGCTCCTCTACCTTCATCCCAATGGCAGGAGTGAAATAAGAGGGTGGTGTGTTCTCTGATGATGCTGGATGCCTTTTTAAGGCAGCTACTCTTGTCGATCCCTTCAATGGTGGGGAGGTCAGTTCCTGTGACCGGGCAGTGTTCACCACTTTTTGCGTTCTTCTTCATTCCTGGGCATTCGAGTTGCCGAACCAGGCTGTGATACAACCAGTCAATATGCTCTCTGCTGTACACCTGTAAAAGTTCAAGACTATGTAAAAGAGAACTGCAGATGCTGGTTTACACTGAAAATCGATATAAAATGCTGGAGTAACTTAGCGAGACAGACAGCATCTCTGGAGATGGAATGAGTGATGTTTCGTGTCGAGACCCTTCTTCGGAGACCATCCATACCTGTTTTTTTTGGTTATTTTGAACACTCCTGGTTCAAAATGCATCCCGGCACCAATCCCCCAACTCTTATCACCCTTAACAACATCTCTTTTAATTCATCTCACTTTCTTCAAAGCAAAGATACAGCCATGGGTGCCGATGTAGATCAGCTGACATCTAGCGCAGCGGATGCAATAGATGAGGTTGGAGGGGTGCAGGTGAACCTCTGTCGCACCTGGAACGACTGCTTGGGTCCTTGAATGGAGTCGAGGGGGGAGGTAAAGCGACAAGTGTAGCAGCTCTTGCGGTTGCAAGGGAAAATGCCCGGGGAGGGGTTGGTGCGGGTGGGAAGGGAGGAATTGACCAGGGAGTTACGGAGGGAGCGATCTTTGCGGAAAGCTGACGGGGGGAGATGGGAGGATGTGGCGAGTGGTGGGGTCACGTTGGAGGTGGCGAAAATGACAGAGGACTATTTGTTGTATGTGACGGCTAATGGGATGGAAGGTGAGGACTAGGGGGACTCAGCCCTTGTTAGGAGCAGGGGGATGGAGAGAGAGAGCAGTATCACAGGGTATTGAAGAGACCCTGGTGAGAGCCTCATCTATAGTAGGGGAGGGGAACACCGTTCTCTGAAGAATTAGGACATTTCTGATGCCCTGGTGTGGAACACCTCATCCTGGGAGCACATGCGGTGAAGATGGAGGAATTGGGTGTAGGGGATGGAGTCCTCACAGGAAGCAGGGTGGGAAGAAGTGTAGTCTAGATAGCCATGGGAGTCAGTAGGTTTATAGTGGATATCGGTCAGAAGTCTATCACCTGCAATGGAGATAGTGAGGTCAAGAAATGGTAGGGAAGTGTCGGAAATGGTCCAGGTGTATTTGAGTGCCGGATGGAAGTTAGTAGTGATGTTGATGAAGTCAGTGAGTTGTGTGTGGGTGCAGGAGGTAGCACCAATGCAATTGTCCATGTAGCGGAGGTAGAGGTCGGGGTTGGGGCTCTGGTACATCTCGAACAAGGATTGTTCGACGTACCCTACAAAGAGGCAGGCATAGCTAGGGCCCATGCGCATGCCCATAGCTACGCCTTGTTTTTGGAGGAAATGGGAGGAGTCAAATGAAAAGTTATTAAGGGTATGGACCAGCTCCGCTAGGTTGGTTAGTTCTCTGGTCGAGGAAGAACCGGAGGGCTTTGAGACCCTCCTGGTGGGGGATGGAGGTGTAGAGTGACTGGATGTCCATGGTGAAGATGAGGGGATGGGGGCCTAGAGAGCGGAATGCCCAGAGATGACGGAGAGTGTCTGAGGTGTCTTGAACATAGGTAGGGCTTTGATTCGGCATCTTTCCTATGGCAGGTTGACCAGAATTAAACGCCACACTTGAACTCTTGCTTCAAACAACGTCATGTACAACCGCAACATAACATCCTAACTTTTACACTCAATGCCCTAACGGTTGAAAACCAGTGTGTCAAAAACTACCACTTTCAGCGAGTTCCATGGTTGTGCAATGCGAACAGTAATTCAACAGAGGTTCAATCTAATTCCCACTGCTCCCACTCATGATTAAGATAAGAATAATGAAAATTCATCAATTTTTGAACTGTTTGAGTGTTATTAAACTTCCTCCTTTAATTATAGAATTGAATATTCTGTCTCCTAATGTTTGTGCACTGCAGTCTATTCAGTTTGAGTAGGTGCAGTTAGCCAGAATCTTTTGAGATAGCAATCCCTAGTAGTCTTGATGTTTTATCAGATTGGGTTTTAACTTGGTTGCTGGCATGTTATGGTAGCGACAATATATTTTTAGAGGTGATTGGAATGACTGCATTCTCTCGAATCACATGGAGATTACTCGGAGAAATAGATTGTCTTCACCTATCTTCTGATGGACTGTGTAAAGTAAACAGTGATGCATTCAATTCAGAAACATGAGATTGTGAACACCATTAAAAATGTTCTTGGATTTGAAGTGCAGATCATTAGGATACATGATTTATGCTGGAGCAAGTAAATATCAAATGTTAAGAAAAGTACCCTATTAAAAGTTAATGTCCATGCTTTGTGTGGAATTCCAGCATTTTCTTTGATGTCTTGCCACTTCAGTAGAACATTAGCAGATTAGAGATCATAATAGCATGTTGTTTTCAACAAAATGGCTCTTATACACAAATGCAAACACCGATTTTTAATAAAATGTCAAGTCTACTTAGGATGGGTTTTAACATTCAAAATTTAATTAGATTCTGTCCTATTCAGGAAGAGATGGTAGGATACAAATTGTACAAATTGGTGAATATGTATAATAATTAACATTTTGGTGTTTATTGGTTTAAATAGGAAGGATGTTGTTAAGCTGGAAAGGATGCCAAGAAGATTTACAAGAATAGGGCAGGATTTGAGGGGATGACTTTTCTTACATCAACGTAGGTTCAGTTACCACTCCGGCAACATCGTTGTGTCTAAGATACTTTAGGCTTGCATGATAAGCCTTCAGTGTCTGATGGAGTCAAAGTCAGCTCGGGGGTACCATGTAATCCCATGCTAGCTACTCCATGGTCGGATAGTCGATGACTAGACAGTCTCCCCCACCTAGTTTGCCAGGTGAGTAAGGGGTTGTGGACCAAAAAACAATATCTGTCAAAGGGCGGATGTGTTTCCAGCGAGCCAACGGCCATCCACACTTCAGTAGAAGTTGCGATCACTATCGTACATAGCATTGGAAGGAATGATGATAAAGAACACACACCAAAATCCTATACTTCCAGTAGCGGACGTCGGCAGGGAATGGAGGACTGAGATGTGTGGTGCATCCGTCACCGTTCCCGTCGGAAACCAGCACCACTGCGTCGCTAATGATTTTAACAATGATGATGATGATGTCTAATTGAGTAAGTGCAGGGAAGAGATAACTACACAGAGCGATTTAGCTTTTCATCATATGTGGATATACACTGACAAGTTCTTATTCAACCTCATTCCCTCTTCCCTACTCCAACAATGGAAATCTGACTAGTTTCCTTATCACTTTCCTTCCAGTCAAAAAGCATTTATATCTCCAATTACTTGAATGGAAAAGGTCTGAAAGCAACCTTAGTACAGAGTAGAAATGGATGCTGAAAGTTCTTGATCTTTCTGACAATATCTTGCTGAATGGGGTATCTGTTTGCTAAGCTAAAAAGGAATAGATTTAATTTTTAGAATTATTTTAATTTCTTGCTTTATTTTCAAATCCCAAGCATAATATATGTCTGAGAGCAAGATTGGGTGGCAAACTCCTAGCTCAGGATTCCGTTATACCTCTTCGGTAAAGCAGCAGCAAACTCTCTGTCCTCGTCGTATCTATAGATCATTATGAAATAAACATTAGTTTATAGCCTGAAGAAGGGTCTTGAGCCGAAACGTCATCCATTCCTTCTCTCCAGAGATGCTGCCTGGCCCGCTGAGTTACTCCAGCTATTTGTGTCTATCTTCGGTTTAAACCAGCACCTGCAGTTCCTTCTTGCACATTAGCTTATCGGCCATGTTTTGGGGACCATGAACAGAGTTCTTTTTTACATTCAATCCTTTGGCTGATGAATGTCAGTGTAAATAAAGCACTGTGTCCATCACTGTTCTATAATGGGAAATTGCTTGTTCTGGATGACAATTCATGGTTTGGGGTTCATTGCTGTAGGAACGCAACTTATTAATGTACCCAGATTACAAGTTCAGTTATTTATGATTTGTATGGTTGTTTGAACCGAATGCCTGAAGGAAGTGTAGAGTGATAATGGTTGAGGTTACCACAATCAAGAAAAAAACCTATAATGTTCAAAGGATTTGCCAGGAATGCTAATGGGTTAATGATAGACCCCAGGGCAGACAGGTGCAGACTCAGACATTCTGCAGAATTAATTATCCCAAGAATGGCAGGTCTAGAAATACAACTGCTTGGATAAGGGAGAACCATCTTGATTTGTTGGAAAATGATTGAATGTAGGACCGTCTAAATTTTTAGCTACACTTTAGATTGTTGCACATACCATTTTTAGGGTTATTCTGGTTCAAAAGAATATTGAAGGGAGCATTGAGGTGTGTACAAAATGTGACAAAAAATGTAACAATTCAGAATGAATGAAATATGGGAAATCATATTAATTACTTCCATAACTAGAATTATAAAATTAATTTTCAATGTTTATCTGCTTTAAAACATTGGTTATAAATATCTGTGATGGATCTGAGGAACTTAGGACCATTCTGAGGAGAAAGATGATTTGTGATTAATAAGCCCATTTAAGGACAGCTGATATTTTGATGAAAACGTGAGAAGGAACTGGGCGGATGTGAGAATACCCAGTTGAGTTTGCGTGGAAGCAAATCCCAGGTGTGGGTATAATAGTTCTTCTGTCATTTTCATTTTCCTGTTATTATGGATCCTGTTTACCCAGAAGTTCCAGAAAAAAACAACCTGTTTCCTGACTTGACAATGCCCTTTCATTTACTTAACATTTTGCAATCAGGACTGTAAAAAAATTGCATCCGCTGCTTCTGTTATAAACTCAAGATGTTTGATACAGACGCATTGAAAAACAAAATCTGTAGCCATTGTAAATCAGTTGCCATTTGGAAGTTGGATTAATTCTTTCTTTTAAAATCTTTTTATAATTTTTTTTCAAAACCAAAACCAAAACAAAAAATAATGATAAACATAACAGCGATATTGATACATAGGGATCAGGATTACATTAATGACAAGTATAACCTGAGTATGAGTCCAGTGTCAAAATACATATTGAGTATAGACCTCCCCGTCTCTATGTAATTATAGTTAAGCATTTAAAAGTGAACTTGTGTATATATAAAAACAAAAAGATAAAAAGAAAAAAAAGAAAAAGAGAAAAAAGAGAAAAACGAAACCCCCTAAACTAAAATAAGCAAAACAAAATCTGGGCTGCAAAGAATTTCAACAATTTAAGTCCCTGTTTGTTGTCAAGTCCGTTCCACCGTATAAAGGTAAAATAATTATTGGAGAGGGAACAATTTATATTGCGTGAAAATGTTGAATAAATCTTCCCCAAGTTCTATCAAATTTAACCAAGGGTTCAACAATGTCACTTGTAATTTTTTCTAAATTTAAACATGATATCGTTTCAGAGTACCAATGGAGTGTGGTTGGAGGATTAGAGTCTTTCCATTTAAATAAAATAGATCTTCTGGCAATCAATGTAGTAAAAGCAATCAGCCGATGGGCGGAACAGGACAGATGAGTAGAATCTAACATTGGTAGCCCAAAAATTGCAGTAATAGGATGAAGTTGTAAATCAATACCTAAAACTACAGAAATAGTATCAAAAATGTATTTCCAATATTTTTCCAATGGTGGGCAAGACCAAAATATATGAGTCAGTGAGGCCACTTCAGAATTACATCTGTCACAGGTAAGATTTATATGACCATACAAACGAGCTAACTTCACTTTTGACATATGAGCTCTGTGAACCACCTTGAATTGTATCAGAGCGTGTCCTACACACATTGAAGAGGTAGAAGTTGGAATAATTCATTGCTAACTTTCACTGTATCAGTGTTTTGTTTTTTTTTGTCAAACTTTGTTATACTTGGCTGCCAACAGGTTACAAAAAGCTAAAGAAAATCCTGATCTATTGGGACTTGAGATCCCATATCTATAGGGAAACTGAAGAATGCATATCAGAACACGATTGATTAGTAGATGCCATGAGGAATGAATAGTGGCATCTCCTTTGAAATGTTTTCTTTGTTTGCTGGTTGAAGGCTATCCTGGTTGACCAGCATGCTGCGTCAGAAAGTAGATGATACAAGGTTGCAGCTTGAAGATTTTGCAGGAAACATAATTACAACAATTGCTGAATAAGCACTTCCTGTGGGCTACAAACTGTGCTGGAAAAGCAAATTTTGGCGGTTCCTCCAGTTCTATAATTGCCTCAGCAATAAAACCTAAGCTAAACAGGTTCAGGCCTTCATGTTTTGATTCATCTTTGTCTGTGTGTATGTGTCTGTTTGCACTTTATTTCGCTATGAAAACCCTAAGCTTTTCCCCTGCAAACTACCTAGCTTATATAAAAGTCACTATCCAAGCGGTTTTATTTATATAATATTTCCTCATGGACTACAAGCTGTGCTGGAAAAGCAAATTTTGGCGGATCCTCTGTCTTTTCATTTGAAATTTCCTAAATTGTGGGATACTCAATCACTAGCAAATAAACTCAATTAGGTTTCAACATTTGTTCATAGTGTAATGTCTGCTGTAAGACCCTGTTGTGGCTAGCACAATGAATACACGTCCGCCATCTTGTAAGAAAGGTTTAATCTGAACAACCAATGGAAACCTTCTAGAAGGTCACGAGACACAGGCACATTTGCCAGCTTCTGCTTTTGGCCTCAAGGGGTGCTGGCATTTATATTACATATACATCACATCTCCCCCTTTACTTTAATTACATCTCATCTCCCCCCTTCAACATTGGGGTCAATACTAATAACTTGAACCTTTAATCAATTTAATGTGGATAAAGTACCACAAATAACACAGTGCTCTTCATACTACAAAACTATAAAATAACTGCCCAAATATTTTACATAACAAGTCGAGTTGGGGGTTTTGACCATCGCCCACTTCTTGTGTAAGTTGTATTTCCAACTCATTCTGTGTTGTATTTCTGTTTGTGTAAGTGTGGCTTGGCATGTTTCGAGCCGGTTCCCCCACCACAGAACCTATGATGCGGCCTGTGATAGTTCTCTTGAGTCTGGGAGACTAGCTCCTTCTGGGAGAGGGGTTCCTCCTTGTGGGAATGTGTTAGTTCTCGTCTGCTGCGTGTTGCCAGGGCATGGCTCAGCTGCTTCGTGCGCAGGTCGTATGTCCTTTCTGTTTCTGCGGAACTCAGTACTACTCGGTGTAGAGATGACGTAGCCACACCTGTTGTTGTTGTTCCAGGCGCGGCAGCAGCTTGGCACTCGCCTTCTCATTGAAGTATGCTGCCTGTTTTTCTTGCCGGACGGCCAGTTGTGGTGACATGATGTGGCAGTAAGAACGATAGAGGCGATGGCAATTTGCTTCTTATCAGTCTACTGTTCAGTAACTGTGAGGGGGCAGAGCTGCCTGTCCCGTCAAGGGGGGGTGTTGCGGTATTCGAGGATGGCGTACATCAGGTCATGGCCGCTGCGTTTGGCTTTCCTCATGATACTTTTTATAGTTTGCACACAGCGCTCTATCTGCCCGTTGCTCTGTGGATATATGGGACTTGAGGTGACATGGGCAAATTCCCAGTCATCCTGGAACCTGCGAAACTCAGCACAGTCAAATTGTCTCGCGTTGTCTGTCATCACCAAGTCAGGAATATCATTCCGGGCAAACATACTCGTCATCTCACGTATCACCGAATGTGACGTCATGTCTGTGAGTTGCGCTATTTCTGGGAACTTGGAGTAATAGTCCACTACAAGCAAATGGTTAACTCCATCCAGATGGAAGATGCCTGTGCCGACCTTAGACCAAGATCTGCTGGGGATGAAGTGTGGTTGGAGCGGCTCGCTTGCTTGTGCTTTCCT
This sequence comes from Leucoraja erinaceus, assembly GCF_028641065.1. Taxonomy (NCBI): domain Eukaryota; kingdom Metazoa; phylum Chordata; class Chondrichthyes; order Rajiformes; family Rajidae; genus Leucoraja; species Leucoraja erinaceus. Next base: position 17,400,577 of record NC_073396.1, read on the forward strand.
TGTTGCCTGGCATATCGAGCAAGTTCCCACTGTGTCCTCGATCTGTGCATTCATTCCAGGCCACATAAATAAATTGCAGGCTCGTTGTTTTATGTTTCACTAATCCCAGATGTGATTCATGTAGCGCGTTCAGCATCTGCCTTCGCATGCTTTGGGGGACTACGATTCGGTTTTCTCTCAAGACTACTCCATCGACTTCAACCAGCTCGTCATGGTGTGTATGAAACGGAGTCAAGTCCGAGGGCCTGTTAATAGGCCAACCTTTTCTTATATACTCGCACAACAGTGTTAGGGTTCGATCTTTTTTTGTTTCAGCTTTGAACTGCACAAGGCACTCGTCTGCCATGTGTAGGATGGCTTCTGCAGCATGTATCATGTTTGGCAGTGCGGTGCGCTATACCACACTGCACTGCCGAACGTGCGGGCTTAATTTGTGTAGCGGCTTGGCGAGCACGCCTACTAACGGCTTGTGGTCAGTAAGGATTACTGTGCGCTGACCGACAATGAAGTCATGAAACTTTCTGCATGCGTACAATATGGAGCACAGCTCTTTCTCTATAGTCGCATAGTTGCGCCCGGCCGCGTTCACACGTTGCGGTGCGTATACAACAGGTCTCTCGTCTTGCATTAGGACTGCTCCAAATCCGCTGTTGGAAGCCTCTGTGGCAATTGAAACGGGCACATTCACATCGTACAGTTTGAGCACGGGTGGCGATGTGAGTAGAGGCTTCAGCTGGTCTACTGCCTGTGCCTCTGCTCAAGATGCCACGCTACTTCCTTTTCTGTTAGCTGTCTAAGTGGGGCGGTGATCTCTGAAAGGTTAGGGCCATGTATGTTACCATCCCCAAGAACGTTTGCACTTCAGCCTTGTTTGTCAGGTATGGCATTTGGAGCATGCAGCTGACACGAGATGGGCTTGGTGACACGCCTGCTTGCAAGATGACGTGTCCCACATATTCAATCTCGTTTGAGTGCGTTACCTACTTTCTGGGATTGAACTTTAGGCCGGATTCTTTCACCCGTTCGATGTAAGGCTTTCACCCTTATGTCATGCTGTGTTGCATTCTCACCTCAAAGGAGAAGGTTCCTTTGCATCACTTCCTGGTTCGGGAGCTGCAAGGCTTACGAACAATATCAACTCAACAGGATAGTGAAGACCGCCAGCAGGATTATTGGTGCCCCACTCCCTTTCCTGTTGAAGATATACAAGAAGCGGAGCATCAGTAGAGCCATCTCCATCATCCAGGACCCCTACCACCCATCACACCACATCTTCTCCATTCTGCCATCTGGGAAGAGGTACAGGAGCATCAGCTGCAAAACCAGCAGGATGCTCCACAGCATCTTTCCGCAGGCAATTAGACTGATTAACGGACTGATTAACGTCCCGTCCCCAAACATCGCTCACCAACATATTCAACCTCGTCCATACTTTAACCTCGTCCATAGTTAGGCACCTGTCAAAGTAAAGCCACTGTAAAGCCACTGTCGGTCGGAATGTCTGTTTTTATTCTATTGTAAATTTTAGGCCCACTTTCTGTTTTTAGACGTGGTAATTTTAATTTGTTTTTAAAGCTCTATGTATTCATCCTTTTTTATTAACTACACTGAATGGAAACTGATCGAACAACGTTTTTTTTGTTTCCTCTGTGTATGCGAGTACTCAGTGAAAATGATATTAAAGAAATACTGAATACTGATACTGAAAGGTTGTCAACGACTATCTCCAACCCTTCTAAATCGCCAAACTCTTCCTGCATCGCCCGCTGCCAAATTTCACTTGCAGATGAGATTCCAAATAGAAGCACAAGGTATCGGTATCTCCCAAAGGGAGTATTAAATGTGGTCAGACGCTAGCTGTCATCGCTCAGTGGGTACTGCCAGTACCCACTTGTAGAGTCAAATTTCGAGAACCATTCTGCCTTCGGCATGCAGGCTGCAATGTTCTCGAACGTTGGCATTGGGAAATGCTCCCTGCGAATGGCCGCATTGAGGTCACGTGGGTCAAGGCATATGCGGACTTCGCCGTTAGGCTTGCTAACCACAGTCATTGAATTCACCCAATCTGTCGGTTCGCTCACGGGCTTTATGACTCCCAAGCTTTCTATGCGCTCTAATTCGGCTTTGACCTTATTCCTGATCTTATAAGGGACAGTGCGGGGCAGGTTTTGCTTAGGTTGCACGTTCTCTTGCAGCGCTATGTTGCACTCATGTTTTTTTAGCCTTCCCAGCCCTTGGAAAATCTCACGGTTTTCCTCAATGATCTTCGCAGTGTATGGTGGGCCATCAAATCGCCTCATTTCGCACGAAAAAGCCCAAACTTTTCACACGTTAGTTTCCCAAATATGGGTTTCACATTCTCCCTCACTCTTTGAAAGACAACCCTATATTCTTTATTACCTACTTTGACGTTCCCCTTTGCCTGCCCCACAGGCTTCATTGTATGTCCAGAGTATGACCTCAGTGTTACGTTCGTGTTCAGTAAGGCAAGACCAGTCTTTCTGAACAAGTGCTCTGGCAGGATGTCAACTTGTGAGCCAGAGTCAAGTTTGATCTCGATGTCCACATTGTTGATGCTGCACAGCTGTCCCCATTCACGGCGTCAATGTAGAATACATTAACGTCGTCGTCCACTGGCTCAGGCAGCAATGTAGCGTTCATCTGGAACTCGATGTCGCGGACGTCACGGCTCCAGTCCCCGGCCTTTTTCTGATTAACTTGGTCATGTTGTGGGCGGCTGTTGGGAGCTCTATTTACCGGGCAGTCGGGGGATCTGGAAAGATGTCCAATCTCTCTGCAGGTGTGACATCTCATGTACTGAGCGGGGCAGTAGTTGCCTTTATGCTCGCGGGTGCATGACTGGCAGACGGTATCCTTACCAGAATCACAGATTTCTGTCTGTGGTTGTCTGGATCGCGAATCCCTGCCTTGGCCCCATGGCCAACTGGCACTGTCCCATTTCACGTATTCAACAGTCTCTTCGGTGTGTCGATGGCGGTTGGGTCAATCTGCTTCACGTGCTCGGCTGATGCTTCGGCGATCCTACACATGTCACTGCATTTTTCCAGTGTTAAATGTTCGCATTGTAGTAGTTTCTCCCGGAGCGGCTGACTGGTGATGCCGCAGACGATTCTGTCTCACGGCAACGAGTCATGGATAATGCCAAACTTGCAATCATTAGCTAAAGACTTCATTTTAATCATGGCTGATCTATCTTTCCCTCACCTTCATTCTCCTGCCTTCACCCCATTTGAGAAAGTTTCATTTAAGGAAATTTCATTTAAATATTTTAAGTTTCAGAATGGAGGTTTGGGAGCATCCAAGAAGACAATGGTTAATCCAGAAGCAGGTGCATTCATTAGGAGTCAGAGTCTAATATACATTTTATATGGGATTAAGATTTCACTTTTGACAACTATTTCTATCTGGTGGAGTCACTTTGACTTGCTATGCTTCCTCCTGCTGTAAAGTGTTCACTGGTGTACCATGTTGTCCTGCTGAGTTCACTTTTTGTAACGTTACAGCTGAGAGTATTTGAGCCCACTGTTGAAGCTTTGACGGTGGGGAATTGGAAACTTCAAATTATGGCAGATTTATAGCCCCATGTACTTTCAGTCATGGTTAAAGTTTTGCTTTAAAATTAATGTAACACTGAATGTTAATGCTGCCACCCCTTAATCTCATGGTAATAACACTGTTGTACCTTTTTGATAAATTCACTTAAGACTGCTCTTGCCAGAAAGAAATGATTGAAATAGATAAAGCAGCCATTGATGGAATCATGGTTCTTGCACTAAAGTGATTAATATGTGTTTTGAAAAATATGTGATAATATCCATTCAATGTACAGTGCCCTCCAGAATGTTTGGGACAAAGACCCATCATTTATTTATTTGCCTCTGTACTCCACAATTTGAGATTTGTAAAATCACATGTGGTTAAAGTGTACATTGTCAGATTTTAATAAAGGCCATTTTTATACATTTTGGTTTCTATACATCATACTATGTTTATACATAGTCCCTCCCCCCCCCCCCCCCCCCCCCCCCCCCCCATTTCAGGGCACCATCATGTTTGGGCACAGGAATGTCATTTAAATTAAAGTAGTCATGTTTAGTATTTTGTTGCATATCCTTTGCATGCAATGACTGCTTAAAGTCTGCGATTCATGGACATCACCAGTTGCTGGTTTTGGGGGCTATTCCCCTTCTGTTTTCTCTTCAGCATATAAAAGGCACGCTTAATTGGGTTCAGATCTGGTGTTTGACTTGGCCACTCAAGAATTACAAATTTTTAGCTTTGAAAAACTCCTTTGTTGCATTAGCAGTATATTTGGGATCATTGTCTTGCTGTAGAATGAACCGCCAGCTGATGAGTTTTGAGGCATTTGTTTGAACTTTAGCAGATAGGATGTGTCTATGCACTTCAGAATTCATCAGCAGTTGTATCATCAATGAAGATAAGTGAGCCAGCACCTTCAGCAGCCATACATGCCCAGGCCATAACACCCCCACCACTGTGTTTCACAGATGAGATGGCATGCTTTGGATCTTGGGCAGTTCCTTCTCTCCTACTTTGCTCTTGCCATCACTCTGATATAAGTTAATCTTCGTCTCATCTCCACAAGACCTTTTTCCAGAACTGTGGTTGCTCTTTTAAGTACTTCTTTGCAAACTGTAACCTGGCCATCCTATTTTTGGTTCTAACCAGTGGTTTGCATCATCTTGCAGTGTAGCCTATGTATTTCTGTTGATGAAGTCTTCTGCTAACAGTGGTCATTGACAAATCCACTGATTTTGAAAATACCTTTGTTCCAAACCATCCCATTGGGCTTCACATTTTACAAATAGCTAAGAACTCAAATCACCTCTAATCAACGCATCATAATTTCAGGAAGTGTTGGTGCTAAATACAGAATCGCACAGACAGCAGAAAGTGATCTCGAAAATTCAAATTACGAGACACCATGTTCACATAATGACTATTAAAAACAAACAGGAGTAGGTGCAGCATAGATAGACTTCAGTTACACAGTATTATAGCTGCTGGGGTTTAGCTGGAACATTAGTTACATGAACAATGACTTTATATTAACAGTAGGAATTATAGGATATCGAAAATCTGAAGTTAATATCAACAACAACATGCATTTGGGTATTAATGTAGAAACCGCCCCAAGGCGTTGCACAAGAATGTAACAAGAGAATCATTGACATTGTGCCAGAGAATTTGATATGATGGAGGTTGAGGGAGGAAGGAGAATTTCAGATCTTAAAAGCCATTTGGCTAAGACGTCACCAGCAATGTGAAAATGGGGAATCTGAGGAGTATAGAATTCTGGAAGGGATCATGAACTTGGATAGTTATGGATATATGAGGAATAAGGGCATGAAGAGATTAGAGTATGTGTTTGAAAATTTTTAAATATGTTAGATATTGGGAAATTGAACCAGGGCAGGAACATCACAGTGAATAGTAGGGCCATGGGGAGTATGATAAAGTAGAGTAATCTAAGAGTACAGGTACATAGTTCCCTGAAAATGGCATCTCAGGAAGAAGACTTTTTAGCATGCTGGTCTTCACCAGTCAAGGAATTACATATAGAAAAGATGGATACAAAATGCTGCAGTAACTCAGTAGGTTAGACAGCATCTCTAGAGAACATGGATAGGTAACATTTCTGGTTGGGACCTTTCTTCAAACTGATTACAGTAGGGATAGTGGGGGGGAAATAGTAGACTGATAAAAACCCAGGCCAAATCAAAAGAAAACTGTGTCTATCTTTGGTATCCATTTTCTCAAGAGATGCTGCCTAAACCACTGAGTTACTCCAGCATTTTGTATCTGTCTTTGGTAAACTGCAATCAGTCTGAAGAAGGGTCTGACACGAAACGTCGCCTATCCATTTTCTCCAGTGATGTTGCAAGATCCGCTGAATTACTCCAGGATTTTGTGTCTATCTTTGGCATAACCCAGGATCTGCAGTCCCTCTGCACTAATTATAAATAGTGTCTTCAAATTGGGAAATTATGTCATAGTTATACAAGTCGTTGTAGAGCCTTACTTGGATTATTGTGTTTAGTCTTGATCACCCTGCTACAGAAAGATGCCATTAAGGAGGAAAAATGAAGAAAGATTTACAAGAATGTTGCCCGGACTTCCTTGTAAATCGCTACAGGGACAGATTAGAACTTTATTCCTTGGAGTATAGGCAACTGAGGGGTGATTTTATGGATAAAATCGTGAGGTGCATGGATAGGATGAATGAAGTCTTTTTCTCAGGTTAGGGGAATCAAGAACTGGAGGACATAGGTTTAAGGAGAGAGGGAAATTTTTTAATGGGAACCTGAAGGGCAACATTTTCATACAGAGGGTGGCAAGTACATTGAACGAGCTGCCAGACGAGGTAGTTAAAGCAAATACTATAACAACATCTGGTAGAGCTGCTGCCTCACAAAACTAGAGACCCCAGTGTTATCCTGACCTCGGGTGCTGTATGTGTAGAGTTTGCACATTCTTCTTGTGATCTTGTGATGTTTTCACACTGAGGTTTGAGATTTATGGAAGATCTGCCAGCTTAGGTGGCCGAGGCAGGTAAGTAAGTGGTCAAGTATAGGATAGGAAAGGTTTAGAGGAATGTGGCAAATGGGGTAAAACACAGGCAAACGGAACTAGCTTAGATGGGGCATCATGATTGCCATGGACATTTAAAAGACATTTGGACAGGTTAATGGATATGAAAAATTCAGAGGGACATGGGCCAAACGCAAGCAGGTGGGACTAATGTAGATGGGGCATCTTGGTCGTCATGGGTAAGTTGGGCTGAAGGGCCTGTTTCCTTAGTGTATGACCCTATGACTTGTTGGTCCAAAGAACCTGTTTTTGCGCTGTTTGATTCCATAAATCTTCATAATAGACAAACAGCCAATGGAGCTAATGAAGACAAATAATTGTTGTGCAAGACTGGGTTAGATGTTTAGATGGATTTTACTTGGGTAGCTAAGGGGGTGGTAGAGGAGAAGGGGAGCCCATTAAAGGGTAAAGGTGAGGGTCATAATCGATCTGTTCACAGTAAGTCAGTAAACATGTAAGCATTAATTTGTAAAGAATGTATATTAATTCTAGGTACACATCAAGTATTTCAAGGCATGTATTTCTTTGGCTGCCATTAATTCCTCTCAAATTTAAACTCAATGTTTGAATTTGTAGGATTTAAAAAAAAAATGAAGTATTCAATCATTAAATTAAGATTATTTTTAATGGAGTTATTTTTTAAATAAGTAAGATTGTGGAATACTGAAGGTTGCAATAGAAAATATGCTCTCAATTCCTTTTTCCCTACACAGCCCACCACTCTTCCACAAGGTACCATCAATATGAATCTGTCCACAGATGTTACTAATGGGGAGAGTAAGACTGCTCAGAAGAACTCTCTTTGCATTATAACACCAGAGAAACAGTATTCCATTCGTGCAGAAAGCAAAGAAACCATCAATGGGTGAGTGTTGTTTTTGATAATATAACCTACTTGTTGGTTGGAGCTGTGCCTGCTCTCTGTATTTTCCTGAGCTTGTTGACAAATAATTATTTGATTCAACTTTTATGATACGATGAGAAAGGAAAGATTTAAAGAAGACCTGAAGGGCAACATTTTTACACAGAATAGGGAGCGAGCTGCCAGATGAGCTGGTAGAGCAGGTACGTATGACATTTAAAAGACACTTGGACAGGAGCACGGGCAGAAAAGGTTTGGAGAGCTGTGGGCCAGGCCCAGGCAAGCAGGACCAACTCATTTAGGTAACATAGTTGGCATGGATGAGTTGGGCCGAAGGGCCTGTTTTGATGCTTGCCAAAAAGCCTTCATTTAAAGACTGTTTATAAATCACACCTCTTAGAAATGTATGAATATGTCTTTTTACAATACTGGAGAGATTTTGAGGAACAAGATTATTATTCAGTTTTTTACACCAATGCACTGTTCTTAACAAAAATCTACCCATCATGTGAAACCTTATAAATAACAGACATAAATTAGATCACTTCAAGACCGAAAGTCAAAAGCTTTTTTCATGACAGACGAATCTTCATAGTTTTACCATCAATTTGGACACCAAAAATGTGACATTAAAAACTCTGCCCCATTTAGTCATGAATATTTAATTCATAAATAAACCATATGGCCCCTCATACATATACGTTTTGGTAATGATCTAGGGAAATATCTTCATCAATACCAGGAGAAAAATACAGTAACATAAAGATAACACAGTACAGTAAAGATCCCGTAACGGTCGCTATGTTTGGTGTCCATTGTCACAATGACCGTTATCGGGGTCGGTAACTCCGTAAGTTAAATCATGGAGACTCTAAACCGGTAGCGATTTTTGGGCAAGTTCATTATTTTTTCTTATTTTCCAATTTAATATATCAAAAATATCGTGGTGTCAAAAACGCAACGACTGTTTATGATATATTTTCCGACTTTTTAAAATCAATTACAAAACATTTTTGGACATAAATTGGGCATTAAAACTAAGAAACTGAGCCAATCTTCAATTTGGCAACACACTGTCTCTTGTTTACCTTTCGTACGGACCAAGTCGCTAACTTCATTCCTTCATGTCAACTTCGGGAAGCTCCGCAACAACCGTTACGAATACATTTTACTTACTAAAAAATCAGCCCAAATCAAACGTTCTGACGAATCATCGGCCATCGCTATAGCTCAAATCCGTAAATCCATCAAATCCATCGTTTAGATCACATTGGTGAAAATGTTTGGGTTTAGAAACATAGAAACATAGAAAATAGGTGCAGGAGTAGGCCATTCGGCCCTTCGAGCCTGCACCGCCATTCAATATGATTATGGCTGATCATCCAACTCAGTATCCTGTACCTGCCTTCTCTCCATACCCCCTGATCCCTTTAGCCACAAGGGCCACATCTAACTCCCTCTATAGCCAACGAACTGGCCTCAACTACCTTCTGTGGCAGAGAATTCCAGAGATTCACCACTTTCTGTGTGAAAAAAAGTTTTCCTCATCTCGGTCCTAAAAGATTTCCCCCTTATCCATAAACTGTGACCCCTTGTTCTGGACTTCCCCAACATCGGAAACAATCTTCCTGCATCTAGCCTGTCCAACCCCTTAAGAATCTTGTAAGTTTCTATAAGATCCCCCCTCAATCTTCTAAATTCTAGCGAGTACAAACCGAGTCTATCCAGTCTTTCTTCATATGAAAGTCCTGACATCCCAGGAATCAGTCTGGTGAACCTTCTCTGTACTCCCTCAATGGCAATAATGTCTTTCCTCAGATTAGGAGACCAAAACTGTACGCAATACTCCAGGTGTGGTCTCACCAAGACCCTGTACAACTGCAGTAGAACCTCCCTGCTCCTATACTCAAATCCTTTTGCTATGAATGCTAACATACCATTCGCATTCTTCACTACCTGCATGCCCACTTTTAATGACTGGTGTACCATGACACCCAGGTCTCGTTGCATCTCCCCCTTTCCTAATCGGCCACCATTCAGATAATAACACAATTACACATGATCGGGTGAATGAAGTGGAAACGGTGTTTGCAATTTTATTGTTCCATGTGGTATTCATAAACATAGAAAGGAATAAGAAATACGCAGCATGTGCTGTGCCAACCAGGTCACTGGTGGACACCACACGACAACCGTTACACAAAATGTATTTGTGTATTCGGATGCCATTTTGGCATCAATATGCTATCTTTTATCTTTTTTGTTGATACTATGTTACTCATGAACCCAATAGAATGCTTGTCAACATTTTTGAAGAAATTTGAAATTTGACCTTGTCACATTTTTGTGTGCAGTATTGTAAAAAGACACATATAGCATACATCACTGTACTTAAAATTAATTCATTGTTATGTTTGATATGAAGATACAAACCTCTAATGCTTCAGAGCCACAATCAAGGCAAATATGATGTTTATCTACTTGCGGAAATTGCATAAATAAGGGATTCTAATCATTGAACAATGCAGTCCCCTCCACTCTTCCCATAACTGCATCCAGCTGCTGCTTAGTTTTTATCTTTATTCCCAACTCCTGGTTCACTATAGGCTTTGAGCAATATTTGTGTAACAACCCGTTCTTAAAAGTCCTCAATTGGTTGAACTGATGATCTTGCTCTGTGAACAGAGCTTAACTTGAATTAGAACTTTGTATCAATCTCAATGTCTATTCTGCTTATTGTCTTGTTTGCCTCTACCATTAGGTTGAGGTCTCTAATTTATTTCCCTAACATTCTCAAGGATAATTGAATAATATCTTGGAATCATTTACAGGCATTGTGTTTAGTGACCACTCTTTCAGTCTGTACAGTACTTCTCTAATCCATTAACTATTGTAGATAGGAACACAGTTAACAACTCAACTGTTGGTAATTCTGACTGTGCGGCATTTCGTGACTGCTGCCCTGAAGTGTCAGTTCAGATGACTGCACCCAAGTTTGTACTCGCTCTAGATATTTGTGACCTTTGTACACCATTGATGTACAGAGGGATCTACAGTTCACTGAAAGTAATAACAAATAGATAGAGTGGTGAAGTAGGTGTATGATAAGCTTGCCTTCTTCGGTTGAGGCATTGACTATAAGAGTCATGAAGTCATGTTGCAGCTTTATAAAATTTTGGTTAGGTCGCATTTGAAGTATTGTGTGAAGTTCCGGTTGCCCCATTAAAGAAAGGATGGGGAGGCTTTAGAGAGGGTGCAGAAGAGGTTTACCTTATGCTAGCTATCTGGTTAAGAAGGTGATTAGCTATAAGGAAAGGCTGGACAAACTTGGATTTTTTTTTGGTGTGCCAGATGTTGACGGGAGTCCTGGTAGATGTGTATACAGCATTGAGAAACATGGATATGATACACTCAGAACCCTTTTGCCAGGGTGGAATAATCAAACATTAGAGGGCATAGCTTTAAGTTCAGAGGGGAGAAGTTTAAAAGTGATGTGTGGGTCAAGTTTTTTTAAATCAGAGAGCGGTTGGTTCCTGGAACGTACTGCCAGGGGTGGTGATGGATGTAGAAATAATATGGCATTTAAGAGGCTTCTAGATAGACACATGGATATGCAGGGATTTGAAGCATATGGATCACATACAGGCAGAGGAGATTAGTTTAACATGGATTCATGTTCAGCTGGGACATTAGGGGCAAAGGGCCTGTTTCTATGCTGTTCTGTTCTACGTTCCATGTAAGTCCTTAGAATGCTGCAATTAAGATACATATAAGTAAAGGTGAAACGGAAAAGTGGAAAACCTCTTACACTCCAGGTAAAGGATCATTTCCATCCTGAATAAGATTTTGATTAATCTGCCACCACTGCACCCTGGGGCAGTTTCGATAAATTACCACCATCTCATGACATTTAATTTGTATTATGTCAGCTATTCATCTGAAGAAAACATCATAATCTGGCAAAATAAATGAGGTATGTGTAGGATTAAATAAAGATTAAAGTAAATATTGCTTTGCACTTTCACCTTTGGGCTATATTGTTTGAATATCAACATGAGATGGTAAACAACATTGCAATCCAAGAAGTAGAACTTCAATACATGATTAGGTGCCAAATTAATACTGATATTAATATTTATCTATTCTGACAGCCTCTATTACTCAGCTGTGTTCTGCATTATGGAATTTTCTTTGCACATCGCTCTTAATCATATGCATTGCCATAAAATACTGTATTTTCTACTTTAAATCCAACGTGAGAACACCATTTGTTACAAATGAAACCCTGAGAGACATGAGCAGTGGTGGTTATTCTATGATCTGATGTTGTTGTCCATCTTCTTTCAGCTGGTTTGAAACACTGCTTATGTATCCACGCACCAATAAACAGAATCAAAAGAAGAGACCCTTGGATGTAATTCCTACCAGGGGATTTTATCCTCCTTCAGTACGACTAATACCACCTCCCCATTTCCAAAAAGAAGCTCCTTCAATTCCTAACCGCCCCTGTTTATCCTTCGTTTTGGAATATTTTTGATTCCATGGGGACAGACTGATACAAAATACTCGTTTAAATGCCTATGCCCATTTCCAAACTCCCCACCTACAAAACCCCAGTCTCACCCTCCAATGGACCAACTCTTAAAAAAAACGGGAAATCCCAGTCAACTTAGAACCTCTTACACTCCAGGTAAAGGAAATGTGGGAAAACTAGCAAGATTTTGATTTAATCTGCACCACGCAGCACTTGTGTGCATATTGACAATAAACTTGACTTGCCTTGCCTTGAGATAAACAGATGTCAATTAAATGTATTATTCAGTTCAATTTAGTCTATCATGTATGTGCTACCATTCTTATTGTAAATTGTTTTAAAATTGTTTTTCAATTTACCTGAAAAAGAATTTTTAATCATTTGTGAGTGTTGTCCATGGGACAAGGAAAGTCAAGTCAAGTCACATTTATTTATATAGCACATTTAAAAAAACAACTCTCGTTGGCCAACGTGCTTTACATTTGTTATAAGAATAGTATAAACAAACAAACTAAACTACATACATATAGCCCTCGCTCAGTTGACGTCAGGAAAGGCTTGGGAGTATAGATAAGATTTTAGTCTTGACTTAAAGGAGTCGATGGAGGGGGCAGTTCTGATGGGAAGGGGGATGCTGTTCCACAGTCTAGGAGCTGCAACCGCAAAGGCGCGGTCGCCCCTAAGCTTATGCCTAGACCGCGGATATTCAGCAGCCCCAAGTCGACCGATCTGAGGGACCTGGAGGTGGAGTGGTGGGTGAGAAGACTTTTAATGTAGGAGGGGGCAAGCCCATTGAGGGCTTTGTAGACATAGAGGAGGGTCTTGAAATGTATACGGAACCGCACAGGGAGCCAGTGGAGAGAGGCCAGGATCGGGGTGATGTGGTCCCTTTTTCGGGTGCCCGTCATGAGTCTCGCTGTGGCGTTTTGGACCAGTTGTAGGCGGGACAGGGAAGATTGGCTGATGCCAGTGTAAAGAGAGTTGCAGTAATCTAGGCGGGAGGAGATAAATGTGTGGGTGATCTTTTCGAGGTCATCAAAGTGGAGGAATTGTTTTATTTTAGCTATCGTCCGAAGCTGAAAGAAGCTAGCTTTTACCAAGGCATTGACTTGTTTGTCAAATTTTCAGTGCTGAGTCAAATATGGACAAGTTGGACTGAAGGACCTGTTTCCGTGGTGTATGACTCTGACTCTAAATTGGATTAGCTGAAGGTATATTTTTGGAAAATACCAGGAAACTTGTTTTAGTGAGCTCTTCCTGAAAAAATAAAGTGAGCTTAAACAATAGTAGGAGTGACCCTATTGGCTCTTTAAAGGTAGAAGAGTTTTTGACAGAATAAGTTACCGTGAGTATTATGTGCAAGTGGCAGCTAGGCACGTGAATTAATATATTTGATTGATTGAAGATATTTTAGTTTAGAGTTACCATTTTGTTGTATCACTGCAAAGAAATTGGACTCATGAGACACTACTCATCAAAACTGAAATTCTAGTTGATTTTGAGCTTGTCAGTATGGCACTGTTAGACAAAATGTGATTACAATTTTACAAGGTCCTTTTATCAATCAGTTGCCAATGTCTGTTCTCCACAATGAACAAGCGAAGAATAATTTAAGAAGTAAAAACCAATTACAAAGAAAGGAAGAGGTGGAGACAGTAGGCTGTGGGAGAGCTGGGGAGGGGAAGGAGGGAGACAGCAAGGAATACCTAAATTTGGGGAGGTCAATGTTCATACCGCTGGGGTGTAAACTACTCAAGCGAAATATGAGGTGCAGTTCCTCCAATTTGCGGTGGGACTCACTCTGGCCATTGGGGAGGCCCAGGACACAAAGGTCGGATTCGGAATGAGAGGGGGAGTTGAAGTGCTGAGCCACCCGGAGATCAGGTTGGTTATTGCGAACTGAGTGGAGGTGTTGGGCGAAGCGATCGCCAAGCCTGCACTTGGTCTCGCCGATGTAGAGCAGTTAACATCTGGAACAGTAGATGCAATTAATGAGGTAGGAGGAGGTGCAGGTGAACCTCTACCTCACCTGGAAAGACTGTTTGGGTCCTTGGATGGAGTCGAGGTGGGAGGTAAAGCAGCAAATGTAGCATTTCCTGCGGTTGCAAGGGAAAATACCAGGGGGGGGGGGGGTTTGGGTGGAAGGGACAAATTAACCAGGTTTTTACGGAGGGAACGGTCTCTGCGGAAAGCAGAAAGGGGAGGAGATGGGAAGATGTGGCCAGAGGTGAGATCCCGTTAGAGGTGACGAAAATGTCGGTGGATTATGTGTGTATACGACAGCTGGGAGGGTTGCAGGTGAGGACAAGGGGGACTCTGTCCTTGTTACAGGTGGCGGGGGGATGGGGAGTGAGAGCGGAGCTACGGAATATAAAGGAGACCCTGGTGAGAGCCTCATCTATAGTCGAAGAGGGGTACCTCCGTTCCCTAAAGAATGAGGACACCTCCGATACCCTGGTTTGGATCACCTCATCCTGGGTGCAGATGCGGCGTAGACGGAAGAATTGGGAGTAGGGGATAGAGTCCTGACAGGAAGCAGGGTGGGAAGCAGTGTAGTCCAGATAGCCATGGGAGTCTGTGGGTTTGTAGTAGATGTTGGTCAGTAGTCTGTTAACTGTGTGGAGATGGTGAGGTCTCGAAACGGTTGGGAGATGTCAGAAATGGTCCAGGTGAATTTGAGTGCCAGATGGAAGTTAGTGGTGAAATGGATGAAGTCAGTGAGTTCTGAGTGGATGCAGGAGGTACCATCATCGACTCGGTGGGCCGAAGGGCCTGTTTCCGCATTGTATCTCGAAACAAAACTAAAATGAATTGTTGCAGTACTCTTGTGGATGACTTTTCTGTTTTGTGAATTCCAATGTATTTGATTGTAAAACGTAGTGTAATCAACCAGCTGTAGTTTACCCAAGGGATTTAACTGCTGAGGTCTTTGCGCTTATTTGATCTTATTTGAATCCCCTCAAATTATTATTTGGTATCCATTACCGATTTAAATATTTACCATATATAATTGCGTATTTAATGACAATTAAATAATGTATGGATTTTTTTTTGAAGTACTAAATGGACACTGGTTTTGCTTCCAACAGGAGCCTGGACCTGCTAAAGTTGCAGTTACCAGCAGCAGTATATTAAGTGCTGAGAGAGTTCCCAGCACCAAGTCAACACTCTGGCAGGAAGAACTTAAAAATAAGGATCTAAATGTTTTCAGCAACCCGGTGAGAAGCCCTTCACAGACCCATTCTCCTATTGGATCATCATCAATGCGTAAAGGTGAGAGGCTTTAATTATTAGGTTGAAGGGAGGAGAATAGAGCAGAAACTAAATTAGGATATTTATTCTACTGGATTATTGGTTCTGCTAGACAGTTGTGTAAATTGCCTTTTTTTTCCGGATACCTTTGCTTGTGGAGCTGCTAATTCCATGGGGCATAATCACACTACCTCCCTCCAATTTAAATTGCCAGTCAGTACAGATTTCCTGCTGACTTCCTGGTGAAATATTTTGCCTTTTGTCCTAATTTGCTCAGAATTAGCCGCAGGCCTTGCGTTTTAGTATTGGACCTAATTTCTCTGTCAGTGTTTATTTTCATGGGAACTGGCTGACAACAGTAAACTTTTAGAAGTTCCTTGCTGTGATTCGGAATATTCTTTAAAAATCTATTTATTGAAAATGAAACAGCTTCCTGAAATGCACCACTGGCTTAAAGTACACAGCTGCAGTAAAATGATTTATGAATTTATTATAAATGAATGGCCAGAAATCTTTCAGGTACTTTTTATATAAATGGTTAACTTACTTATCATAATGCATTTGGACCACAGGGAACATGCGAGCTCCCAGCAGAGCAATCCCATTGGTCCCATTTCCCCTCGTTTCCCTGTAGTCCACATAATGTTCTCTCTCCAGTGCCTTTCATCTCTGATTCCTTGTAACGTCCTTACAACAGGGAGAGTTTACAGCAGCCAATTAATACACCAACATATCTTTGGGATGTGGGAGAAATCTGAAACAAATTTCTGAGGGTGGTCTTGGGATGAATGTTCAAACGTTGCACAGACAAGAGTTTTTCATGATGCAGTTCTATAGTCCTTTGGTTCGGCCACATTTGGAGTATTGCGTGTAGTTCTCGTCGCCCCATTACATGAAAAATGTGAAGGCTTTGGATTGGGTGCAGAGAAGGTTTACCAGAATTCTGACTGGATTCTAGGGTTTCAGCTACAGGGAGAGATTGGATAGACTTAAATTGTTTTCTCTGGAATGTCGGTGTTTGAGGGGAGATCTGATAGATGTATATAAGACTATGAGAGGCATTGATAGGGTAGACAGGCAGACCGTTTTCCCAGCATGGAAATGTCCAGCATTAGAGGACATAGCTATCAGGTGAGAAGGGAGTTGCAGAGCAAATGTTTAAAAGAGTGGTGGTGGGAGCTTGGGATGTTTAGCCAGCGCTGGTAGTGGTGGAAGATATCATGGTGGTGTTAAAAAGTATTTTGGATAAGCACATGGATGTTCAGGAAATAGAGGGACGTGGATCATGCACAGGCAGAAGAGATCAGTTTAAATTGGCATCATGTTCAGTTTAACCATTGTGAGCTGATCTATTCTATGTTCTATGAGAACCAATGTTAAGATCAAACTCAAGTTACTAGAACAGTGAGAAAGTTAAACCTCAGAAATGATTACAAATCTAGAATAAATGATCATTTAATTTGTAATAATATTAAGATTAAAATATAGAAGTACAATATGGAAACCGAATTGACTCCAAAGTTGCGCATAAATAGCCTGGATTGTTTTCAGACATTTTGTTTTCAGGCGTCTTGTGTCCAAAATCCGTTTTTTTTAAATGATTCACCATCTCTGTTGTAAATGAAACTGGCCAAGTCACTTAGTACTGTGATATCATTAAAATGTCTATGTTTTCTTCTGATACAATCACAAAAGATTACTGGAAGAACTCAGCAGTTCAGGCAATATCTGTGGAGGGAAATGAACAGATGCTGTTTTAGGTCAGGACCCTTCCAAGTTTTTGAGCCGTTTCCTTTTGTCCAAGAGTAGCAACAGCAATAGTAGGTTGTGCAACTAAATCTACATGCATGATTTGACCTCTGGCAGAGAGAGAACAGCAGCTCATCAGATGATTTACATTTACTAACGAGGGTAACACTTTACTGCTGATTTTTGTTGCAATTAACTTTAGGCAACATATAGACACAAGAAGCCGCAGATGCTGGAATCCTGAGCAAAAAACAAACTGCTGGAGGAACTTGGAAGGGTCCTGACCTAAAACAGCATCTGTCCATTTCCCTCCACAGATATTGCCTGAACTGCTGAGTTCCTCCAGTAATCTTTTTCCTCAATGGCTCAATTTTTCAATGGTAATGTTTTCTCACGTGAACCAAAGTACAGTGACATTATTTTACATTCAGTCCAGTGACAATAGACAATAAGTGCAGGAGTAGACCATTCGGCCCTTCGAGCCAGCACCACCATTCACTGTGATCATGGCTGATCATCCACAATCAGTACCCCGTTCCTGCCTTCTCCCCATATCCTCTAACTACACTATCTTTAAGTGCTCTATCTAACTATCTCTTGAAAGCATCCAGAGAATTGGCCTCCACTTTCTTCTGAGGCAGAGAATTCCACAGATTCACAATCACCTGTGCGAAAAAGTTTTTCCTCGTCTCCATTCTAAATGGCTTACCCCTTATTCTTAAAGTGTGACCCTTGGTTCTGGACTCCCCCAACATCAGGAACATGTTTCCTGCCTCTAGCGTGTCCAAAGCCTTAATAATCTTATGTTTCAATAAGATGCCCTCTCATCCTTCTAAATTCCAGAGTTTACAAGCCCAGCCGCTCCATTCTATCAACATATGACAGTCCCGCCATCCCGGGAAATAACCTCGTGAACCTACGCTGCACTCCCTCAATAGCAGGAATGTCCTTCCTCAAATTTGGAGACCAAAACTGCACACAATACTTCAGATGTGGTCTAACTAGGGCCCTGTACAACGGCAGAAGGACCTCTTTGGCCCTATACTCAATTCCTCTTGTTATGAAGGCGAACATGCCATTCACTTTCTTCACCAGCTTTGATTCATTTGCAAATTTGCTAATGATACTTTTTTAATCCTTTTATCTGCATCTGCCATCTGCCCCAAATCCAAGTACCCTGCATCCTCATAGTATCCTCCTCGGTTCACACTGCTACCCAGCTTTGATTCATTTGCAAATTTGCTAATGATACTTTTAATCCTTTCATCTAAATTATTAATGTATATTGTAAATAGCTGCGGTCCCAGCACCGAGCCTTGTGGTACATCCACTAGTCACTACCTGCCATTCTGAAACGGACCCGTTAATCCCCGCTCTTTGTTTCCTGTCTGCCAACCAATTTTCTATCTATGTCAGTACCCCACCCCCAATACCATGTGCTCCAATTTTGCCCACTAATCTCCTATGTGGGACCTTATCAAATGCTCTCTGTAAGTCCAGGTACACTACATCCACTGGCTCTCCCTTGTCCATTTTCCTAGTTACATCCTCAAAAAATTCCGGAAGATTAGTCAAGCATGATTTCCCTAAATTCATGTTGACTCAGGCCAATCCTGTTAATGCAATCCAAATGTGCCGCTATTTCATCTTTTATAATTGACTCCAACATCTTACCCTCCACCGATGTCAGGCTAACTGGTCTATAATTCCCTGTTTTCACTCTCCCGCCTTTCTTAAAAAGTGGGATAATATTAGCTACCCTCCAATCCTGAAGGAATTGATCCTGAATCTATAGAACATTGGAAAATGATCACCAATGCGTCCACGATTTCTAGAGCCACTACCTTAAGTGCCCTGGGATGCCCTGGGATGCAGACCATCTGGGGATTTATCAGCCTTCAGTCCCATCAGTCTACCCAACATTCTTACTATACATACTAATTGTAAGTGTAAGTGTAATTGTAAGTGTAAATAGTAGATCACACTGAGTCAGTACAGAAGAGTTACCATGCTTTTGTGTCATCATGTATCCGTCAAGACTGAAATTAAAAAAAAAAATGTTAAGAGTCTCACTTGGCCATAAAGGCCTGATGCCCTGGTGGTGGCGGCATTGGGTCCGTGTTGCAGGGGTTGTCCTGGCCAGGCAATGTTCTCTACTGCCGCTCCGTGTGACTGCAGGCTGCATCCGTTCCATGCGCTCACCACGTGAGGTAATATTAGCAGCCTGGCTGCCTCTTTTGGAGGATTATTGTATCTTCACATTCAGTTTGTAAACCAAGTTATCTTCCTCCTAAACATAGCTCAAAGTGTTGTTAATGGTGACGAACTGGATGGCCAGGAAAAGAAACGTGTAGAGAGTGGCTACTTTTCTCTGGAGAAGCTGAAGCCTGACTCAAAGCAGTTAATCTCCTCACCTCGCGGCAACACCACTGACAGGTATAGTTCCTCTGAAAGTGGCATGGTAATACTGTGCCACACAAGTCTGTGCAGCAATTCTCTCCTTCCTGCAGGTAACCTTCTCTCCAATGGCTCTTGTGTTAGCTCTTCTCAGAGCTCCTTGGACTCCGAGACCAGTAATGTGACAATGAGGAGCAAAACAAGCTCAAACAGCAGGCATGGGGAAGGGCCAAGCCATTCCCCAGTTGTAAAGACTAGCCGGGGCTATGCTGCATTTGCAGTTATTCCCAATGCCAGGAGGATCAGCAACAAACAGGCCTTTCAAGTGGATGAGCAGCAGTTCCAAACCTGCAGCCCTGGTAAACTGGAGCTGGACCGCTTATTTGGACGCGATAGGAGGTAAGAAACAGAGAAAAATATATATATATATAAATATATATATATATATAAATCTGACATTTTTTCACAATGTCTTAAATGCGGTGTATTTTCTGACGAATGATAATCATATCACCACCACATCATTTTAATTTACAGTAAAAAAATGAATGTCAAAAGACATGGCTGTTGATATTTATTTTTATTAAGAACATGAGAGGGACTATTGACGTACAAAATGTGTTCAAACTTGCTTCTCCTTTCAAATCTGCATATATTTTCGATTGCAGCTTTTGGAGGTTTCTGTAACCTTAATGAGATCTCCGCCGTGTGTCATTCTTAAACAAGGTGGTGGTTGGAATTTGCCTGTGGTACCTGGTGCTGACTCAATTTGGCTTTGGGGGCCTACTGCTATTAATGTCTTATCCATGACACCATTCTCACTTGGATATTCCAGTTTATCCATTATTTAAAATGTATCAGAATGTGTGCCAGCATTTAAAATGTATTGCTCCTTTCACTTCAGTTCTACAATATATGTGGCTCTCTTATTCCAAAATGTTTGAAACTAGTTTGTTTATAATCGATAAAGGTTGAATGTATAAACTATAAAAGTTATAATCTTATAAGTTGGCAGATGACAATAAAGCGGGTGGTATCGTACATCACAAAGATGGTAATCAAAATTTACAACAGGATCTTTATCTATTGAGCAAGTAGGCTGAGGAATGGCTAATGGAGTTTAATGCAGGTAAGTGTGAGGTGTTGCATTTTGGAAAGTCAAACCAGGGCAGGATCTACACAGTGAATGGCAGTATCCTGGGGAGTGTTGTAGAGCAAAGAGATCTAGGAATGCAGGTACATAGTTGTTTGAAAGTGGCATCACAGGGCAAAAGGGTGGTCAAGGGGCCTTAACATACATTGGCCTTCATCAATTGGGATATTGTGTATTGAAGTTGAGATGTTATGTTACAGTTGTACAACACCGTTGTAAATCTTCTCTGCACCCTTTCCAGCTTAACGACATTTTTCCTGTAACAGGATGACCAAAACTGAACACAATACTCTAAGTGTGGCCTCACCAATGTCTTGTACAACTGTAACATGACCTCCCAACTTCTCTACTCAATACTCTGATGAAGACCAATGTACCGAAAGCCTTCCCGACCAAACCATCTACCCGTGATGCCAATATCAAGGAACTATGTACCTATATTCCTAGATCCCTCTGCTCTACAATACTCCTCAGAGCCCAGCTATTCACAGTGTAGGTCCTGCCCTGGCTAACTTCACAAAATGCAACACCTTCCTCTTCGTTGTATTAAACTCCATCAAGTTTCCTCAGCCCATCTGCCAAGTGATGAAGATCCTGCTGCAACGTTTGACAACCATCTTCACTATCTACAATACCACTCACTTTAGTGTTATCTGCAAATTTACTAATCATACCTTGTACGTTCTCATCCAAATCATCGATATAGATTGCAAACAGCAATGGGCCCAGCACCAAAACCTGACGCACAGGCCTCCAGTCTGAAAAACCTACCATGAAGCCAATTCTCTCTCCAGTCGGCTAACTCTCCTTGGATCCCATGTGATCTAACCTTGCAGAGCAGCCTATCTTGTCAAATGCCTTGCTGAAATCCATATGTACATCTACAACTCTGCCCTCATCAACCTTTTTGATTACATCTTCAAAAAACTCAATCAGATTTAGGAGACATGATTTCCCATGCGCAAAAACGTGCAGACTATCTAATCAGCCCTTGTCTATCTAAATCCAGTTCAATCTTATCCCTCCGAATAATCTCATAACTTTCTGACCGCGGATGTTGGACTCACTGGCCTGTAGTTCCCGAGATTTTCTCTGCAGCCCTTCTTAAATAGAGGCTCCTCCAGTCTTACTGGACCCTGTCTATATTTAATGATGACTCATCATCTCAACCAGGTCACCTGTAATTTCCTCTCTAGCGTCCAATGGTGTCCTTGGATATATCTGAACATGCCAGGGAGATTTGTCTACCTTCGTATGTGTCAGGACCTTCAGAACCACCTCGACCCAAAACTGATTGCCCTCAAGACACTTCCATTGATTGTCCCCAGTGAAAACAGAGGAGAAATTCTTATTAAGAACCTTGCCCGTCTCATATGGTTCCACACTGAGTGGACTGCTTTGATTTCTGAGGGCCTCCATTCTCTCCCTGGTTAACCTTTCTTCCATAATGTTTCTAAAATGTATTGGTATTATCCTTTATATTATCTGCCAGAGTTATCTCTTGCCCCATTTTTGCCATCCTGATCTTCTTCATAATTGTGCTCCTTAGTTCCAGAAACTCCTCCAGAGATACACCTGATTCAAGCTGCCCATACCTGCCCCATGCCTCCATCTTATAGATTTTTTTTTGTTTTCCATATTCTGTTGTATCCTTCGAAAAGCTTTCCAACTGTGTAGTAAGGAAACAGCTGTTTTCTGGCCTCGTTGGTTCCAGTGCATTGACTCGAGTGCCTTGGTATTCTGATATAAAATTGTACAGTAGAGCATGTATGTACAGCATGTTGAACTGGCCTAGTTACAATTGCTGCATTAAAAAAAAATTATCGCATTTTGTCTTTAATTTTAAAAAAGCAGGAAATTTCCAATTTTGCGTCCGTTTGGCCTAAAAAGTATGGATAATTGTATTAGAATAAAAGGCTAAATCTGTTTTCTGAATCTAACGAGCAAACATGGTACAGCTGGTGCCTCACAGCGCCAGAGACCCAGGTTCAATCCTGACCTCAGGTGTTGTCTGTGTGGAATTTGCATGTCTTCCCTGTGACCATGTGGGGTTCCTCCTGGTGCTCTGGTTTCCACACACATCTTAAAGACGTGCGGATTTGTAGGCTGATTGGTGTCTGTAAATTGCCTCTACTGTGTAGGAAGTGGACGTCAAAGAGGTACAACATAGAACTAGTATGAATGAATGATTGATGGTCGGCATGGACTGGCCTGTTTCCACACCGTTTCTTGCAATCAATCAAAACCTGTCAGTGGCAAAGGATTAACCTTTCTGCAAACCTGTTGAACATTAAGGGGCCTCTTAAACTACACATTGGAGGTCTCAATTGCAGTTCCTTAACTTTGCTTAGAAAATACGTTTTGTTCAATATTAAACACATATCTGAGAAATTGCGCAGGATTGGGAAACCTGCATTGGCCATTGGGTTTTACAGTACATGTGATGTAAAAATTAGTACAATAAAGCCAAGCTGCTGATTTTCCACGTGACAAGGATAACTGCTTGTAATTCATTTTCTGGTGAATTATGCTTCAAACAGTGCCCTCCATAATGTTTGGGACAAAGACACATTATTTATTTATTTTCCTCTGTACCTCACAGTTTGAGATTTGTAATAGAAAAAATCACATGTGGTCGAGTCCACACACTAGATTAGAAATTGTTCAGCAAGAGCTAAACACACTTCTCGGCATCTGCAATTTGTCTGTCTTTTCGCTTCTTGTGCATGGTGGTGGATGTGAATGCTCTTTCCTTAACCCCATTACTGTGGTTAAAGTGCACATTGTCAGATTTTATTGAAGGTCATTTTTATACATTTTTGGTTTCACCATGTAGAAATTACAGCTGTGTTTATACATATTCCCCCAATTTCAGGGCACCATAATGTTTGGGACACATGGCTTCACAGGCGTTTGTAATTGCTCAGGCGTGTTTAATTGCCTCCTTAATGCAGGTATAAGAGAGCTCTCTGCACTTACTATGCCCCCCATCTTTCCATCACCTTTGGAAACTGTTATTGCTGTTTGTCAACGTGAGGACCAAAGTTGTGCCAATGAAAGTCAAAGAAGCCATTATGAGACTGAGAAACAAGAATAAAACTGTGAGAGACATCAAGCTAACCAAAATCAACTGTTTGGAACATCATTAAGAAGAAAGAGAGCGCTGGTGAGCTTACTAATCACGAAGGGACTGGCAGGCCAAGGAAGATCTCCACAGCTGTTGACAGAAGAATTCTCTCTTTAATAAAGAAAAATCAGCAAACACCTGTCCGACAGATCAGAAACACTCTTCAGGAGTCGGGTGTGGATCTGTCAATGACCACTGTCTGCAGAAGACTTCATGAGCAGAAATTCAGAGGCTACACTGCAACTTGCAAACCACTGGTTAGCCGCAAAAATAGTATGGCCAGATTACAGTTTGCCAAGAAGTACTTACAAGAGCAACCACAGTTCTGGAACAAGGTTTTGTGGACAGATGAGATGAATATGAACTTATATCAGAGTGATGGCAAGAGCAAAATATGGAGGAGAGAAGGAACTGCCCAAGATCCAAAGCATACCACCTCATCTGTGAAACACGGTAGTGGGGGTGTTATGGCCTGGGCATATATGACTGTTGAACGTACTGGCTCACTTATTGATGATACAACTGCTGATGGTAGTAGCATAATGAATTCTGAAGTGTATAGACACATCCTATCTGCTCAAGTTCAAACAAATGCCTCAAAACTCATTGGCCGGCGGATCATTCTACAGCAAGACAATGATCGCAAACATACTGCTAAACAACAAATAAGTTTTTCAAAGCTAAAAAATGGTCAATCCTTGAGTGGCCAAGGCAATCACCTGATCTGAACCCAATTAAGCATGCCATTTATATGCTGAAGAGAAAACTGAAGGGGACTAGCCCCCCAAAACAAGCATAAACTAAAGATGGCAGCAATACAGGCCTGGCACAGCATCGCCAGAGAAGACACCCAGCAACTGCTGATGTCCATGAATCGCAGACTTCAAGCAGTCATTGCATGCAAAGGATATGCAACAAAATACTAAACATGACTACTTTCAATCACCTTTCATTGCTGTGTCCCAAATATTATGATGCCCTGAAATGGTGGGACTATGTATAAACACAGCTGTAATTTCTACATGGTGAAACCAAAATGTATAAAAATGGCTTTTTTTTAAAAAATCTGATGATGTGCACTTTAACCACATGTGATTTTTTTCTATTACAAATCTCAAATTATGGAGTACAGAGGCAAATAAATAAATGATGGGTCTTTGTCCCAAAACATTATGAAGGGCACTGTACTTGCGTGGCAGGTTATGCTTGATTCTCAACCTCAGGGCTGAATAGTGCAGAAATCTGATTTAGCAAGTGAACAACCCGACTCTGAAACTGTTTTAATTGCCATCAAGGAAAAATTCCTACAAATTGTGCAACATTTTGACAGAAAATCCTCTGCTTTGAAGAGCCCCCTGAGGTTATTTGAATTTAATTTACTTTGTGCAGTTTGGAATGGCTAACATCAGCCGAAGATCATTCTTAAAAATAACTCGAGGAATTTCTTTAGAAGATGTATTTTGTATAATTCCTCCTAAACGATATTTTCATGTGCACTGGAAAATACATTCTAATTTTCCATCTTTAACACTTCGAATCATTGGAGTAATTTTAACGATTATTTCAAATTTTGTATAATCAGATACTGCTTATGCCAAAAGGCGAAACTAATAATAGCTTTGTTTATTGATGGTATTGAAAATTGATAGCTGCCAGATAGATAGATAGATAGATAGATAGATAGATAGATAGATAGATACTTTTTTAATCCCTTCCTCGGGGAAATTCTGATTTTTTGCAGCACACCAATAAAAATAAGACACCACATTAAAAAAGAATTGAACATAAAACATAAAAACATCCCCCAACAATGGTTCCCATTGTGAGGGAAGGCACAAAGTCCAGGTATGTACCAAGTTGAAGTGGGTAGAGATAAGGATGCAGTGAATTTTCAAGAGAATGTAAAGCTGAGCAAGTGGGGAACATTGTGAGTGAAGTGTAGTGTGGAGAAATGTGAGGTCATCCACATCATTCAGAAAAGTAGAAACTGAATTTGAGAAATTGAGATGTTGATGTTCAAAGAGTTTTTGGTGTCCTATACAAATCATTGTAAACTGATCTACATATGCCTCAGGCGGCTAGGAAGGCAAGTAGTAGGTCGAGATGAGTCAGGTTTATTCTATATGCAGTAATTATGAGGTACAGGTACAATGAAAATTTGCTTGGGGACAGTATCGCAGGTCCACGAAAACATTAATTTATGCGTAACATTATACATAAATTACACAAATTCTTTATAAAAAAAGGAGTGCAAAAGAGCCCAAGACATTCGTGCAAAAATATGTCCATGACAGTGCAAGATGTGGTCTGTAGTGTTCCATTGCGGAGGTAGGATTAGGGTTGTGGGGGTTGGTTCAAGAACTTGATCATTTTTGGCAAGTTGCCATTTCTGAATCTGGTGGTGTGGGACTTCAGCTGTCTGGATATCCTGTCTGGCAGTACCAGCAGGAAGAGCATGTTGGATTTATTGCAAGAGTATTTAAGAACAAGTGCAAAGCTGGTTTGGTGAGACCTCATCTGGAGTATTATGTACGGTGTCGGTGACTGTATGTAAATGTGGTAGGGAGGGTGCAGCGAAGATTTGCTGGACTGACTCCTCGGATGGCAAATCTGTCACATAAGGAGAGATTGTGCTATACTCCGCAGTTCAGAAGAATAAGAGGTGAGAGTAGAGGCAAGGATTCTCCTGGTGGTGGGGTGTAGAGCAAGGGATCACAATCTCAAAATAAGATTTTGACCCATTGGGATCAAAAGGAGGAGAATACCTGCTCCAAGGACTAGATCATTGGAATTCATTACTTGGAGGTCTATAGAAGGTCAGTCATGAAACATTCAAACTGAGGTTGATAAATTTCCAGAAGTCTCCATATCCAAGGATGTGGAGACTGGGCAGGATTTGTGTATTTAGAAGATCAGCTGCAGCTAGATTTTGGAAGGAGGAGCAGGGTCATTTCATATCATGTCATGTCTTGAATTTTCATGCCTTGTATTTCCATGTCATGTCATGCCTTGTATTTACATGTCATGTCATGTCTTGCTCCTGTTTCTTATGTTCTTTTATACACAAACCTCGACAAGTAATTAGTTTCCTTCTTCATTATGATCAAATATTTATGGAGTAACTTCCAATGATTATTAACAGTTCCACCGGGAGGCGCTTCGATGGCTGCGTCGCCTGCAGTCTGTCTCCTTTTCATCTTTTTTTTAGTGTGTTTAAAAAGAATGTGTTAATGTTCACCTGTTTGTTTTGTGTGGGGGTGGGTGGGGGAAACTTTTTTTCAATCTATTACTTTGCCGGAGATGCGATTGTTTTCCGGATCGTATCTCCGGTCGCTCTGCGGCCTAACATTGTGGAGCAGGAAGCCTGACTTTGAGCCCCACCGCGCAGCGCGCACTTACCATCGAAGCCGAATCCTTGCCTGGGATCGACGCTTCAACCGCAGCTTGCGGACTTTAACATCAAGGAGCTTGCAGTCTCGGGTTGAGACTGACGTCGGGAAGCTCCAAAAGTCGCACGGCGTTCGACTAGTCCCGGGATACTGGGGTAGATCGCCCGGCGCGGGGAAGCTGAGAGGGAAGTATAGTACGAGGAGGCCCGCTGCCAGCTATGGGAGTAAGATTGTCCTGTCAACGGAAGGTTAGAGGCCCCCGACCGCTGGAGGACAAAGTAGGGAGAGATTTACTTTTTTTCGCCTTCCATCCCAGTGAGGAATGTGGAGGAGTCACTGTGGTGGATGTTTATGTTAAAATGTATTTTGTGTGTTCTGTTGCTTTTTATTGGTATGACTGTATGGCAAATGAAATTCCTCGTATGTGGCAAAACATACCTGGCTAATAAAGTATGATTATGCTTCTTAGACTCATAAAATCTTACAGCACAGAAACTGGCTCTATGGCCCAACTTGCCCATGCACACCAAGATGCCCCATCTACACTAGTCCAAACTGCCTGTGTTCGGCCCCTATCCCTCTATACCTTTCCTATCCATGCACCTGTCCAAATGACTTTTAAATATTGTTATAGTACGTACCTCCACTACATCCTGTGGCAACCTCCTTGACCATTCTATTTAATTGTGTGACTCCACTTCCAAGGAACTATGTACCTGTACTCCTAGATCTCTCTGCTCTACAACACTACCCATTCACTGTGTAGGGCCTGCCATAGTTTGACGTCGCAAAATGTAACACTTCGCACTTAGCTGCATTAAACTCCATTAACCATTCCTCAGCCCACTTGCTCAACTGATCAAGATCCTACTGTAATTTCTAGTAATCAATACAATACAATACAACGGTTTATTTGTCACATTGCACAAAAAGTGCAAGTGAAATGATACGTCAGCAGCGATACAATGATAAAGGGCACACACAAAAACACAATAAATTTTTAACATAAACATCCACCACAGCATTCATCACTGTGGTGGAAGGCACACAATTTGGCCAGTCCTCCTCCATATCCCCCCGTGGTCGGGACCTCAACCCTCCGCAGCCGTTGCTGCAGGCGTCCAGATGGTAAAAGGACAAGGTACAAGTCCAGGTAAGTCCAGAGTCGGCTCCTCCCCACCGGAGACCGCGGCTTTTAGTTGGTGTAGGCCGCAGGCCGGAGGCCGAAGATTTAAAGTTCCCTCCACGTCGCAGCTATAAGCACCGCAGTCTGCAGGGCCGGCGGTCGAAGCTCCCCTCCAGGGGTGATGTTAAGTCCATACCGGACCCGCGGTAGAAGATGGCCGCGGGCCGGTGGTGGAAGCTTCTTCTTCCCCCCGGGTCCCCCACAAGGGATCCCGGGCTGTAGACGCCGCGCCAGCTGGAGCTGTGCAGACCGCGGCTTCAGGCTGCCGTCTGCTGCGGGCCAACGGAACGGAGCGCTCCCCTCCAGCGAGCCCCAGCTCCGTGCTGACAGTCCACGCTGCACCCACCGCCGGAGCCCCGAGCCCCGGGCGCGTCTCCGGGAAAGGCCGCGCCGATCCTCGCTGTTAGGCCACGGGGGAGGCGACCTGGAAAAAGTCGCCTCTCCATGGAGGAGGCGGCCGAAACGGTTTCCCCCTTACCCCCCCACACCACCCCCCACACAAAACACACTAAGAAACACTAAAAACAGACTTTAAGACATACTAAAAAAATAAAAAAAGTTGAAAAAGACTAACACGCTGCTGACAGTGCAGTGCCCCCACCGGTACGCAACTTTGCCATCTATAGTACCATGCACTTTAGTGCCATCTGCAAACTTACTAATCATGCATTCTGTATTCTCATCCAAATCATTGATATAAACCACAAGCAGCAACGGGTCCAGCACCGAACCCTGAGGCACAACACTGGTTGCAGGCCACCAGTCAGAAAAACAACCTTCCACCATTAATATCTGATTCCCTTCATGAACCCAATTCTCTATCCACTCAGCTAGCTCTCCCTGGATCCCATGAGATCTAACGTTCCAGAGCAGCCTACCATGCAGAACCTTATCAAATGTCTTGTTGAAGTCCATGTAGACAAGGTCTATGGCCTTGCCCTCATCAATGTTTTTGGTGCTTTCCACTGCCAATAAAACATTTTTTTTAAAGTTTTGTTTGTGTAGAAAGTTATTCTACAAAAACGGCACTATCCAGACACAGCTATTCCTAAGAGTGATGGGACCCATTGGTGGGGTTTAACATTTTTCTTTGCACTATGATCTTCTTTGTACTCTTGTCCTGAGTTAAATAATGATGTCTGGTCAGAAACGTATCCTCGGACAATGTGCTCTGTTCATCGACAAAACTTGTTTTGGGTAATGGGAAGTTGGGATAAAAATGAGGATTAAGAATGGTTCACTTCAGTGTGAACGGGTTAATTGTAGGTTTCAGCCCACCTGGGAATTCTTGGACCATAACTTATCTGGGTGAAATGTTATTGCGCTGGTGTTGTTTATGACCCTGTAAAGATGTCCTTTGACTCTCCTGACATGTGCATTAATCAATGTAAATTAATCTGCATTGGAAGTAAAATACTTGTTGCTGTAAGAATAATGGAATATAAGTTGAAACGGAAAATTCTGGAAAACTATAACAGGTTTACGAAATACCAGAAGAATGTATTGTTCACCAGGGTGGCACTTTGGCGCAACGGTTGGGTTGCTGTCTTACAGTGTAAAGAGACATGGGTTTGATCCTGACTATGGGTGCTGTCTGTACGGGGTTTTTACATTGTGACCTGCATGGTGGGTTTTACCCAGGAGCTCCGGTTTCCTCCCATACTCCAAACACCTACAGGTTTGTAGGTTAATTGGCCTGGTATAATTGTCCTTAGTGTGAGTAGAATAGTGTTAATGTGCGGGGATCGTGGGTCGGCATGGACTTGGTGGGCCGAAGGGCGTTTCCATCCTGTACCTCTAAACTAAACGATATATTGCTCTTTCGTCTGTGGTGAAAGAACATCTTGATGATCTGCTGCCCCTGTGTGGTGTGAGTCAGTATTACAATTGTGAATATCATAATGCAGCTGATTGTCTCAGCTGTGTTCAGAAATACAATCTTCAATATATGAGTATTGGATACAAGAGTCGGTGGCAAGATTAGTGCAAGCTCATATTTGACTTTGAGAAGTTGATATCGGACGACCCTTCTGTATGCAATAGGGCTTAAGACCTTTTCTGCTCTGATTTAGGAGTGTTAAAAGAGCGTGGTGCTCTGAAACCATTTCCCAAAGTTTTGATAGGATCAAGATCTTTAATGCAAAAAACAATCTTGTGCTCAGCATTAGCAAGACCAAGAAACTGACTGATGACTTTAGGAAAGGAAAGCCGATGGACCACGCTTCAGCCTACGGCGGGACCAGGAGTCAACAACTTCAAGTTCCTGAGCGTACACATCTCTGCTAATTTGTCGTGAGCCTCAACCCATTGATACAATTACAAAGAAAGTTCACCATTCCAACTCCCTCAGAAATGTGTGGAGATTCATCATGTTGCTGAAACTCTTGAATTTTTGGAGACTTTACTGGCTGATTACATCACTGTCTAGTTTAATAATCCAAATACTCAAGGAAGGAGGCTGCAGAAAGTGGTGGACATTGCCCAGTCTATCACGTATTGACCTCCCCACCATCAAAGGGAAATACAGGAAGCACTGCCTCAAGAAGCTACCTAATATTATTGAAGACTTACTCTACAGTGGCCACGCTCTCATCTCGTTGCTACCATTAGGGAGAAGGTGCGGGAGCTTGAGAACCACTACCTCTCCCTGTTCAAAAACATCATCTTCCCATTAACCATCAGACTCTTGAACGATCCTGCACAAACCTACTTTAGCGCTGAACTACGTTGTATGACTAAGGATGCACTAGGTAATTTGGCTTGTACTATCATTGTCTGGTTTACCAGGAATAACTGACAATTTAATTTATTTGTTGTGCTGTTGCATTTAATGTGCCTACATAGCTGCAGCAAGTAAGAATTTTATTGGTCTGGGTGCAAATGATAACTAAACATTCTTGACTTGAGATGTTTAGACCTGCACTGGATCCAGAAGTGTAGTTAAAGATGCAAGGAATGGCCAGCCTTGAGTGTGGGCAATATGTAGGGTGGGCAGGGTGAGGCTGTAGAGTGCTAGGGAGAAACTTGGCAAAGTGTCTTATTTGAATAACATGATTTCGGGGAAGGAACAACTTGTGTTCCGCGAGTAAACACAGATAGTTGCGATATGGAGCAGTGTGAGACTGAACATCAAGCTGGAAGACTAAACAAGCAGTTCTACTTCTGAGAAATGTGTATGTATTGAAGGATCCCCAAAGATAGCAGCACAGCGAAGTAAGGTAGTTTAGAAGGCATTAGGACACTTGCCTGACAAACTCCTGTAGTGACATACTGAGTTGGGATGACTGATTACCAACAAACAGCCACCTTTCTTTGTGTACGGCATGACTCCAATCATCGAAGATTTTTCGCCTGGATACCCACGGAATTCAGTTTTACCAGGGCTTCTTGATACCACTCAGTGAAATACTGCTGTAATGTCACAGGCAATCGTTCGTGCCTCCACTAGGGGATTCATTTTTCAGACTGCGTTTAGATCAAGACTGATAAGGTTGAAGCAAAGTGGTCCTAGAAAAAGATGAAATGGGTGTTAGTGAGCCGGTCATTTGATACAACTGCGACTTGCTAGCATTGTTGCCGATGCCTTCCATTTTCTTATTGATGGCTGCTGTCAGCAAAGGCTTATGATATTTAATTATGATCGACCCTCTGAATCGAACAGCCCTTTGTATGTGCCTTTAGATCCATCAGCAGTTCGTTCATTGGTGAGAGGATTAACTTAGTTCAATGCGTTTTGTTATTAGTGTTTGTCCTACTAAAATGATCTGTGCCTGTAGGTAAGAAGATAAGGATGTTGGATTTGGAGGCATATGAGGCAGCATACGTATTCTCCTGACCATAAATGCAGGTTTAAAGATACAGTGTGGAAATAGGCCCTTCTGACCACTGAGTCCATGCCCACTAGCGATCACCAGTTCACAAGTTCTAACCTACACACGAGGGACAATTTACTGAAGCGAATTAACCTACAAACCTGCCATCTTTGGAATGTGGGAGGAAACCAGAGCACCTGGAAAAAACCCACGTGGTCATAGGGAGTACATAGAAACTCCGTATAGACAGCACCCCGTAGACAGGATCGAACCCGAGTATCTGGCACTGCAAGGCAGTGACTCAACCGCTATGCCACCCTATATGAAGGTGCCCTGAAAGTAATGAATGGAAACACGTCCGGAAGTACTCCAGTATCCGCCATCACAGTTGTCGGTGATGCTGCTGCCTTTAAAGTATTCCCTTGTCAATGTCCCAATGAGAATTCTATATTTGTATAAAGGGCCTGTCCCACTTACGTGACTTTTTCGGTGACTGCCTGCAACCGTCATAGGTTGCCGAAAATTTTCAACATGGTGAAAATCCAGCGGCGACCAGAAAGACGCTATGACTGTTTGGGTGACTAGGAGACGACTCACGACCATACAGGCGACACCCTGACAACATGTCGTGGGGTGAAGCCTGTATGGTCGTGAGTAGTCGCCCAAAGAGTCGTATCTTGTTCTGGTCGCCGCTGGATTTTCAACATGTTAAACATTTTCGGCGACCTGTAACAACCTGGTGAACAGCTGTTTCTTGAACAAGGCCCGTACTTTGGGGATCGGTGCTGGGGCCCATTGGTGTTTGTCATCGATATTAATGCTTTGGATGAGAATGCATAAGGCATGATTAACAACTTTATAGATGATCCTAAAACAGTTGATATTGTAGACAATGACGATGGTTATCAAAGCCCACAGTGAGATCTTGTTCAGCTGGGAAAGTGGGCAATGGAATGGTTAATGGAGTCTAATTCAGATAAGTGTGAGTGAGGTGTTACATTTTGGGAAGTCAAACCAGGACAGGACCATCACAGGGAATGGTAGGGCCCTGATGCGTTTTGTAGAGCAGAGTGAAGTACATAGTTCACTGAAAGTGGCTTCGCAGGTTGGTGACTAAGGCTTTAGGCACATTGACTTTCATCAGTCAGGAAATTGAGAATAAAAGTTGGGATGTTATGATACATGGTACAATTGTACAAGATGTTGGTGAAGCAGCACAGAGTACCATGTTCAGTTTCCATCAAGCTGCTAGAGGAGAGATGCCATTATGATGGAAAGTGTATACTGAAACTTTACGAGGATTGTGCCAGGACTTGAGAGTGCGGTTGGGCAGGCAACAACTTTATTTCTTGAAGTGCAGGAGACTAAGAGGCGATCTTATAGAGGTGTATATGATCATGAAGTACATAGATAGGGATTTTTTCCAAGGGTTGATAATTCAAGAACTAGCAGGCATACATTTAAGATGAGAAAGTGGTGGGTATGTGGAACAAGGTGTTAGAGGAAGTAGTTGAGGCAGGTACAACAAACAGCAGTGGAAAGATAATTGGACAGGTACATGAATAGGAAAGTTGTGAGGGTTATGGGCCAAATGCATGCAAGCTGAAATGTGGCATTGGGCCAAAGGGTCTGCTTCTGTGATGTATGACTGATTCTATCGAGAGTGGGGGCAAAAAAAGAAAGTGGCAGGAAGATAAGTACATTGAACTCTGAATTGAAAAAAATATAAAATGGAGGGGGAACAAATGGAGGGATGGGAAAAGCCACTAGAACTGAAGTGGATGTTATGATTTCCTGCTTAACAACCACCTTGATAACATCTCTGTTAAAGCCTACAATTGCATGGTTTAATTGCTATCTGGTGATACTCTGCATCTAACTAGTTACTGATAACGCATGTGTGATGTTTAAATGTCTCTGGTGGGGAGTTAATCATTTGCTGATGGTTTTCTTTTTCCTGATCCATTTCTGATTGTCTGGTGCTCTTTTGCAGGTTGCCCATAATTTGCTCTTAGCTGTGTGTCCAGCATTGCCATCTGCTCTCTGCCTCGCATCCATTTGATTGCAGATTTTAGAAGACTACTTCCTGCTGCCTGTCAAAAAATCAAACCTGCATTTCACAATGAATGATTTTGCCTTGTTTTGTAACTGACAGTTAAGATTAGTCCAGTGTTATGTCCTTGCCAGTTAGCCTACTGTGTGTTACCTTTGTCAATTGCTTAGGAAATGTCAACATTTGGTATTTTTGTGCTATAAATAATTAATGAGGTTTACTCAAGATTTTATCAGTTGGATACAGCATACTTTTTCGCCTCTTCTGATCAATTCACTTAGAAACTGCAGGTGAATAGATTCTAGCAACAGCTGCATGGAACTTAGACTATTGGTATACACAGAATACATTGTAATCCCTGTAGATTCATTATCAAGGCAATAATTGTTTTTGCCACTTAAATGAGCTGCTTATTATAATCTTAATAATAATCTATGACTAAATTATGAAATTTTGACTGAACTCTATAAACAAGATAGTGATCCAGTGTTAAATACCCTGTCCCAGTTCAACTAATACTCTGATCTGCCTGTCAGAACCTGTCATCACTCTTAACTTCTCTTTTGACTCCTCTCAATTTGTTCGTCCAAGTTAGAGCCGGGGGCGGAAATCCCGGGGGGGGCAGGGGGGACATGCCCCCCCCCCCCCCCCCCCCCTGTTTTGAGAGGTGGGGGACGATCCCCCCCATTTTTTGTAAACCTAATTTAAAAACTTGGTGAAATCTCTGCGTTCCGTGAGACAGTGGAGGTGGGACTGATGATCGAGGGCGCCGATTGGACAAAATAGACGGTCAGTGGGCAATGGGGGCGGGACATGATGATTCAGCACGATGATTGGAGGAGAGAGGTGTCGGTCAGAGGCGAAGGTAGGGGGTGGGACTGAGGATTGAGCGCGGTGATTGGAAGAGGGAGACATCCTGGTGGAGCAAGGATCATAAAGCGGAGCTTGAATTGCATGCCCAGGTCATACGGTCACAAGCGAAAAACACTCTCGGCATCCCTGGACACAGACCTGCGCCTCATCCACAGCCAGGATTGCTGCCGATCCGCCACTGGACCGTCCCCGTCCCCACCCGAGTGCTCCCCCACCCACACGCCCGGGGGTGGCCAGAGACGTCGGGAATCAGACGGGAGCGGTGCCCCCAGGCCCACAGCCACGCAGAGAAGCAGCACAAAACCCAGCTCAACTCTGCCTGTCCCGCCAGGTTAACCTACAGCCCTGCCTGGATTTATGGAAATGACGGCGCAGGCTTACAACCAGCGCAGAGAAGCAGCGCTAGCTCCACGGCTCCAGGCGGGTGTCCCGTCAGTCCAAGCAGGGCTGTAGGTTAACCCGGCGAGACGGGTAGAGTTGAGCTGCATTTAGCGCTGCTTCTCCGCGCTGGCTGTAAGCCTGGACCATCGTTCCCGTATTTACCGTCCACAGGGCCCATGGCTGAAGCCTCGCGTGTGTGTGAGTGTGCGCATGGCCGCCAAGAAATTGTGTCCCCCCCCATGTTTTGATAGCAATTTTCGTGCCTGCATGAGTACTTGTATAAACCCCAGCTATGCCTGCCTTTAATTGTTTAAGAAGGAACTGCAGATGCTGGAAAATCAAAGGTAGACAAAAGTGCTGGAGAAACTCAGCGGGTGAGGCAGCATCTATGGAGCGAAAGAAATGGGCAATATTTCAGGCCAAAACCCTTCTTCAGACTGATGTCAGAGTTTCTCCAGCACTTTTGTCTACCTGCCTTTAATTGATTAGGTTAATTTAATTTAATTGCTTTTATTGAGTAATTGGTTACATTTAACCTCCAGCTAAACCTCTGTTCTACACTTCCTCAGTTCATCCACTGTCCCTGCTTAACCTGAGCTACTGCCTTTACACATCTCACTGCTTCCTCCTGACAACATACCTGATCTACATCCAATGTCCTCCTCTCTGTTGGATGTGCTTTCCTTGTGCTGAGCCCTAAGCCTCCTTTCTCTTGCTGCACCCTACCAATGATGTCTGTATGACCCAGAGGTGATTGTGCTTCTTCTACTGCCTGCTTTGAGTTCCACTTCCTCCTTCTAGTTACACTTGGCACCAGATTACTAACAAAGGTTTCCTTACTCCCTGATAATTGCAACTCAATCCTCACCTTTGCACACTTAAACTTCTCTGTTAAACTGGACAATAGTAAATGGAGAATATCTTTCCCATAGAATATCGTTCCCATATGAGACTCTGTGGAACTCCTAACCATTTCCTAATATATGAACTAACTAATCTCTCTAACCTTTCCACCTTAGAAATTGCCACCTCGTATACTGTCAGTGGTCACATCAACCTAGGGAATAGCCCAAACTGCAAACACCGCAACTTCAACTTGCCTGGAAGCGCTGACTTCTCTATTCTTTCTAACCCGTCAGTAACATCTTTTCTAAGTTGCTGAACCTGTTCAGTGTCATCCAACTTCCTGTTCTACTACATACCCAAACTTTTAACTAGTTTCTTCATTATAGACGGGATTTTTTCTTCATTTACACAGAACCTTTTCTCTACTACCTTTCCTCTTTCCAAAGAAATACTCTGTGATTTACTAGGCTTAATCTTCAACCTGGCCCATTTAAGATTATCATTTAACTTGGACAAGATTGAGACCTTCTTGTACAAGCAATTGTTGTGGTCTCCAAGGTCATATCATCCTTATAGGCCCTGATTGGAGAGAGGCGCGGTCCATCTTGCCATCTCTCCCCACCGATGACCCACCGTGATGCTCTAATCACCAGCTCCATCGCCATTGTAAACACTAATGAGGAAATAGTACAGGGGCACAACCTTTTATCCGGAGTTCCGGAAACCGAAAAACTCCGAAAACCGGCCATTTTTCCCCAGGATGTCGTCTGCACACCAAAGCTCGCGTTTGGCGCCAAACTTGACCCGAAACGACCCACGGTCAACCCAGGTCTGTGCTACTGTAGCGGCTGCCTCCTCCCCGGAGACCGGGGAGACACTTAAACATCTGTAAATCATTGCTTAAATGTTAGTCAGTTAGTTTGGAGGGCTTTTATGTGAAGGGGGGGGAGAGGGAGTGAGGTGAGGGGGTGAAGGGGTAAACTTTAATTCTTAGTCCCCTACCTGGTTGGAGAGGTGGGGAGCGGTCAATGCCTTACCGGGTCGCCGTGCGGTAAGCTCCGGAGCGCTGCGAGGCTGGATTTGGAGCGCCTCGCAGCCAGGGGTCGAGTTGCCGGGGTCGGAGCTCCAACCGGCGCCGCCCGCGGCTGGACGGAGCCCCCAGCTCCGCGATGTTGGGAGTCGCCGACCAGGTAGGGGACTAAGAATTAAAGTTTCCCCCTTCACACCCCACCACCACCACCACATAAAATCCCTCCAAACTAACTGACTAACATTTATGCAATGATTTACAATGATTCCCCGGTCTCCGGGGAGGAGGCAGCCGCTCCAGACTTTTCAAGCCGCCCGCGCTACCTACCTAATCTATGCTAAAAATCTTCCATTCGGAAATCCGAAAATGTCCGAAATCCGACAAGTGTCTGGTCCCAAATCTTTCGGATAAAAGGTTGTGCACCTGTACACCCTGCCATAATGCCCATCTCTAGTCTTTGCCATGCTGTCGTAAAGTCTGCTGTACTAAAGTCTGCTGTACATTCAGACATCTTGGAAATATGCTTTTACTAAATTTACTATTGATCCTAGAACTCTAAAGAAATCAAAAACACTCCAAATAAGACTATTTGGCACAGATCCAAATGCATTTGCCAGGTCCACCGTGGGTCTATTGTCCAAAAACACTACATGCAAATCGCTTCTCTTGAGCTTGGCTGTCTGATTTAATCTTTTTTTTTTAACTTTAAATCCTTGATATGAAGAGATAAGCAAACAAGTTGTATTTTGAAAAGAAAATGTCACAACCTTAAAAAATATAAGGTGCAAATAAAAATGTCACTACAGGTATCAGTTGATTACCAAACTGTATATTCCAGGACATTAATTAATAGTTTTACATTTCAAGTTTAAACAATCATGCTGAGGTATTGTATGCAGCACAGACAAAATCTTACAGCATTGTTTTTTTGTTGATGTTTCTCCTTCTCCCACCATCCTTCTTAAATGTTGCACGTATCATTGTGGCTGCATACAATTTGAACTACTTCAATGTTGATGCACTCTATTGTTTAAAATAAAAAAAATAGCTGTGTGCTTAAGGGCGAGTCATATGAAAACTTCCCATTGTTTCCTTATAGGAGGTCGCAAGTCATTGAACTGTTTGAGGCACTGGAGATTGAGAGACCTCAGCAAATGGAGTCCAGTTCCTCCTCTGAGTCCAATGTCTGTAGTGGAAGACATCGAGGTCGAAGTGAGAAAAGATCTTATCCAAGGGAAAGAGTAAGCATAACTATTCTGAAATATATAATGTATCTTCCAGTTCAAATCTATGATTTTTAACGTCCTCTACAAAATTCGGCCCACTCATCAAAACCAGTGGAAGGCGTCACATTTTTCTTTGCCGTTACCTTGTCTTCCTGGTATCCAGTTGAATTTTCACCGTCCTCTTTTGTTTATTAAGGCTTAAGGTGTATCAGAATCGCAGGTAATATTCCAACTGTTACAAAGTTATGTCCATACAGATGCAGGATAACCTTCTTGTTTTTTCCTATTTAATGCATAAAGCTCCTTGTTTCAAGGAACAATTTCTTGTTTTAATGCCGCATTCCAAATGTTGTGTCTCAAAGTATGGCTTTAAATCTATTTGAGCATCCAGCCAACTTCCATTGTTTCCACAGTGTTGGTAAGGAATGAAATTCAGTCCCTTGCACGGGGTGACATAGAATCAGGAGATGTAGAGTCAGTATGGATAGAACTGAGGAATTGTAAGGGTAAAAAGACCTTCATGGGAGTTATCTACAGGACCCCAAACAGTAGCCTGGATATAGGGTGGAAGTTGAATTGAATCAAGAGTTAAAATGGTTGTTAAAATAATAGTGGTTATGGGAGATTTCAACATGCAGGTAGACTGTGAAAATTAGGTTGGTTCTGGACCCCAAGAAAGGGAGTTTGTGGAGTGCCTCCGAGATGGATTGTTAGAGCAGCTTGTACTGGACCCTACCAGGGAGAAGCTAATTCTGGATTTAGTGTTGTGTAATGAACCGGATTTGATCAGAGAACATGAGGTGAAGGAACCATTAGGAGGTAGTGACTATAATATGATAAGTTTTAATCTACAATTTGAAAGGGAGAAGGGAAAATTGGAAGTGTCAGTATTACAGTTGAGCAAAGGGGACTATGGAGCCACGAGTACTGTACACTGACAATGACAATTAAAATTGAATCTGAATCTGAATCTGACGAGGGAGAAGCTGGCCAAAGTTCACTGGAAAGGGATCCTAGTAGGAATGACAGTGCTGAGATCCCAGCTATTTACAATATACATTAATGATTTGGATGAAAGGATTAAAAGTAACATTAGCAAATTTGCAGATGACACAAAGCTGGGTGGTAGTGTGAACTGTGAGGATGCAGGGTGACTGGACAGGTTGGGTGAGTGGGCAGATGCATGGCAGATGCAGTTTAATGTGGATAAATGTGAGGTTATCCAATTCGGTGGCAAGAACAGGAAGGCAGATCATTATCTGAATGGTGTCAAGTTAGGAAAAGGGGAAGTACAACGAGATCTGGGTGTCCTTGTTCATCAGTCACTGAAAGTAAGCATGCAGGTACAGCAGGCAGTGAAAAAAGCTAATGGCTTGTTGGCCTTCATAACAAGAGGAGTTGAGTATAGGAGCAAAGAAGTCCTTCTGCAGTTGTACAGGGCCCTCGTGAGACCACATCTGGAGTATTGTGTGCAGTTTTGGGCTCCAAATTTGAGGAAGGACAGTTTTGCTATTAAGGGAGTGCAGCGTAGGTTTACAAGGTTAATTCCAGGGATGGCGGGACTGTCATATGTTGAAAGAATGGAGCGACTGGGCTTGAATACACTGAAATTTAGAAGGATGAGAGGAATTTTATTGAAACATATAAGATTATTAAGGGATTGGACACGCTAGCGGCAGGAAACATGTTCCAGATGTTGGAGGAGTCCAGAACCAGGGGCCACAGTTTAAGAATAAGGGGTTGGCCATTTAGAACAGAGATGAGGAAAAACGTTTCATCCAGATAGTTGTGTATCTGTGGAATTCTCTGCTTCAGAAGGCAGTTGAGGCCAATTCTCTGGATGCTTTCAAGAGAGCGTTAGATAGAGCTCTTAAAGATAGCGGAATCAAAGGATATGGGGAGAAGGCAGGAACAGGGTACTGATTGGGGATGATCAGCCAAGATAGTGAATGGCGGTGCCGACTCGAAGGTCCGAATGGCCTACTCCTGCACCTATTGTTTATATACTAATACTTTTCTGCATCCTGCTATGATTTTACCTAGATTTATTCCTTGGACTGATAAAATATTTCCAGGGTACCTTAGTTCATTTTTTAACATTCCGGTGGGGCTACAGAAACATTTGTTCTGAAATTTTAATCCCAACTTCTCTCTAAAGCAATGCATACACCATTTCCTTTCTAGGGAGATGATTAATCTGATATTGATTTTAGTATTTATTTTGCTGTATTGTAAACAGAATGCTACTATAAATAATTAATCTTTGGTTTACTTGCTGATTGTTGCCATAGGATTTTGTGAGTGTATCAGACCAGATCAACTCTGCCCCAGACATCTCTGCAGTGCCCATCCCACAATTTCGCAGAGCTAAATCACTGGACAGGAGAAGAACTGAAACGGCGGTGACGGTAACAAAATTAAAACGTTGGGTATTAGGGAATGGGGAGATGTGGAGGAAATAGTACTGATGGTGGCAACTACAGAAAGAAAGAGAAGGAAAAAATGTTAACTGAAGGAAAGATAGTACAGCTGTGGAAATGGTGGTATAAGATTCAGTGGTAACCAATCAATGAAAACTAATTTGTCTGACCATGCCGCTGTCCACTTGCTAATGGTTCATGGTTTTCGGTTTTATGCTGTCACCTGTTCTTAATTGGAAGAGTTAACAGAGTTACCTATCACGTACAACTTTCCATTGGTTAAGTGACTGGCAGTAATCTGTGTTTCCTGTTTTCAGCCGGACCTGCTGAATTTTAAGAAAGGTTGGATGACCAAACTCTCTGCAAGTGGCCAGGTAACAAAAATGAAATTGCTTTGCATTTCTTCCTCTTTTTGAAGGATTGGTTAAATCCATTTCAGTAAGATCATGGCTAATGTTCTATTTAAACTTCTCCTTCCTATCCTATCTCCATATCACTTTCTGTCTTTATTATATTTAATGATCATTGATAATCATCCCTTTGGGATAGAGAATGGGCAAAGTTCGACCTTGATAAAGGATTCTTTTCTGATACCATTATTAGATGGTTGCCGTCTCATTCTGATCTAGTTTAAGATCCACCACCTGTCAGGTCTTTGGTGTGTGGGGGTGAAACCGGAGCACCCGGGAAAACGCATGTGGTCAAAGGGAGAACGTACAAACTCCGTACAAACAGCACCCGCAGTCAGGATCGAACCGGGGTCCCTGACGCTGTAAGGCAGCAACCCTGCCGCTGTGCCGTTCCTGTGCCATCTTGTACACTGCTTCTGATTCTTTTTCTAACATTGGTAGAAATGTTCTTTTTCTAACATTGGTATGAATTCAGTAAAGAAAATTCTCTGTAAATAAAGGTCACCGTCTTCAGCAATGATGAAGATGAGAAAATGTCCACAGTACTCTGTCCAACATTGTGATAGAAATCAGATCCTTGCTCTATAATATTATGTATGCATGAAAGGAGGGAAGTAGGACGTGCCAATATGACAATCTCAGGGATGTACTCCGCTTTCTTACAGTGGAAGAAGCATTGGTTTGTTTTGAATGACCACGTTCTGAAGTATTACCATGATTCTGCAGCAGAGGAGGTAAGTGTCACAATATTTACTTTGAAGAACGGACGGGTTGGAGGAAGACATTTTACTGCTTGTATCCTTGTATAGTGTATTTATTTTCAGATTCAGCCCAAAACCTCCTTTCTCGACAACCAACAATACTACCTTCTGGCTTAGTTAAAAAGTGATCGCAATCTCTCCTGGGGTTGACTTATGGGCACCCTGTGCATATGAATGTGGAGACTGTTGTAAGCTGCAGGGCTGCAGGTGTTGTCAGCCGTGTGGTAACAGCACAAATGGTAGTGTCGAGCAGATTCACTCGTTCACTGAATCTGAAAAGCCAGCTAGTGGTCACTCTATCTCCATCCTCTCCCATACCGTTTTTGCCCGATCGATTGGGGTTATGAGCGGTTTTCGGGAAGGAAACGCTATCGCAACTTGAGGTCTGCCTGTGCTGAAAATACTAACGATCCACCAGCAAATTTCATTCCGACTTCATCTGGAATAAACAACTTCTTACTCTGAGACTGAGATCTCCTTGCAAGTAAATAGTGCCTACATTTTACATGGATTTTCTTTGTTGTTCTTTGTTGCAGGCAGTGGATTTGGATGGAGAGATTGATTTAAGTAATTGCTATGATGTAACTGAATATGAAGTTCAAAGGAATTATGGATTCCAGATCTATGTAAGTATAGATTTCACCTGACATATTCCAGAATAAATTTATAACAGAAACAA
Source organism: Leucoraja erinaceus (assembly GCF_028641065.1). NCBI lineage: Eukaryota > Metazoa > Chordata > Chondrichthyes > Rajiformes > Rajidae > Leucoraja > Leucoraja erinaceus. Next base: position 17,443,350 of record NC_073396.1, read on the forward strand.
TGACTGCAATAAAGTCAGATCATGTTTGGCACAGATAGTGTGGGTTGAAGGGCCTGTTCTTGTGCTATTCTATTTTCTATGTGTTTGAGCTTTTAATGTTTTTTATGTTTCCTCGGAATGGAGGCAGATACGATATTTGCTTTTATGGATGTGCAGGGAATAGAGGGATACGAATCATGTACATGCAGATGAGATCATTGTAACTTGGCATCATGTTTGGCACGAGAATTGTCGGTTCTTGTGCTGTACTGTTCTATACTGCTTCTAAATGTAAACATCCTAAATGTCAGCCTGTAGCTAGCTAATTGCTGTTTGTTCTACATAAAAGCAACCAAACTCTGTTTTTAAATTAGCTGTATTATTTATTTCAAAAGTTTGATTGTTTTTACACTATTTGGGTGGTACAGCAGCATACTGGTAGAGCTACTGCCTCACCGCTCCAATTACCTAGGTACACTCCAAACCGTTTGTACTCTCCATGACGTTTACATGTACACCCTGTGACTACATTGGTTTCCTCTAGGTGCTCTGGTTTCCTCTCATGTCCAAAGTTGTGCAAGTCTGGAGGTTAATTGGTCATTGTAAATTGCCCTTAGTTGAGGAGCAACAGGTGAGTGGTGGAATCTGGGAAGTATTGAGGGTAATGTGGGGAGAATAAACTGGTATTAGTGTAAATTGGTGCCTGTTTGGCAAAGATTCAGTGGCCAAAGAACTAGGTTCAAACCTGTATGACTGATTCTTTTGTCATTTTTTTATCATCCATGAGCTAGACTTTAGGGAAAGTCTACACACTGTCTGCCATGACATTGGGGATTCGCCGGAACTGGATGCAAGCAATAATGAAAAATATCCATCCTGCAAATACCCCAGATGTGACCAGGTAGATGCCTAGGTGTGTGCGTGTGTGCGTGTGTGTGTTTTATTAGCAGCGGGGCAGTCCTTGGTGATGCTGTTAAATTAAACTGAAGGAGTGAAGCTAATTCTGATATTGTACAAGCAACATGTGTTATGGCTGAAAAATCACCGTGACAGAATTCACAAATCATCATCCAAAAATATGACATATGGAATAAAATTTGTTCTCTCAGAACAAATGTCTGAATAAAACTTAATAAATAAACACAGCACATATTTTTGTTCAACTTGCATTTCTTGATGAATGCACAGATGATGCAGCTTCTTGTAATGGGATATCATAATATGCGTTTTCTAGAAACACAACACCCTTTCCCTTATTATGCTGGGTTGCTTAAATATCAAAAAGTTAATATAACAACATGGAGTTATTTTTGACTGGCTGTACCTGGTGTTCGCCATCAATTAACCTTGCTCTCTGCCACATGACATGCCTCGCTGCAAAATGTACGCTGCCCGCTGGAGCAATGACAGGAATAATTCTACTCCAGTAAAACATGTGGGAACTGAGAAGTAGAACTGTACTGACACAGCCTTGCTTGCTTCCAATCAACCCTGGGATTGGGTCTGCAGTTAATCTGCTGGTATATCATGTAACTAATGTGGAATGGTAAAACAAAAGTTCAGAGGACAGCCAAATTTGAAATGGATTCTTCATCATCCCTCTCAGTTCATTGAATCATAGTTTTTTATGGGGTTAAAATACAATCAAGTACAGTAGTCAGTGCTGCTCTCTAGATCTTGGTTCAAAAACATTGCACTGCTTGAAGGAAGGAAGGTGCACTGCAGCTCAGAGAGAAACTATTCTACCACTAGGTGTGGAGGAATCTTGCTGTAACCATCCCTGTGGCAGACAGCAGAGACATCTCCATTAACTACATCAAACGTATCCTGTCTTGAAGATAGAATCATAGGATGATTGCACCACATCTTTCTACCACAGCAAAATTGCAAATTCCTTCTTCCTTTTCCTCAACTTTGCAATTTTTTCCTGATGTTTATCTCGCACTTTCGTGATACCCCAATGGAACCTTCATTGCATAAAATACGTTTTTATTGTTACTGTTTATTTTCTGTGACCTCTGTAGTCCTAGACCCATGCACAAACAGGATCAGACTCTCACTACCCACTCTGTACAGGCATCATTTCAGACCTTCACTTAATCTGCGCTTCAAAGAAAATATTCCCAGCCTCTATAATCTATCCCTGCAATTGCAATCCCTCATCCTAGTAATCATTCATGTACATCGCCCTGATGTTTTTATTCTGTATTCATAAAGCCCAGAATTGTGTATCACCTCATTTCTCATCCTATCCTGATATTTTCGATGATTTGTGCACCCATATCTCCAGATCCCTCTGCTCCTGAATCCTTTTAGAATATATATTTTTTCTTTCTATATTGCCCCTCATTATTCTTACCAACAAGCCAGAACTCAGGTTGCAAACTGACCATTTAACTTTATATCTAACTGTACTCTGGTGCAAAGTTATTGATCTGAAATGTTACCACTTTCACCACAGATTCTGTCTGAATCTTTTTTGGTTTACATTTTACATTAATACCATATTTATTTTCTAATTTTGCGATGTCCCCATGCTCATAAAATCTATTCAGTTTGTGCACAATCTAAACTCATAGTCTAAAATATAAATGCTGCTCTATCAAACTTGTCCCACGCCATTGGAACGAGAGAGATTTTTTTTTTTCCATTCTCATTCTTTCATTCCAAAGGCAGAAAATAAGTGAAGGAAATGAAAAGAGTAAAGAGAAATGCTATATGAGTATATAGCCCTGATGGGTTTGATATGAGTGATTGTAAGTTTTATTTGGTTTCCAACAGAAGCTTACCAGAAGAGAAGTTAAAAATGAAAACTTTGCTTGAAGGAGCATCAACAAATGGAAGACAGATAGCACTGACCTCCATTGATGGAACTGGCTTAGAAGCTGAACGAAAGAAAAGCAGAGCTTGGGAGCGAAGAAAAGAAGGACGTTCAAAAACATTTGACTGGGCAGAATTCCGTCCGGCACAACAGCAGTCCGATGGAGGAAATGTCCGCAGAACTACCACACTGTTCTTCCAGCCCGCAACTAATTCTGAAACGGGCACCTGCGACCTGGAGCTGGACCGGGCACGACGGAGGGAGGAGAGGCGCAGACGATTCGAAATATCTGGTCTTGACCAGGCAAACAGGGTAGAGGTCGACAAGGCCACCATAACGCCCCCACGCCCAGGACCTAAGCATGTGAATGTGGAAATTGAACACCGATGGCAGCAGGTGGAATGTACACCACTGCGTGAGGAGAGACAAGTTCCTATTCTCAATACGCCTTCTAGTGAAGGGGGATCTCCTTCACAGGACCTGGCATTAATGCTGAATAAAGAGGTAAGGAATGAACAATTACATGAGGTGGAAATTCTTAGTCTTTGTAGTTAATTTTTCAAATGATCAGAGAACTACCAGAATGAATGAACTACAATGATTTTAATCTCTTAGAATGTACAAATAGAATAACAAAATGACCATCCTGTAATTTTAGCTCCAAATCCTTGTCTTTCACAATTATCTCTTTGAATTTATTGATGTTTTATCATTTTTATTTTCATTACTTTTATTTCTTGCATTCGAATGCTTGTATGTTGAGGGGAAAGGTGTTTTAAATATGCTGATAAAGACTGGCTTGATTTAGATGCCAGATAGTCTATTCCTGTTCCTAATTCTTGTGTTCTTCGATATATATCTGTTTAAAGTAGTTTCTTTGCTAAGATTGTCAAAATACTTCAATTGCTGCCTGGCTCAGGTAATTAACTTGGAATTTAGATTAAGAGTGCTTTGATTGAAGTTAATTAGATATTAACAGGAATGGATTGAGAACTATTTGTGGATTTCTTGGGGAACTGAAACTGGAGGCAAAATTAAAAAAATTATAGCCAGATCTGACAAGTGTGAAGTTGGGAATGTTTCATAATCATCGACATAGAGAGCTTTACAGCATCGAAACAGGCCCTTCAGCCCACATTGTCCATGCCGACCAAGTTGGCATGCTGGGCTATTCCCACTTGCTTGCATTTGACCCATAATTCTCTAAACCCTTCTTATCCATATATCTGCTCAAATGTATTTTAAAAGTCTAAATTATATCGTCTTCTTAATCTATAGCTTCCTCTGGCAGTCCTCTTCATCCAGATATAGACCACTCTCTGAGTGAAAAAGATGCCCCTGAGGTTCTCCTTGGATCTCTCACCTCTCACCTTAACCCTATGCACTTTGGTTTTAGAATCCTCTACCTTGGAAGTTTGTAATCTTCTTCCACAATTGCTAACTGTTGCTCCCAAAATCCCAAAGATGTGCAGGTTTGTAAGTTTGTTGAACTAAAATAACTCAACTCAAACAAACTGAAGTTATTTCAGCTTGAACGTTATCTTAAATGCTGAACATGAATTCAGAGTAAATGTGCTGTATTTTGTGTTATAATTCAACAGGCTCTTGCTTGTACAACATACTTAAATCCACTAGCCACAACATTTAGTTGGCATGTATTCAGTTGGATGGTTATGCAGATTCACCCTTGTGCTGTTTCATCCTGTTCTGGTTCTGAATCTGGTTCTGGTTGATTACTGTGCAAACACCTCATAAGTGGTCCAGCATTAAAGAGTCATACTTCATAGAAATGGGCCCTTTGTCCTTGCCAACCAAGGTGCCGATCTATGCTCATGCTATTTTTCTGCATTTGTTTCATATCCCTTTAAATTTCTTATCTATGTACCTACACAAATGCTTTTTGATTGATATGATAGTACCTACCTTCTTGGGCAGCTTGTACCAGATATCCTCCACCCTCTGTGTGAAAAAACGCCCATCAGATCTCTTGCCTACAAACTATGTCCTCTTGTTTTAGGCTCCCCTTCCCTTGGAAGAAGACCATGATCATCTATCCTATCTAGGTCACCCTTTAGCCTGTTGTGCTCCATGGAAAACAACCCAGTTTTCATCAGCAAAAGTTTACTTAAAGAACATAGAACAGCATAAGAACAGGTTCTTTGGCCCAGAATGTCTGTGGTGAACATGATAACAAGTTGTTCTGTTTTTCTAATTCTTCCATAAATTTTAATTATCCCTCCTGTGTTAAACTGTTCTATCATCTAACAACCATCTATTAAATACGTCTGGTCTGTACCCCGTCAGTAAACGGCTATAACTTTGGTTCATAGTCATTTATCCCAACTGTAAGGAACTGCAACTGTTGATTGTGTGATACTTATCTCTGCAGTTGGAGAAGTTACAACAGGAGGTCTCCAAGTTGCAGGAACAAAATAGAGAATTGCAGAGGCAATTGAAGGCAGCACAGGAAAGGGAGCACAGTGCACGGGATGGCTATGTTCTTCAGGTAAACACAATTATAGCCTTTATATTATACTATACCATTCAGGGCTGTAACAAAGTGTGATGAATCAACATTAAAATATTCCCTGCTCTTTCTATTCACATTATTGTATTTAAGTATTCAGTCTTGAAATGATATTTGAAAATAGATAATTATTTAATGTAGTTGCATGTGTTACATCTTAGTATTTCATTGTGTGTTATATAATAAATGCAGTACCCCTTTCCAGCAGGTTTTGGTTTACAACATTTTGCAAAGGTGTACTATTTGTTTACAGCTTAATTTACATGTTATTGTACAAAGCAAAACATTTTTTTCAGGTTATAATGGAGAGACACTCCAGCCTTTTCCATCAGGACACCACGGCAATATATCCTCAGTTTATAGAGACACAAGAACTGCAGATGCTGGAATCTTGAGCAAAATGCAAAGTGCTGGAGGAACGTAACAGGTCAGGCAACATTTGTGGAGGGAATGTGCGACATCTGAAGAAGCATCCTAACTTGAAATATTGCTTGTCTATTTCCTCCACGAATGTTGTTTGACATGCTGAGTTCCTCCAGCACATTGTGTTTTATTATCCTCAGCTTTGTCTGCTTTTCTCTCTACCATTTACTGTTGTTCGGAGTTCTGCATGGGTCTGTGTGATTCTTATTGTTTCTATGTACTGTGTATTTTAAACTCCTAACAATAGTTTGTGGATTTATTTTGCCTGGAATGTTCTCTTGTGGATTATGAGTTATAGGATGATGTGGAGGCTTTGGAGAGAGTGCAGAACTTACCAATGTCTACTCTGTGTCCCATAGTTCTGCTCTAGCAGAACTACGGGTTAGAGTTCCCTGGTCGTTACCTTTCACTCCACCAGCCTCCGCATATTCACCACATTCAACATAATTCAATGTGATCCCACCACCAGTCCCATCTTCCCATCCCCACCTCTTTCTACAGAGATCACTCCCTCTGCAACTCCTCATCCCTTCTCACACAAAAACCATCCTCGCCCTAAGTACTTTCCCTTACAACTGCTGGAAATGTAACACCCGTCCCTATACCTCCTCCCTGACATCCATCCAGTGATCCCAGCACCCATTTCAGGTGAGACACAGATCACGTGCAACTCCTTCAATTTCATGTATTGCATTCATCTTTAAATTCACTGACGATACCAGTGTTGTTGAACAAATAACTGCTAACAACATTTCAGAATACAGATGCGAGATCATTAATCTGTTTGAGTGGTGTCAGACCAACAATTTTGCTCTCAATGTCAGACTCAAGTCCTGGCAACATCCTCATAAATCATCTTCTTCTTCTTGCATTTGAGGCAGCAGAACGCCCTCCAGGCACTGTAGCCAGTTCAATATGCTGTTGTTGAGGGCCGTGAGGTCTACCCCTCCACCGGGGGGGGTGGAGGACAACGCGGTCAAAAATGACGTGCTGCGCTGTTTGCTGGTCTGTTCCACATGCAGGCTGCTGATGAACGCAGCCCCCAGCGACACATGTTGGCGATGAACCGGCCGACCCCTGTACGGAGCTGGTTCAGGGCGACCCACTCTTTGCGGGGCAGGTCCAAACCGGGTGGGGCTGTGGTGTTCGGTGCAACAGTGAATTGAGGAAGTTGCGAAGTCTGTTCCCAGCTGGATCTCCATGCTCCGAGCATGTTGAAACTGGAGCCACAGTGGGTCGCTGTGTGACGGGAGAAGGGGCGACGAGATGACAGGCGTTGAGGTCCCAGTTGCTGCGAGTCCTGGGCGAGGTGGTGCAAAGGATGTTTGGCGTCCAATGAGGCTCATAAATCTTCTCGGCACTCTTTTCACCTTCACAACATATTTCTTATAGCAGCATGACCAAAACTGAACGCACTAATCCAAATGCGGCCTCGTTACCATCTTATACAACTCATAACATTCCAATATTCCTCAGTAAAAAATATGCGATGCTGTATTAACAGACCTGTATTCATTCCATTCAGGCAACTTGTGAGCGTGGTTTCACAGCAATGGAAGAATCCCATCAGAAGGTGATTGAGGAGCTGCAAAAACAGCACCAGCTGGAACTAGAGAATCTACAGCAGGAGAAAGATCGTCTTCTGGCTGAGGAAACTGCCGCAACTGTAGCTGGTAGAAACAGTTTACATATTTGTATCAGGATTTGAATTTGAATTCTTTTTGACAGGCATGATATTCTACAGATTTAAATCAGAATTCCGATTTTTTTTTTTGTTTTCCTAGAAATTAATCTGATTTTTCACTTCGACTAAACCTCGCCTCAACTACGAAACCTCGCCTCAACTAAACCTCCCACCTCACACCTAATCCCCGCCTCGATAAATCACTGCCTCTCTCCCGTGGGGAGGGGCTGCAGCTGCCGAGGGTGGGGGCTCAACGTCAGCGCAAGTGCGCCCCTCCCCTCCCACCACCTCTCGGGTAGTGTGCCTGCGCTGCTCTCCGTGCTCGGCCCCGCCCCCCTGGTTGGAGCTGCTCCGCTCACGTGCGATGCCGCCAACGGCCGGGGGGGGCCTAGAAATAGCGAGAGCGGGTGATAGGCAGCGATTAGTCGAGGCGCTGATTAGGTGTGAGGTGGAGTTACTCGTGAGGTGGGAGGTTTAATTGAGGGGCGAGCTTTATTGAGGTACGGGTTAGTTGAGGCGAGGTTTAAGTGTGAGAAGAAGTTTGGTATTGAGATATTGTCGAGGCGAGGGGTTTAGTGATGCGAGGGAATTAGTCGAGGTGTAGGTGAGGAGAAGTGAGCGTAGGTGAGAAGTGGGTGTCTGTGCTCCGGATGGGAGACAGATGTGCTGCTGAAGGAGACGAGACCACTGCCTTCAGTGGCAGAGGATTCCACAAATTCACAACTCTCTGGGTGAAAACGTTTTTTCTCATCTCAGTGCCAGGCAAAGAGACATTTCAGGTAACATTTTTTGTAAAGATTTTTTTTAGCTGTATGATGTCATTTATTGAAACATATAAGATTATTAAGGGTTTGGACACACGCTAGAGGCAGGAAACATGTTCCCAATGCTGGGAGAGTCCAGAACCAGGGGCCACGGTTTAATATGGGTAAGCCATTTAGAACAGAGATGAGGAAAGACTTTTTCACACAGAAATTGTGAATCTGTGAAATTCTCTGCCTCAGGCAGTGGAGGCTAATTCTCTGGAGGCTTTCAAGAGAGAGATAGAGGCTTTCAAGATAGAACTTTTAGCCTAAGAAGGGCCTGGCTAGACTCAAATGCCTAGACAAGATAGGAGCACATTAATCAGTGATAGTAGATGTATTTCAATGGATCTGATCTGCAGACATTCACCACTGGGTTTGATGAATCCCCTTGGCAATATTCCAGGGCCCCCCTTACTCCCTCTCCTGGCGGTGTCACTCCAGCCTTTCTAGTCAGATAGTTGAGTCAAGGGATATGGGGAGAAGGCAGGAATGGGGTTTAATTGTGGATGATCAGCCATGATCACAGTGAATGGCGGTGCTGGCTCGAAGGGTCGAATAGCCTACCCCTGCACCTATTGTCTATTTCATGAAATATATATCTTTTGGGGGTTATTTTACTGGTTATGTGTTAGAAAAATTCTAAGCTTCTGTTATGGAAACTACCAGCAGAATGTTTGGGAATCACTTTCAATTTCTTGAAAATGCAGGAGCTTCTGGGGGTATTGCCCCCTGAACCCCCACCGGGGCGCGGCCCCTGGCCGCTCTCCTGGACCCCCGGCCAATACTTGCAACTTTTTTTTTGGAGATGAATATCATGCCTGTTTTGAATAGTTAAATGATTCAAAATGTTCAATTTTTTGGGGGAGCTGTAAATACACGGTGATTCACTATTTGCAACTCCTGTCACTCATTTGCTCCGTTGCCATGGCGATTGTCTGAGGCTGAATTACAATGAATAATTACCGAATTACAATCAGTAATACAATTGATTAGGTAATAAATATCATGTCTCCAACTGCATATTCAGGCAATCTCTGCCCATTAATTTTTTTTCTCGGATACTCACAGAATTGCCTTTGTGATTTCTTTGTCACTAAACTATACATTACATGGTCATTTACAGTAGTTAACTATCCAACATATCTTTGGGATGTTGCGAGAAACTGGTCCACCAGGCGGAAACCCACGTGATGTGAAGAGAATGCAACTTCACATGTACATCTCCCTGGGTCAGAACTGAACCCAAGTCTTTGGGGCTTTACACACAGCAGCACCAACAGCTGCACCACCACGTGTCCTCTGTGATATCATCTGATTCTTCCCATTCAGATCAACTGAAATTTGATTTATTTGTGTTCCTTCGGCTCTGACCTCTTCCATGCATCCTCAATTTTAATTGCTCCGCCACTATTTTCAGCTAGCTAGACTCTATATGCTTGCACTGCCTTACTAAGACTTACCATCTTTCTACCCTTCTCCTTTTCAGATGTTCCTTAAAACGTATCATTTGACCAGGCTTTTGGTTTAGTATCCCTTTACTTAATCCTGTATCAAATTTTGTTTGAAAACACTACTGTGAAGTTGCGTGGGAATTTTTTGTGTTAAATAATTATACAAATTGCAGTTATACAATTTTTGTTGTCTCCTGTTTCTTCATAGCTATAGAAGCAATGAAGAATGCCCACAGAGAGGAACTGCAGAGAGAGTTGGAGAAAACACATCGGTCACAGATTAGTGGTATGAATGCAGATGTAGAGGATCTGGGCAAACAGCACAAGTAAGAGCTTGCTCATCAAAGCTTTTAGAAATTGTTAGCAAAATACTCTCGATGCCACTGAACTTTATTTGTATAATGTTTGCAATTCAATGCAAAAATAGTTACCAACATTGGTTACAGGTATCTCTGTTTCTCGCCTCTGATGTGAGTACTTGGGTCTGGTGAACGTTAGAAAGTCCATCCCAGTATCATGCCTGCAAAATAGAGAGTGCTAAAATCCTCAGCATTTATTAAGAGCTGAACAATATTAGCATTTTGAATCAATGACCATTCATCCTATCTCAGGTTAACAAACTGAAAAAATAGCTCACATTTTGCTGATCTAATCTCACTTGATTAAAGCATTAAAACATCAAATTCTGAAAACACCTAGCAGCTCAGGCAGCATCTGCAGAAAGAATTTGTGTCAGAAATGAGAAGGTGAGAACACTAAATAGTTATAAGTTACAGAGAAAATATGAAATGCTAACGATATTTCATTATTTCAGATTGCTATTACGATCTGTTATTTGAATTAACTTGAGCACCATGTCTATATTTGAAATTTTGAGCATTAATTTTTTTCTCTCTGTTCTAGTTCCAGATTAGAGTCCAGTTGCAATAACAAACTCAATTTTTATCTGTAGATTTTACAGTTTGCACATTGCTGTGATACCAGCATATAAAGTTCTCATTCAATCCATCCATACCATGATATCTGTCCGTAAATACATAATGACCAACCTATAGTGGCAGACTATCGTTCAAGGAATTGCTCCCTCTAGCCACTAAGAGAATACAAGGGGTGAGGAGATAGTGTTGTTTACACATGGGAGCACTCCACGAGACATTCAAAGCCTCCCGAAAGCTAAATATTCATAACACAGTCTTTTGATTAATAGTTTCTTTATTGTTGAAGAAAAACAGTAAGATATTCATTCAACCTTCTTCTTTGGCTTGTACACTTTAATCTTCGTCGAACTCCGTATGTGTCCACATGGCCGAAAGATATTCCTTCTCACCATGCTTCCTCCGTACTAACTAAAAAACTAACAGCTTCTGCGCAAGAATCCCAGCAGCATACACGCCTCCGACTACGTAATAAATCCCACACACATAATTACAGGCAGACAAAATTTAAAGGCAAATGCCATAATTTATGACACACAAAATTAAGCCAAATATTCACTACACAACCTGAGAAGGATTTTGTAGATTTTATAATATTATTATAATATTTTATATATATATGAATGTTTTACCGGGATGTGAAGTATTCTAGTGTTCTTTTAATGCTTGTCTGCTTTAATATTTTTTGTCTGATCTCACATTGATCATTTGTTTCTTTTATTCTCTAATTTACAGAGAGGAACTGGTCTCCATCCAACGGGAGCTGCAAGTTCTATCAGAACAGTACTCTCATAAATGTTTAGAAAATGCACACCTGGCCCAAGCTTTGGAGGCTGAACGGCAGGCACTTCGGCAGTGTCAGCGGGAGAATCAGGAGCTAAATGGCCATAACCAGGTAACGGTGAATGACATACTAGACAGCGCAGTATTCACATTGTTAGCAAGCAGGAACAATGGGAATTTCTGGAAACAAACAAAGTATTGGAGAAATTCACTGGATCGGACAGCATCTATGGAGGGAATGGATGGGCGTGTTTTGGATTGGGATCACTTCAGACTTATTGTATTGGAGGGGAAACTAGGAAAAGAAAGGTTAGAGTGGGAAAAAGCCTTGCAAGTGACAGGTAGATATAGCTGAGGGTATTTTAATTGGCAGGTGAGTGGTATAAGTGACAAAGACTAGAGATGAAAAGGACAGAAACGCGTGTTAGAGAAGATAATGAGAAGAGTAAAGCCAGAGGGATGTATACAGGTAAAGAAGAGGAGGTGGTGGGGAAAGAATGGTGTGGTAGCGGGGAACGATGGGTGTGCATTGGGGATGGGGGGGTGGGGGAGGGATAGAGGGGTTATTACTTAAAATTGGAAAATTCAATGTTCGTACCTTTCGGTTGTGAGCTGCCTAAGTGGAATATGAGGTGATGTTCATCCAGAGTTGTGTGGACTTACTCTGGCGAAGGAGGAGGCAAATGACATAAAGGCCAATCTGGGAAGCAGAGTTAAAAGGGTTTGCAACCAGGAGATCCAGCAGGTCTTGAGTGTTAGTGTTCACCCAAACAGTCACGTTCACACTTGATATCACAGATGGAAAGGAGGTCACATCAGGAGCACCAAATGCAGTAGATGAGGTTTGAAGTGATGCATGCACTCTGTCTCGTCTGGAATGGCTGCTGGGTCTCTGGATGGAGGTGAGGAAGAAAGTGTAAGGACAGTTGTTACATGTTCTGCAGTTGCAGGGTAAAGTACCGGAGAAAGGGGGAGTTTAGGTGGGAAGGGATGATTGAACCAAAGAGTTGCAGAGGGAGTGGTCTGTGCAGAAAGGGGTGTGGTAGAGAAGATGTGATGGTGGTGAGATCATGTTGAAGCTGATGAAAATGTCATAGAATTTTGTGTTGGATCCAGAGGCTGCTGGGCTGAAAGATGAGGACAAGGGGAACTCTATCCTTATTCCATCAGGAGGGAGGGGTAAGTTCTTTGTGTGTAATCTTTTCATCTATATCCCTGAAACAGGGAAAGGGAAAAACATCCAGAATTTTTATTCTTGAATATTTTGCAGCATTCCACCTCGAAACATGTGCATGTGTAAGGTGACTGCATCCATGCTCTATAACTAAGTAACTCTGTACTTAGCTTTTTTTCTAAACGTTTCAGATTTGCACTGGTTATAATAAGCATGTAGAATGATTATCCCATGTTATCACTAGATCCAGCTGTATTCTTCAAGCTACCTTTATGTTTCTTGTTCTTTACAGGATCTAAATAACCACTTGGCTGCAGAATTTGCCCGATTAAGGGTGCTGATTACTGGGGACGGGAAGGAAGGGGGTGCCGGCTCACCCCTCTCACTGGGGAAAGATGTCTACGAACTGGAGGTAAGGGCAGAGCCATAAAGAATCATTTCTCTTTGATTTGTTGACATTGCATGTCGTCTCTTTGTAACGGGTGCTTGGGGGTCTTCTCTCTCAACAAAGGACAACGTGAATGGCTGAGTAATTGCTATTTACATTTATTCACGAGAAGAAAAACTTCACATTTGTACATGGCCATAGAACATCCAACAGTACAGCACAAGAACATGCCGAACATGATGCCAAGACCTATCTGCTTATAACCTATATCCCGCCATCCCATACATATCCATATTCCTATCCAAAAGTCTTTTAAATGCAACATATTTATCTGCTTCAACCATCACCCTCAGCAGTCCGTTCTGGGCACTCACCACTCTGTGCAAAGAAAACTTCGCCCGGCACATGTTTTTTAACCTTTGTCCCTCTCCCCTTAAAGCTATGGCCTCTAGTATTTGATTTTTGCATCCCGGGAAAGATTCTAACTGTCTCACAATTTTATATATTTTTATCAGGTCTTCCTGTAACCTCTGTCAAGCCTCTCCCTATAGTGCAGGCTCGAAGGGCCGAATGACCTACTCCTGCACCTATTTTCTATGTTTCTATAACCAAACTGTATAATTTGACAACCTTCCTCACAGTCCACGACCACAGCAAACTTGGTGTCATCTGCAAACTTACTAATCAATCCATCTACATTTATATCCAAGTCATTTATATATATCACGAACAGCCGTCCCAGCGTAGACTCCACTGTTCACAGACATCCGGCCTGAATATTGTTCTTTCACCTTTGTCTTCTATCCAATTCTGAATCCATACAGCAAAGTCGCTATTAATCCTGTGCATCTGAATCTCCTGGATCAGCCTACCATTTTATCAAATGCCTTACTAAAATTCATTTGGACAACATCCACTGCTCAACCCTCATCGGGCACCTTTGTCATCTTCTGAAAAAACCCAATGAAGTTATTTAGACATGATCTGCCATGTACAAAGCCAAGCCTATGGGACTTTGCCTGTGGCCAGAGAAGATGTAAAGATCTTTGTGAAAGCTCCCACAATCTCCTCCCTTGCCTCTCTCAATAACCGGGGAATAATCCCATCCGGTCCTGGGGATTTATCCACCTTAATGCTATTCAAGAGCCCCTACCCCACCACCTCCTCAATCTCAAACTTCCCTTGCATATTAGTATTTACCACAATGTCCTTCATTTCCTACTCCTTGGTGAAAACAGATGCAAAGCAATTATTTTGTACCTCTCCTACATCCCTAGACTCTAAGCACAAATTCCCTCCTTTATCGATGAGGAGTCCTCCCTTCGATCTGGTTATGATCTTTATTTTTAATATAGGTATTAAACGCTTTGGGATTTTCTTTAATCCAATTTGCCAAAGGCATTTCATGTACTTTTGGCCCTTCTAATGGCCTGCTTCAGTTCTTTCTGCCTTTTGTTTATATTCCTCAAAGGCCCAATCTGATTCCAACCTCTTAAACCTTGTATGTGCTCCCTTTTTCTTTTTGACTAAATTTACAATCACTTTGGTCATCCAAGGTTCCCTTACTTTGCCCTCGTTATGTATCCAGAAACATTTGTGATCTGAACATCGATCAACTGGCATTTAAAAATCTCCCACCTGTCAGATGTGGACTTACCCAATAACAATTGTTCTCAGTGTAACTAGGGGAGAATACGTGTTCGGCACAGACTAGAAGGGTCGAGATGGCCTGTTTCCGTGCTGTAATTTGTTATATGGTTATATGGTATCCTCCTGTGCTCCTGCCTAATAGCATTTCAGTTAGCCTTATTCCAAATTAGCACCTTCCCCCAAGTTCCAACCTTCTCCCTCAAAAAAAATTAAAAGTTATAGTCATGATCACCATCCCCAAAATGCTCACCTACATCATCACCCAAACTGTTTACGCAATTTCTTTCTTTCTGTTTGTTGAAGTACTTTGAGTCACTCTCAACATTTGTCAATTTGGAAAAATGTAAAAACTCTGATAAGCTTTCTAACTTGGTAAATTTGCAGGTTTTATTGCGGGTCAAAGAATCTGAAATCCAGTATCTGAAGCAGGAGATTAATTCTCTAAAGGATGAACTACAGTCTGCACTGAGGGTGAGTGAACACACATGTGCAACAAATAACTAGGTAAAAGTAGAGTTTTATCACATCCCAAATGTTGTGATCTTCGCTTTACAAGGCCTAATGCAACACATCATTATTACAAGGGTCAAAAATGTGCAGAAATACGGAGAAACTAGAACTGCTTTCTCTGAAAATAGAAATGAGGGTTGGATTTGAATTGTTCAAAATGTAAATGGGATGGATGATGCAGATTCAAAGACACGTGATATAGAAGCTAATTATAAAAATATTTCACACATGATAATATTTATATGAAGTACTTTGCTGCAGATGGTGATTTATAAATTGTTCAGACAGTAATTAACCATTTAAACAAATATTATGAGAGCTTGAATAAAAGAGATAGCAATAGAAAGTAGAAAAATAGAATTCGTAAATCTGTCTCAGGAGGGACCTAAATGCAGCATTGGGAAGAAGGGTTAAATGGTGTATGCTTGTGCTAAAATACACTTGATGGCATGGTGGCCGTTGTTTCAATTATGTACAGTGCTCTCCATAATGTGTTGGACAAAGACCCATCATTTATTTATTTGCCTCTGTACTCCACAATGTGAGATCTGTAATAGAAAAAAAATCACATATGGTTAAAGTGCACATTGTCAGATTTTATTAAAGACCGTTTTTATACATTTTGGTTTTACCATGTAGAAATTGTGGTTATACAGTCATCGTCCGTCCCCGTCCCCCCCCCCCCCCCCCCATTTCAGGACACCATAATGTTTGGGACACATGGCTTCACAGGTGTTTGTAATTGCTCAGGTGTGTTTAATTCCCTCCTTCATGCAGGTATAAGAGAGCTCTCAGCACCTAGTCTTTCCATCACCTTCGGAAACTTTTATTGCTGTTTATCAACATGAGGAGCAAATAAAACTGATAGAGACATCAGCCAAACCTTAGGCTTACCAAAATCAACTCTTTGGAACATCATTAAAGAGAGCACTGGTGAGCTTACTAATCGCAAAGGGACTGGCATGCCAAGGAAGATCTCCACAGCTGATGACAAAAGAATTCTCTCTGTAATAAAGAAAAATCCCCGAACACCTGTCCGACAGATCAGAAACACTCTTCAGGAGTTGGGTGTTGATTTGTCAATGACCACTGTCCACATGAGACTTCATGAACAGAAATACAAAGGCTACACTGCAAGATGCAAACCACTGGTTAGCTGCAAAAATAGGATGGACAGGTTTCAGTTTGCCAAGAAGTACTTAAAAGTCCAACCACAGTTCTGGAAAAAGGTCTTGTGGGCAGTTGAGACGAAGATTAACATATCAGAGTGATGGCAAGAGCAAAGTATGGAGGAGTGAAGGAACTGCTTAAGATCAAAAGCATACCACCTCATCTGTGGAACACGGTGGTGGGGGTGTTATGGCCTGGGCATGTATGGCTGCTGAAGGTACTGACTCACTTATCTTCATTGATGATAAAACCGCTGATGGTAATAGCATACTGAATTCTGAAGTGTATAGACACCTTATCTGCTCAAGTTCAAACAAATGCCTCAAAACTCATTGACCGGTCGTTCATTCTACAGCAAGACAATGATCCCAAACATACTGCTAAAGCAACAAATGTATTTTTCAAAGCTACAAAATGGTAATTTCTTGAGTGGCCACGTCAATTACCTGATCTGAAACCAATTGATCATGCCTTTTATATGCTGAAGAGAAAATTGAAGGGGACTAGCCCCCAAAACAAACATAAGCTAAAGATGGCTGCAATACAGGCCTGGCAGAATATCACCAGAGAAGGAACCCAGAACTGGCGATGTCCATGAATCGCAGACTTCAAGCAGTCATTGCATGCAAAGAATATGTAACAAAATACCAAACACGACTACATTCATTTACATGACATTGCTGTGTCCCAAACATTATGGTGCCCTGAAATGGGGGACGACTATGTATAAACACTGCTGTAATTTCTACATGGTGAAATCAAAATGGCCTTTATTAAAATCTGACAATGTGCACTTGAACCACGTGTGATTTTTTTTCTATTACAAATCTCAAATTGGGGAGGACAGAGACAAATAAATAAATGATGTGTCTTTGTCCCAAACATTATGGAGGGTACTGTGACTACAAAATCAGCGCTGTAAGAATGTCTGATATTTTCCATGATGTTAACTTTTCTTTTAGAAGGCACCCTGTGCAATTTTCATTCTTGCATGCTTTACTAAATCAGTCAATTTAATGACATCTTTTTACATTTTAAGGACAAAAAATATGCTACAGATAAGTATAAAGGTATCTACACTGAACTGAGCATTGTTCGAGCAAAGGCTGATTGTGATGTCAACCGACTGAAAGAACAACTCAAAGTTGCCACTGAAGCCATGGGAGAGAAGATAATAGACTGTGGTGTTGCTGGCTATGGTAAAGATTGCAGAGTTTACTTTATTTCAAAATTCGAAGGCATTATTTGAATAGGGTAGAGGTGCGGCCTAAATCCTGAACATTAATTTTCTCTGGCCAATTTCAAAGATGTTTAAAAGGGATAATACATTTACTTTTTAAGTAAATAATATGTAGGGAGACTGGGAGCTTGGATTTAACAGAAGCTGCCATGGATAATAATAAGCGACTATTCTCAGTGGATAAATTAGCTTCCCCATTTTGCCCTTGTATTCTTCCCACACACTTTGTTGTTGTGCCTGTGTGATGTGGTACCATCACAGTCACGAGTGTTCCAAGCTCATATTTTTCATTCTTGACAGAAGCATTTCAAAATGTTACAAGCTGCATCATTCAGCAGACCTATTGACTCTAATGCTAGATTGATATTTCAACACTGCAATGATCTCAGATATTTATGTCTGCTTTTCTTTTTTTGTTTCAATCTGCCACTACCAGACATCATGAAATCAAAAAGTAATCCTGATTTTTTGAAGAAGGACAAGCTGAACTCTGGCAGGTCGATGAGGAATTTGCGGTCAAAAGTGAGTATTAGAGAAATCGCGAGAAACTGGCTCTTGAGCTGCTGGGCAGAGACACACAAAACTACTGATCACCTGTCCTCTTTAATATGAACAATGATTATTATCCAGTTAAAAATAACAAAGCTGTATCTGTGGCATCCGCAAAGATTGGAAAAAATTGTATCTTGTTATGTAAATCCACCGGTATATTTCACTCAGGAATTTGAGCAATTGTGGGTAAATTTCAGTGTTGGCTTTCCTAAATATATCTTGCTGTCTTTGAAAAGATTTCATGGTCCTTGGGTTATTTATTATTTCGACTGATCCTCTGCGAGTCTGAATGTCTGTGCTTGATCATCATCCCTCACACGCATCTTTGTGCATCCCAAATTTCCCCAAAATATGATTTTGAAATTCGGAATTTTTGTAAGCTTTTTGTTTGGATTACAGTGTGTCAGCCCTAGTTCTAGAGCTGCCTGTGGTCTGACCCACTCTCAGCTTCATGAAATTCCTGTTTAAAGGCCATTCATTTGGCAATATTGCCTTGATAAGTTGGTTTATTTACTGTATTCATACTGCCATGAGTCTGCTATGACATCATGATTTTATGAAAATAAATATTGCCTACCAATCTATAAGATTCCAAGTAAAAAGAATGCTCCAAAATTTAGTTTAGTTTCAATTTAGTTTAGTTTCGAGATACAGCGCGGAAACAGGCCCTTTGGCCCACCGAGTCCGCACCGACCAGCGATCCTCGCACATGTACACTACCCCACACACACTAGGGACAATTCCCATTTATACTAAGCCAATTAACCTACAAACCTGTATGTCTTTGGTGTGTGGGATGAAACCGAAGATCTCGGAGAAAACCCATGCGGTCACGGGGAGAACGTACTGACGAGTACCCATAATCACCATCAAATCCGTGTCCCTGGCGCTGTCAGGCAGCAACTCTACTGCTGTGCCACCGTGTTGCCGACTCAGTGGTGAGAGAAGGATGATGATCTTTCACAAAAACTAGAAAAAGTTAGAAATCACTTTATTAGCCAAGTATGTTTGCAACATACGAGGAATTTGATTTGCCATACAGTCATACCAATAAAAAAACAAGTCACACAAAATATATTTTACCATAAACATCCACCACAGTGACTCCTCCACATTCCCCACTGTGGTGGAAGGCAAAAAAAAGTTAAATCTCTTCCCTACTTGTTCCCTACTCTGGGTCTCGAGCCTTCCTTTGACGGGACGATCTTGACTCCAATAGTCAGCGGTCGGGCCCTCCGCGTCAGGGCGATCAAGCTCCCACATCGGGGGGATCTCAGTTCCCCTGTGCCGGGCGATCTGACCCCGGGTTCTCTGTGTCCCACCTGAACTTGCATCCATTTCGCTTCCACCCATATTCCTTTCTCTGGCTTCACAATTCCGTTTATCTGTCCTTATTTCACACTCTGTGTCTTTTCATCTCTGGCCTTTGTCCAACCACCTATCAAAAACCCTCCTCGCCTGTATCCACCTATCATCTGCCAGGCTTTGTCCTGCCTCTCCTCTCTTCCAGTTTTCTTCCCCCCTCCCCCTCCCACCACAATCAATTTGAAGAAGGTTCTCGACCAGCACTGTGTCTTTTTTCTTTGTCATATCATCCTAAATGCTCATCTTTTTTTTAAATGGTGCCCTTGTCCTCGATTCCCTGCAAAGGAAAACATCAACTATCCTGTCAGGTCCATAAGAATTTTATATGTTTCAATGAAATGAGCAATATTGGAAAAATGAGTTGCTTATTTTGGTAGGAATGACAGAAAAATAATGTGCATATATTTTTAGATATTAAGGAATCAAAGCATACGGGCATTTGACTGGAAAGGAGACAGATTAGAGGCGCAGCATGATTTTAGTGCATAAATGAGCAAGCTACTATTGCTTTTAATTCTTCGAGATTGGGAGAAATTTTAAGAACATAAAAAAAACTTCTAAAAGTCCAGTTAACTTTCTCATTCGAGTCTCTCAGATTGTTCATTAGTGACACCACTGTTCTAAACCTAACTGCCATTGTATACTTAATGAAGCTTTACTGCAGCAGTTACATTTTAAACGGATGTAAAGCTGTAGGTTACAGGGTATGCCTTTGACTTGTATTTTTCTTTATCCAACAAGAAAGCAAATATTGTCTGCATTTAAAAGATCAATTGCTTTTCCTGTTTCCACTGGTTCTCAATATTTTTCTCCATGTTTTTCGTCAAACAGTCTGTAATAGAATGGGTCACATGGTAAAGATGAATGATGCAAGTGTCACGTTTGCTATTATGTAGGTATCAGGATGGTTAAATGCCCCATTTTGCATGCATATCAATTTTTCTCAAAGATCTTGCCTTGCCCCTGGTACTCTGTGGTCACCCAAATATAATGGTGACTTTTTTGCTTACTGGAAATCGGGAGAATGGAGAGTAGAAATAGATTTGTGCCATTAAGTTGCGGAAATGTCTAATCTTATTATTAATCATGTCATCCAGTTGTAGATTACATGAGTTGGTGGTCATTTTCAAGACTCTAGGCAGATAATGACCTAAATTCAGTTGGCCTTTTCTTCCCTTACTATTCTCTCGACAGAGGTCAAGTAAAGGTTTGTGGCAGAATTGAAAAAGCTTTTGGGTTCCCATTGGTTATACCAAAAAATTATGATCCTCAATTATCTCTCCAATGCTTTCCATATATTTCCCACAACCTTTGCTCCATTGGCCCTATGTTTCTAATAAATCACCATTCCGTATAAAAAAATTGTGAAACCATTCGCCTTTCCATGGCATTCCATTAGCTTATGTTTCTGCTGTCTTGAAGACATCAGTAGGGTTTACTTTATCTATTCTATTAAGAAGTTTGAATAATACTTCCTCAGCCTTCGGGTAAACAAGATCTTCCATCTCTCCTTCTGGTGGATGTCCTAACTTTTGTCATACTTTTCTACAAAGCTTGCTACCTTTCTTCCGTATTATAGGTATGACACTATCAGTGTCCCCATTTAGATTCATCATCACTGTCTCGGAGTTCAACTGTTTCTTCGGTTTCCAAAAAAACACCAGCCTTTATTTTATAGCCACATGCTCGATTATTAGAGCCAGGATGTTTAGGGACTAAAAAACTCTGAAATAGGCAGGCAAAAAGGCATAATAAAATTACAAAAAAGGCACGAAAAAAACATTTACTGACAATAAAAAGGCATGTATTTCCACCACCAAAATATGGTTAAAAATTACAATATAATGGTACACTACTTTAAATGACCAAAGTTGCCTGCTTGCACATAATTATTAGCATATTTTTCAAATTATCTGGTGTTAAACTATGCCGTCTGTCAGACAGAATATGCTTCAATTGTGAAAAACGTCTTTCTACCTCAACTGAGGACACTGGTGCATACCCGAAACAAACAACAGACTCTATATTCATGTTGATATCTTGTGCATTGCAACTACCTTTGAGAACTTTGGCTATGTTTTTGATTTCTTCAAGATCTTTGTTAGCTAAATTCACTCTCTCACATTTTCCTTGCATGTCTTTACTTACATCGCCAGGAACAGTACGAATATCGTCAGTTACGTTGTTGAAAACCTGCAAGTTATTCTAATATTTTGCCACGTTTCTCAAGGGAAGTGATAACTTGTGGGAAGTTTGCAAAATTGGAAGCAATAAATAGATTTTGGAGAAGACGGAACCAGCGGGCAGCTGCACGAACGAATGGTGGCGCCCCCGGTGGTGGTAATTTATACTATGTTGACACAATAATAATAACTAATATTAATGTGTTAACATAGAAAATGTAATTGTAAGCACAGGACAACTGGAGAAAATAGCACGATATTTTAGCAAAACTGCAAATAAAGGCTGATTTAGGCACCCGATTGTGAAAAAGGCATTATCTTGGTGAAATCGTCAAAAAATACATGAAAAGGCACCTGGCATTTATAGCAAAATCCTGGCTCTAATTATTAGTATCAGTGAGCCAGCTACCAGTACTCCTAGATTTTATTATGAAGCTTCACTCCAATTATTTCTAATGTCTGCTTTCATTGCCTGGTATTTGTCCACTCTCAGTACTTGCTATTCAGCTTCCAATCTTCAGATTTTGTAGAAATGACATAGATGTTTTTACCTGTTCATATCACAAAGTAATTGTTGATCAGTGGTGCCAAACTTTTTGAGAGGTCAAGACTGGAAAAACAGATTAGTTGAACCATATTTTATTTAGTCAGGTACATATAGATCTTTGCTCCCCAACGGGTGCTGGGCACCGGCAGCAGCCGCCACGCGAGCACTGGAGTGCCCCTCCCTCCCGGAGTGTCCCATCCTGCCTTGCAACTGCATTGTGACGTCACTCTGGGTTTTTTTCCGAAATTGGTGAGTTTTCAGGCTGTTTTTAAAACTTGAAACAATTAAAAAGTTCAGAAATATAGGTGGGAATGCGACGGGAAGATGTCTATCGCCTTGACGGGTAAAATGTGAGTAGGATGTGTGGAAATGGGAAGGCTGTGGCCTAGCGTTTGGAAGAAAATAGGAAAATTAACCAGATTTGCGCGCGCGCGCGCACACACACACACACACACACACACACACACACACACACACACACACACACACACACACACACACACACACACACACACACACAACAAAGAGTCTTGTGCATATCTCCTTCTCAGAGACTAAAAATTCCTTTATTAATGGAAGTTACTTTCTTGAGGACCTTGGGCTGAATTCAGATTATTAATCTGGTGTTATTTGCTAAACATGTTGCACCCCAGCATTATAAAAAGGATGGAATAATTTATAATATTTATAAATTATTTCATAAATAAATGATTAATTAGTGCATTCACGTTGACCAGCCTGGTGTTCAAAGTTCAGTATGTACATGAAAGGAAGCCAAACCAACCAGTCCTATCTCCTTTCTACTCATCCCTCGTTGCTAAGTTGAAGGTTCTGGAATGGGCAGAAGGAAATATCTCATTGTTGGCTATTGTGAACTACCTGCAGAACATGTTGTAGATGTATTGAGGAATAGTTAAACTAATGCCATGTGATTGCATTTGCAGAACTACATCACCTTGATCTTAGATCAAGCTCTTCCCCCAATAAGAGTTCATATTTTCAGCCTTCATACAATCAAACTTGCATCTGGATATATTTAGTTTAAAGGTGCAATAACACATGAAAACAATTATGTACAATGTATTTCAGTGGAGCAAATGTGATTCTTTCCATGTTGTGAAAAAAAACTGACATCAGTTGCAGGTTCCACAATAAATTGAGATTTCATTCGTGGCTCTTGAACTGTGGATGCAGAATGATTGAACTACATCATGCATGATTTTGGCAGTCATTAATATTTATAGAAACATACTTCATGCAAGCTGTTATCATGGTTTTGGAATGGAGGGAACTGATGCATGTTATAAGTAAACCACATTAATTGTGGATGAATGTTCACTGGCTATTCACTTCCCTCACCAGTAGCCATGAATCACAATAATTAACCACAAATGACGACAAAATCCAGTTCATATTACAGGTAATACAAAGCCTTCTTTGTTTTAAAAGAGATATAACAATTAACGGCCTTTTTTTTCTCTTTACAGAGCCTGAAAGAAGGCCTTACAGTGCAAGAACGAATGAAACTGTTTGAACCCAAGGATTAGGAAATGAATGCCACATCATTGGCTCAGGCCTAATCTGCACCTCAAATTAAAGAAACTGCCTCACTGTAACAAATATTAATCCTTCATAGAACAATCATTTGGTTCTTTCTGACTTTGCACTTCAGTCATTAATGTGAGCATGTAATATATTCAAGTTCGTAAGCTTCACTCTGGTTGCACAATCTATGTTGTTAACTAGAAAGAATTCTCTCAAGTAACCAGATTTTTAAAAACAGACGTTTTGACCTTTCTGTACTATTAGAAAAGTACATTCTGTATTATTCCCTACCAAAACAAGTGTGATTTTGCTGTTCTTTGCATCTTTTTATTATTCAGACAGAAAACAAATGGTCAGATAGCCATTAGGTGCAGGCTGAGGGCTTCGATTTTTGTGAAGCAGCAAAACTTTTCTAACTTTCTCAGGTCCTTTTCTTATTCATGTGCCAATAGACGATCCAGATCAAGGCCATAAGCTAACAAGAGTATTGAAGAGGCAGCCGGTCACACTTTTTTAATATAATTATATTGGGCAAAAGAGCAGTTCCAGTCATTTGTCTATTTTTCTTGGATAGCAGCGTAAACATTCCTGCCAATATATATGGATCTACTACAGAGATATGCTTTTACACCGACATTAGGAGAGATTAGCAGTACCTGGAAATAGAAGCATTGAAATAGGGGAGAAAAGACTCAAATAGAACGTGGAGACAGCGAATGGGGAAGCCACAAAAGATCCAGTATTGCTTTCAATGGCTTACAGCGACAGAGACCCAGGTTCAATCCTGACTACCGTGCTGTCTGTGTGGAGTTTGTATGTTCTCCCTGTGCCTGCGTGAGTTTTCTCTGGGTTCTCCGGTTTCCTCCCACAAAGACGTGCAGGATTGTAGGTTAATTAGCTCCTAGTGTGTAGGATTAAAAAATGGATAACATAGAACTAGTGTACGGGTGATCAATAAATAGTTGGTCTGGACTCGGTAGATGGATCTGGTTCCATGCTGTATCTCTAAAAAAGTGTGGGATTGGGATGAGGACACTATTTGTTTCCGAGTCAAAATTTAGGGGATTTGTTTTTAATTAATTCACAACATAGATTATCACTGCCTGTATTTATTGTTCTTTCCTGGCTGGGTATGTGAAGATAGTTTAATTGGGGCAGTCTATGCTGCAGTAAAATTTTAATTGTTTTGTTGTCGGTACCTATGACAATTAAATAATCTTGATTATGTAATTAAGAAATTTTCAGAGCTGTAGGTAGAAAAATTCCATGATTTTGACCCTGAAACAAAGGAACAATATATTTTCAAGTTGTGGAACCGAGGAGATGTATCAATTAGCTGTGTTTTCAAATGCTGATGTGCCTGATTTTCTCAGTAGTAATGATACAGCATTAGGGGACCTAGTAGACAATGCCTTGATGGTATTGTAATGAACTGGGCTTGATATACTGATGGAGAGTCTAAACATTTAGGATATTGAATGGTGCGCCAAAGCAGTGTTTTGTCATTTCTATCAAACTACGGTTGAGGCAAATCTTATTTGTTGCATAGCATTCCAACACATGATAATGCCACCGAATGACGGGCAGCAGTCATTAAATGTTTTTTTGTGGCAAATGGTGCACCATTGAATGGTGCAAGTGTTAATTACTTATGCCTGAATGTCGTCCAGAGCTTTGTGTATGTGCGTGGACTGCATCATTATCTGAGGATTTGCATATGGGAATGAAAACTGCAATATATATTCACCTTCAATATGGAGAGAAGCACCTGTAGATGGCTGGGCATTTGAAGTGACCTACCTACAGTAATGTCTGAGGCCCAACAAGTGCAATTCAATTCCTTTGTGCCAAGTATGACTTCACCCAGTTAAGTGATTTCACCAATCATCAAATGATTTAAATGTTAAATTTCTTTAGCAATGTTTGGCTACACTAATTGAAAGTAAAGCATTTCAATCTGGCAATGTTATGCTGCAATGCATTAGCACGTGGTAAATTTATTGTCATGAAATTTTTTTTGCTGCATAGAAGAAAAGGACAATCACCATTATTCCATAATCGCTGTTATATAATCTAGCTAAACTGACAGACACAATGACGCAATGGGATAGTCATTGGGAGCAACATTTTTACTTCTGTGCTGTGTTCGGTGGGCTGGTGCACGAGTTGAGTAATATATGATGTGTGATGTTCTTTATGTGAGAGTGCTTGACCCCAAGAAGCACCCGAACAACATCTGGGGCTGAGATGCTTTACTTCCAACAACCGCATTCATTTTTTCTCTGAATGTGTGCATAGTAGAAAGAATGCAAAATAAAAATGAAAACTATTGTTCATTTGAGGTTGTTCCTTTAAATCATTACTCTCCAGCACACAATTCTTTAATTACTAAACACAAAAGCCATACACCATTGATGTATCACTAAGCTTCCACAAAATAAACTGGACGAACATGCATCAACCCTGATGTTGGAACTTGTCTTAAGTATTGTTATACTATAACAGAAAATTCTACACATACTATGTTGTGCTTGTGACTTATTTATGGAAGCACTGCTTTTCAGTGTTCAGGTGTTCTTTCTTCCTATCCAGACACCACTGATTTATTGGTGCTTGCAGTACATTTCCTGTGGCCTGAGGCAGTGATTTTTGAAAGAACACCTGCAGAAATTGTGCGAGAGGGATAAATAAATAAATTGAATCTTAGTGCTTCTAAACGTTCGTGTTTTTTTGCGCAGGAGAATCAGAGTTAAGGACTGCTGCAACTTGTTGTACTTCAAACTCCTTAACAATTCCAATAGACAAAGGTATTGCACATCTGGCTCATCTCAGGATATGTCTGACAAATATTTAGCTTTTATATTTGTTACAAGTGAACTTGGGTTTTACTCCTCATATGTCTGTTTATAATCTTGGTTTGATTAGCTGTTTGGATTTCCAATAGTACATTTTACAGAATGCTATCAAACTGGCAACTTATTTACATTGCTGCCTGACCCGATGGGTTGCTCCAGCACTTTTTAAAAATATTTTCTTCTTCAATACAATATTAGAGCACAAGATAGGGAAATCCAAGATTGTACTATAATCACTTAATATTTAATGTTTGAATGAACTGCACCTTGTAACTTCTATAATGGTTAAATTTCTTCCAAACATTTGCATAATTGTTAAAAGAGGAAGGGTTTCATTGTGAATACTAACCATGTTCCAATGAAACAGTGAAAATTTGCACGAGTATTGAAATTCTCATCTTTATTCAGGCAATAGTTAATATAAATTTAGGCCACAAATCTAAGTTTCATTACTGCTCTTTAAAATTACAGCCACCTGTTCCAATTTGCATTGCAAATATGTGGTTAACCAACCAGCTAGGTTGATGCTTTTAGCATGACCTATTTGTGCATTTCCTTTCACTGTGTATGTTGTTTGTTTTGCCTTTCAAGAACGTCAACAAATATCAAAGTAATTACCTAATACGTAGATATATACAACTCTTCATTTCGAAGGTAATAAGAGATGTAGAGTAGAGGACAAGATGCATGTTACCTTCCCAAAGCAGGGAAATCCTTCCAATCTATCAGGTAGATATTACTATTTAATACAGTAAAAGCAGTTGCTAGAGATGTATAATCCATATTTTGGTTCCCCAAACCTTTGCAGATAAAAGTTATCAGCTGTGATTTAGTGATGGCAGTCTTGCAGTTATGGGCCCATGGATTTGAGCCAGATCCTTAACTAAAATATAGGTTGACTATAGAAAGACTTTTGGATAGGATACTAGAACCAGGCCCCAATTGTCCTTCTTCTTGCGTATGGCGTGCACAGTCTATTTGATCTTATTTGATTTTGCACGCCCGGTTGATTGCATTTGTTGAAACAGGGCGGACCACGTGAAGGTTATAATCTCCCATCCCAACTGTCCTCTTGAATGGACATAAAAGATTCAATGCAACATTCTAAACTCAGCAAAGGAATAGTCCTTTTATCCATTTTATGTAGGGGGACAATCGGCTAGCAGGGAGGTTTGCTTGGGGTACTGTGGAGGGTTTAAACTAGAGAAGCTGGGGGAGGGGGTGTGAACTAGAGTAGTTGGTCAGAAATTGAAAGTAGTGATGGGAAGTTAGTGGTTTGCACCGCAGGTATTGAGGGAAAGACAGGCAGAGTGAAGTGAAGGAATATGCTGATACTGGTGGGCTGATGTGTGTTTATTTCAATGCAAGGACTATTGTGGAGAAAGCAGATGAACTTCGAGCCTGGAGAGGTGCTTGGGATGATGTTGTTGTGGCTATTGCGGAAACATTATTGCAAGAGGGACATGATTGGCAGCTCACTGTTCCTGGGTTTTGATGTTTCAGATGTGATCAAGAAGGAGACAAAAGAGGTGGTGGAGTTGTGCTACTATTCAGAGAGTACATACTGGATGGTTTGCTGAGGTGATTATGGGTAGAATTTAGAAATAACAATGGTGCAAGCTCTCTTATGGAATTGTCCTATAGGCCTCTCAATAGCAAGCGGGAGATAAGAGTAACAGATATATAGACATGTAACTAAAATATGTTAAAATAACAGGATTGTCTTAGTAGTCGACTTTAACTTTTGCCATATTGACTGGGACTTATTCAGTACCAAAGTCTTAGACAGGGCAGAATTTGTGAGCTGTATCCAAGAGGGTTTCTTGAAACAGTATGTGGATAGTCCTCCCTGAGAATAGAGCATACTGGACCTTGTGTTGGGAAATTAGCCTGACCAGCTGACTGGAATTTCAGTGGAAAACATTTTGGGGATAATGATCACAATCCATAAGTATAAGACCTTTTTTTGAAAGATCAGGAATTTGAGGGCCTTGGGAACAGGTAGATTAAATGCAGGGGAGCTTGAGGGGCCAGGTGACATACTCCTACTCTTGATGTATTTGTTGAAATTCATAGAAGATAAATCCAGACCCTGTACCATTATGCCCCTGTCCCACTTAGGAAACCTGAACGGAAACCTCGCGCCCCACCCGAGGTTCCGGTCACTCTCCATGAATCACCAGAGGTTTTGGTCACTTGCCTGGAAAGCCTCGACCGAAGCGTGAGCTGCATCTACTTATCAAAGAGGGGAAAAGGGGGAAGGGGTGGAGACAGTTTTAAGAAGTTTAATAAAATTAGCGGGCATTTTACCTTCTGGCGGATCTTTGCTGAAAACTTCAATGAGCCAATAAAAATGGCCAGTCAGCGAAGGAGATTGCCTTCGACTGCCTTGTAAGTAAATAGCTACCCCACTACACTGGCTTCAACCAAACGGCAACCTATTTTTAGTCGAGGCCCGTTTTTTTTTTTTTTAAATAATCGCAGGAACATAGAAGAAGCCGCGACTACGCGGAAACCACTTTCCACCAATAGGGAGAGTGACCTCCAGGAATCTCACGGAAACCTTGGGTGGGGCGCAAGGTCTCCAGAGGTTTCCGTTCAGGTTTCCTAAGTGGGACAGGGACATAAGACACAAATCCAATCATTTAATTAATTGATAATTTTGGTTAAATGATAGATCCAACAACATCAACACAAATGTTTGTTATTTTAATAAATGACATCACAAAATAAAGTTGTATGATAGTTCTACAATATAAAATTCCTGACATATCATTCATTACTTGTTACAGCAATTTTGCTCCAATTAACATTTTTCCACACTATGAAAACATCAGTTCCAGCTAAGAGCACACCCATGCCCAGTGTGCACAACTTCCAAACTTAAAACAGAATCCCACTCTGTGGTGTCCAATTTGTAGTCATTTGATGACTCTGATGCTTATTACAGGTCACATTACAGATAACGTTCACTATTTTGGGCTTGTACACTCTGGAGTTTAGAAGGATGAGAGGGTATCTCATTGAAACATTTAAGATTGTTAAGGGCTTGGACACACTAGAGGCAGGAAACATGTTCCCGATGTTGTGGAAGTCCAGAACCAGGGGCCACAGTTTAAGAATAAGGAGTAAACCATCTAGAACGGAGACGAGGAAACACTTTTTCTCACAGAGAGTGGTGAGTCCGGAATTCTCTGCCTCAGGTGGAGGCTGGTTCTCTGGATACTTTCAAGAGAGAGCTAGATAGGGCTCTTAAAAATAGCGGAATCAGGGGATACGAGGAGAAGGCAGGAACGGGGTACTGATTGGGGATGATCAGCCATGATCACATTGAATGGCTCGAAGGGCCAAATAGCCTACTCCTGCACCCATTGTCTATTTACTGCCTCCATCTTTCTTCGATGGTGAATTTACACTGCAACTTAATCAGAAACTCCTGTAAAATACAGTTAGGTCAACATTGCTTTGAATATGCACAGCAGTACGTTGGTTCACAGCAGTAATTTCTCTTCAGCAAAAACTTGTAATGTAAACACATTCTTCAGTGCCCATTATCAGATAGAAAATTAATCCACAGCTCAAAAAAATGTAAGTGCAGCATTCTAATTAGTTCTAACTATAGTTACAATACCCAACAATTATTGAAATGTATAAAACCAGAAATGTACCAGCTACACATACTGGAAAGCCTTTTCCAATGCTCCAAATCAACAATAGTAATGGACCCCCCACATAATGGCAATTCAGGGGAACAGTAATTCGCCCACACGGAATTCACAAATTTAAAATACACAATAAGCTAACTAAACAAAAACAATTGTCATTTTTTGCCAAGGGGTGACATTGTAAAATAAAATATTTCTTAGGAATGTCACGCTTTCATAACGCAGGTGTGCATATATTATCAAACCGATGTGCTTAATTTGGAAACCAATATAGCATAATTCTGCAACAAATAAAATAGTCCATAATGATCTCCCAGGCGAAGAGGTGACTTAATTTGCTTTTTCTCACTGTAATGCCTTTGGCTACACCTTTGTTCAAACTATGAACTGCAAAGAAATTGAATACAAAAAGATACAACAATCAAATTGAAATAAGCAAAGCTGCAAAATAACATGCATTTTATATACTAAATATATCAAACACTAATGTAAATAAGCAGCATACGAAGCATATCTGGAGAGAAGGGATGAGTGATGTTTCAGATCAAGACCTTAACGGGGGTCGGAGGCGAGTGATTATGATATTTGAGCTCCGTGCGTCCTCGAAGGGGCAGAATCTATGTGAACACGTGATTTGATGCCTGCCAACCGGGGCGGGATCCATGTGATAGATGTGGCCCGCCATCCGCTCAGACATATGTCCTGGCCCCTTGGCAGAAAAGGTTGCCAACCCCTGAACTAAGGGAAGGACAGTCTGAAATGCATTTGACCTTTTTTTTGGGATGGTGCATCAAATCAATTCTGAGCATGTCTAAATGTTCTATCATGACTTTGCTCCTCCCTCTCCTACTCCTGTTCCTTTAACTCTGGCCTTTCATACAATCCACACTGCCTGCACATGGCAACTGTGCAGTCAGCTATTGTGTCCCTAAACTCCAGAAATACTTCTCATCTGTCTATAAATTGTCTATGGTCCTTGATTCAAAATTCTCCTTTAAACCTGTCACTTTGACTATGTTTAAGTTGCTGCTATTAATTTTCTTTCCCTGCATCTGTGTGTTTCTCATATTCTGTATAATTTCCTGTTATAGGCACTATTTAAATGAGTTGTTAATTTGTATCCAAAAAGTTGTATTTATGCTTTTCATTCTTTCTATTTTTAAATTGGAATATTTTTTGCAGAAAATTCAACACTAGCAAGAAATATGTTTACAATTATGCATATTTGTCTTTTTAGTGAATGTGGTTCATAGAAATAAATAGATCCAAGCAAAAACAAGTTATTTGTCCAAACAGTATTTTGAGTTTTACTTGCACAGTTTCCATTAATCCTGTGTGGACAACCAGTGGACTATAGTAAAATCCATGCAAGATTATGCAGGTGGTTTCTATTTACCTTTGCGGAGAGAAGCTGTACTTTGTTGGATCATACTCATTCCAAAGTCGTTCAAATTCTTCTGTAAATGCTTTCACAATATCAGCATCTTTAATTATAATTACATTTTCCTTATTTCTAAAAATGGCCTGCGCACTCCAGTTCAAGGATCCAGTTATAAGAATAGATCCATCAATTAGGGCGAATTTGTGATGCATGTAATTTGTATCCTGATCGTGTCGGACCTCTATACCTGCCATCATAAGGGAAAATAAGAATTAGCAAGATTGCCATTCAGCTTCTCATACCTGGTTTGCCACTCAATAAGATCGTGGCTAATCTTTGGCATCAGTGTCAATTTTGGGCACTAACCCCACATCTCTTCATGTTCTTAATATCAGAAGTATTTTCATCTACATGTGCAAAATACCCTGAACGTGGTGTCACAGGTAGATCTAACAGCATTTGGTACATTAGCCTTCATCAGTCAGGGTAATGCACATAGAAGTTGGCGAGGCAGTACGGTGTTCAGTTTTGGTAATCCTGCTATGGGAAGAATATAATTAAGCTGGAAAGAATGTAGAGAAGATTTATGAGGTTGTTGCCTAGACGAGGGAATGAGGGAGATGTTGGGCAGGCTAAGACTTTATTCCCTGGAGAATTGTATAGAATAGTGTATAAAATCATGTGAGGAATAGGTAGGGTGAATGCATGGGGTCTTTTACCCAATGTACGTGAAATTAAAAACAAGAGGACATGTTTAAGGTGAGAGAGTCAAGACTTAATAGAAATCTTAGGGCCACCTTTTCACTTAGAGGATGATGGGTTTTTGTGTATTTTTACAATACTGGAGAAATGTCAGCACAAAACATTAAAAATGTAATATCTCCACCGTTTCAAGTAGTATGGTGTTAATTTTTTCAGGGATTGTTACTCAAATGTGCAAGAGATAATAGAGATAAAATCGAGTTGATTTAACCAGTTTATATCTCAAAAATATGATTTTGATAATACCAAAAATGTGACATGCAATGAAATAAAGAGGCAATTTCTACATTAATTTAATTATAATTCAAAACATTTTCAAGTTTGTTGCTTTGCAGAGATGCTCGTTTCACAGTAATAAGCAAAACATTTGATGAATTTGGCATTAAGTGCTCTGAATGGCCATATTTCAAAGAGTGTAACGGTGGTTACTCTTGGTGTCCACCCTATTTTAGAGTAACCATCGTTACAGCACAATGGTAAATTAAGACCAAAGAACTCAATAGATAATGAAATTATGAGAAGAAAGTAACCTTAATATCAAGATTCTGTAAAAGCTGCTGCATGCCAAAATTAGTGAATATTTTTGGTGTCCACCATCACACGTGTGACACCAGCATTTTGCAGTAGCTATATTTCCATCAAATTATGTACCTGCAGTCTCTTATTCTGTATGGACAATTACTTCCATAAGGTTTATTCAAAACATGAAAGAAATTACAAAAAATACTGGAAGAAACTGGAGCTACTTTCATCTTGGTGTCCACCCTTGGACACTGTGTAACGCGCGTAACACATGATTCAGTAGATAACACATCATACTGCATCTGCCCATTCACCCAACCTATCCAAGTCACCCTGCAGCCTCATAGCATCCGCCTTGCAGCTCACACTGCCACGCAGCTTTGTGTCATCCACAAACCTGCAGATATTACATTTAATTCCCTCGAGTAAATCATTAATATATATTGTAAATAACTGGGGTCCCAGCACCGAGCCTTGCGGAACACCACTGGTCACTGCGTGCCATTCTGAAAAGGGTCTGTTAATTCTTACTCTTTGCTACCTGTCTCCATACCAGTTCTCTATC
This sequence comes from Leucoraja erinaceus, assembly GCF_028641065.1. Taxonomy (NCBI): domain Eukaryota; kingdom Metazoa; phylum Chordata; class Chondrichthyes; order Rajiformes; family Rajidae; genus Leucoraja; species Leucoraja erinaceus. Next base: position 17,476,833 of record NC_073396.1, read on the forward strand.
CATGTCAATACCCCGAAGGGTCTCGAACCGAAACGTCACCCATTCCTTCTCTCCAGAGATGCTGCCTGTCCCACTGAGTTACTCCAACTTTTTGTGTCTATCTTCAATAACCTACCCCCAATACCATGCGCTCTAATTTTGCACACTAATCTCTTGTGTGGGACCTTGTCAAAGGCTTTTTGAAAGTCCAGCTACACCACATCCACTGGCTCTCTCTTATCTATTCTACTTGTTACATCCTCAAAAAATCCTTGTTGAGGGGGGATGGTGTGTGGATCAGGGGCATCACAACGGGAACGCGTCAATCGCACCTGTGCAATTGTGGGCTATGCGTGAGTGGTGGAATATTGCGTTGGGGGTCCAGGCCTTCCGTGTGACAATGGGTCCCACTTCTTCTAGTCATTAACTAAATCCACTCATCCACTCTTCATCGGACAGAACCAGCATGGTTTTGTGAAGGGGAAGTCCTGTTTAACGAATCTGCTCGAATTCTTTGAGGAAGTAACAACCCGGGTGGATAAAGGGGAACCGGTGGATGTGGTATACTTGGACTTCCAAAAGGCTTTTGACAAGGTGCCACATAAGAGACTATTGCTAAAAATAAAAAATTATGGGATTGGGGGTAATATATTAGCATGGGTAGAGGATTGGCTAACAAATAGGAAGCAGAGAGTGGGGATAAATGGTTCATACTCGGGATGGCAACCGGTAACTAGCGGGGTTCCGCAAGGGTCGGTGCTGGGACCCCAGTTGTTCACAATTTATATAAATGATTTGGAGGAGGGAACCAAGTGTAATATATCAAAATTTGCGGACGATACAAAAATGGGAGGAAAAGTAGGGGATGAGGAGGATAGGAAGAGTCTGCAAAAGGATATAGATAAGCTAGGTGAGTGGGCAACAACTTGGCAGATGAAATTTAATACTAATAAATGTGAAGTCATTCACTTTGGGAAAAAAAATGATAGGGCAAGTTATTTTCTAAATGAGGAGGAGCTGCGTTGTAATGCAACGCAAAGGGATCTAGGGGTATTAGTACATGAATCACTGAAAGTTAGTATGCAGGTGCAGCAAGCAATCAGGAAGGCCAATGGAGTTTTGGCCTTTATTGCTAGGGGGATTGAGTATAAAAACACGGAGGTCTTGCTGCAGCTGTACACAGTATCAGTTCTGGGGTCCATACTTAAGAAAGGATGTACTAGCCCTGGAGGCAGTGCAGCGAAGGTTTACAAGATTAATTCCTGCAATGAGGGGATTGACATATGAGGAAAGGTTAAGTAGGCTGGAACTCTACTCTTTGGAGTTTAGAAGAATGAGAGGCGATCTCATTGAAACATATAAGATCGTGAGGGGCCTTGATCGGGTGGATGCACCGAGGATGTTCCCAATGATCGGGGAAACTAGAACTAGGGGACATAGTTGCAGAATAAGGGGGGGCTCTTTTAAAACTGAGATGAGGAAGAACTTCTTCACCCAGAGGGTGGTTAATTTATGGAATTCACTGCCCCAGGGAGCAGTGGAAGCAGAAACTTTAAATATATTTAAGACTAAAATAGATGGTTTTTTAGCTGCCAAGGGGATAAGGGGCTACGGGGAGAGGGCAGGGATATGGACCTAGGTATGGTTAGTATAGTAAGACCTGAGTGATCTCCTGGACAAGTGTCGATCGCCTGGATTGGGGTCGGAGAGGAATTTCCCGGATTTTTTCCCCGAATTGGACCTGGGTTTTTATCCGTTTTTTTGCCTCCCCCAGGAGATCACGAGGTTCTTGGGGTGGAGAGGGGTGATAGCGGTATAAAGGGGAGGGTAGTGTCTTGTGTTCTGTGTCTTGTGTCTACTGTTTGTGGGTAAGTGTGTCTGTTTAGTGTTCAGCCATGAGCGAGTGGCGGTGCGGGCTCGACGGACCTGGTGGTCTGCTCTCGCACCTACTTTCTATGTTTCTATGTTTCTATGTTAACTAAATCAAATTACCCCTTTCGCATTTAATGTTAAGATGCTATTTCCTGCTTTAACTATGTGCTGAAACTACTATGCCATAGAACACAAAAGATATTTCTTCGGACACAAAAAGCTGGAGTAACTCAGCAGATCAGACAGCATCTCTGGAAAAAAGGAATAGGTGATGTTTCAGGTCAATTACAAGAGTCAGGGGAAAGGGAGATTAGAGATATAGAGGGTGATTAAGAGATATAGACAAGTGTGTGAAAGACATGCAAAAAAGTAACGATGATCAAGGAAACAGTCCATAGTTAACTGATATTTCTGTACTTTGCTCATCTGCAATCTTTCTCCACATAGAAGTTTTCACCTACTTTGTCTATAATCGCCATTATGCCTCCCTACATCCTCCTCGCAGCTCACACTGCCACCTAGCTTTGTATCACCTGCAAACTTGGATATTTTCCATAACATCTGCTTATCCAAATTGATTGTGAACACCAATTTCTTTGTTTGCAACCTTGCAACCCAAACATGACCTCTGTATTACTTAAGTGATCTTTAGTCTAGTGCAACTTTTTACCTCCAGCACTGTGCATTTTAATTTAATATCTTGTGTCACACTTAGAAAATGCCTTCTAAGAGTCCAAATACACAAAATCTCATTCACCTTTATCTGTTCCAATAGTTACAAATGTAAAAAATCCCAGATTATTAAGCATCATTTCCTGTGCATAAATTCACATTCACTTTACTCAATCCTATTCTTATTTTTTAAGTGACTTAACTAATAGATTCCAGCATTTTTCTTATTCAGGTTGTCGGATGAACTTGTCTATAGGTCCCCTTTTCTCTCTACCTTTCTTTTATTTGGTATCCTACAATCTGTGGAAACGATTCTAGAATCAATGGAAGCTTGGAAGACAATGTTCAGTGCACAATGGAAACATGCCCTTCCACCCAACCCACCCATTCCGTCCAAGAAGCCCCCCATCTAAGCTAATCCCCATATTTAGCGCATATCCAACTAAAACTTACCCTATCCTATACGAAGGATGTCATTAAGCTGGAAAGTGTGGAGAAGTCCGAAGAAGGGTCTCGACCCGAAACGTCACCCAATCCTTCTCTCCTGAGATGCTGCCTGACCCGCTGAGTTACTCCAATATTTTGTGTCTAACTTTGATTTAAACCAGCATCTGCAGTTCTTTCCAGCAGAGATTTATGAGGATGTTGCCAGGACTTGAAGACCTAAGCTAACTAATTCATTTTACTTCCTTATATGTACTGCCCCCTTCGTTCTACAGTATTTCTGGAAGATTGCGTCTTTTGTGAAGCCAGGTACAAATTATTCGTTCTATTACCATATTCCTCTTAATGTGATATAGCTCAATCTAAACCAAAACAAAAAAAATACTATGGAGGTATGAGGAGTGAGCTCACTGTGACCGATTGGAAAAAATTCAACACAAATAGTGGTCCATCCATGGCCTAGAGGAGAATTATAAAGATTTTCTGTTAAAACAACAGAAAATGTTTATAAAATTTGCCAAAAATACAGGAGGCCCACAAATTGGGATCTAAGGACTGTTTTATAAATTTCCCTGAATGTTAACAATGCATTTGCTCTCACTGGCCTATTCTTTTTTTTTTAACAAAAATAGAGAAATTCAGTTTTTATATTTTTCACTGGTTTACACTCATTTAAAAAAAAAAAAATTCTGGCAACTGAATACGTTTTTTCTGTAGATTTGGTACTCCTTAATTTCTCTATTCTATAGCCCAACCAAATTTCTAGTAATGTATTTTTGCCTTAAGGAACATATATTTGCAATGATAGATTTCTGTAAGTGTAAAGCTACTGTCATGATAGCCATCCCCCCTCATACCTTCCATTTGCACCATTAATGCCCTTATTTCACCCTTAAAGAATCCCCAATGTTTGTTGTGCCCCCACCCCAGCTGCTACTTAGCCCCACCCAAATAGATACTAATTCTACACAGGAATCTTCCAAAGGTGTTTTGTTTCCTGTTCTACTGTTCATTCCATTGCAACAGCATTATAATATCTCCCTTTCCTTCTTTAATAAAATGTAACAATCTATTGGACGAACTCGGACAGTCGAGCAGCTTTTAAGGCCATGCTGGCTTTGGGCACTGCGGAAAGCCCAGCGTGCGAGAGGCTCCGAGCTGGTAAATAGACATTTAGTTTGGGAGGAGCTGGCCAGGCACTGCCTGGGAACTGAAGGTGGAAAAACAGCGGAAGTGAACAGCGGACATTTGCCATGGAGATTTAAAGATCCAAAATATCGGGAATTATCGCGTTTGCTCGCTGAATTTCATCAAAAGTAAGTTAATAATGCCTTACTTTTGATGAAATTCAGCGAGCAAACGCGATAATTCCCGATATTTTGGATCTTTAAATCTCCACGGCAAATGTCTGCTAAGCACTTCTGCTGTTTTTCCACCTTCAGTTCCCTCTTGTAATTACCTTACTTTCTATCTTTTTTTTTGCCTGAAAATTTAGGTCGCTGTGCTTCACGGTCACCCCGACTAGCAAAGAAAATTTCAGCTCAAATATCGTCCGTTTCCATGTTTTTAACGGGTGGGAAAGTGCGTGTTTTCCCATTCACTAACATGTACCGATGTATAACATGTACTCCAGTTGAGATTTTCGGTCACGTGGGTGTGGATCTACGCTCCAGTGACCTTTCGTGAAATCACCCTATATGTTAAAAATTCAGGTAGTTCCGCGAGTTGGGTCACGAAGCTGAACGATAAAGTTCCTCAGCCCACAGCCTAAGTTCCTGCAGCCCCCACCTTACCTCTTTCTACCAGCCACATTCCCTTCATACTCTCTGCCCTGTTGCAGGGCCTTGTTCAGAAATGTCGACCATCTCACCGTCTCCACAGATGCTGCCTTACCCACTGAGTTCCACCAGCAGATTATTTATTTGCTCTCGGTCTTCTCTCCAGTGGTATCACATACTTCCAGTGTGTGGTACTAGAACTACATATTTGCTATTTTGTATTGTGTGCCTCAGTCATTAAAGTATACTTTAAGCATGTATTCTTTCTCCTCAGCCACCTTCCTTCAATCCCAGTATCTAAGAATGTTTTAAGTCTCCAGTTCTTCTATACATCTTACTATGCTGCATTATCTTGCCTTGTTTAATTTCCCAAAATACATTGCCTAACCTTTCGCGGCAGATAAAAATGCAGGATAAATCAGCGGGTGAGGTAGCATCTATGGAGGGAAGGAATAGGTGACGTTTCGGGTCGAGACCCTTCGTCAGACGGGTCTTTAGTTTGGGACAAAGATTATAGAGCTCCTCTATAATCTTTGGTTTGGGAGGAGCCGGCCAGGCACTGCGTGGCGGCTGCAGTGGAGAGTTGGGGTGGGACCCAGTGACCGGACCATCGACAACAGGCTTGGCTCGAAGCCCGCGCCACTCACCTGCTTTCCTGAATGTGCCCACTTGCGAGCTGGCCAGCGCCATGTAGTCGGAGTCGGTGATAACACGGACGCGCACGCCGCGCTCGTATGCAACCAGCACCGAGCCGCTCAGGTCCAGGCTGGAGATGGTGAAGACGCAGACGTCGAGCGAACGGCGAGCGCTGAGCAACAGGCGGGCCATGCGGCTCAGGGCGCTCTCCCGATGCGGCAACGGGCAGTCGCAGCGTCCGGGGCTCGACAGCAACAGTGGCCGCACGCAGGTCACCGGCGCCGGGAAGAACAGCACCCTGGGCTGTTGCTCACGGACCCACTTCAGGTATCGGAACAAGTAGTAAAGGCCCTCGGCTGTGAGCACCAGGCCGACCGTCGCCACCAGACCTCGCCAGACCGAGTGACTCGCGCTCATCTTCGCCTCGCCCTCAGCAACGGCCGTAACCACGTGCCGCGCGCCAAAACAATCGCGCACTGAGCACCATGACGTCAAACGTCACCTGCTGCCCCCAGGCTCCATCTACTCCTTTTATCCTCTCAATATCCGTCTCTGCCTCTCATCCATCCATCCACCCCTGTCTCCATCACCTCCCCCCCCCCTCTCTTCACCTGGTTCCATCTGAAGCCTGCCTCACCCCCTCCCACAACTGCTCCATCTGCTCATCACCTTCCTTCTCACTAGTTCCACCTAT